>NW_005841969.1:1751584-1784794 GCF_000455745.1 Alligator sinensis
CTGGGAGTGGGTGGCCTGGTGGGGCTCTCAGTGGTGCGGGAGCCCCCAGGAAATGCCAGGCCAGTTACTACCCTGGTGAAAGGCAGGTCGGGGCGCCTTAACCCCTAGCCCCCACCACCGGGTGGGTAACCCCAGTGTTTGTGAGGGGCCCAGAGGGCGGACCCTGGGAGAGAGTGAGGGACTAGAGACCCGACCCGAATGAGAGAGTACCCTTGACTGGCCCATGCTGGAGGGACCAGGAGGGTCAAAAGGGCCAGGGGCCCACTGCGAGGGACGCCCAAGAGCCGGGGGTCTGGGGTCCCAACTGGCCTGCAGGTGGGCCAGGGCTAGTAGCCAGAGGTCCTGGGGGGACCACACCCGAGAGGGGAAAATAGTTTCGGGGGGCTAAGCCCGAATGAAGGTGGAGAGGCCGTCTGATTGGAGGGATCATAGAGGGGTCCTGTTAGGAGGATTATGGGGCCCAGTGTGGGGGCCGGTGATTGTATGAACATCAAGATGCCATCTGCGAGGCTTGGGCTGCGGTATTGGGGAGGAAAGGCGCCGCAGAGAGCGCCCCCTGGCATCGGGGCACTAAAATGGGCAGCCTCCCGCTTAATTGACATCCATTAATGAATCAATTAACATCAAGGCATGGTGGGCGAGAAGGTGGGCGGTTGGCCCAAGAACAGGTGGGCGGGCCACAGAGATTGGCCCTGAGTAGGCCCCCTGTTACAGGGCCTCAGCTGGGTTGTTTCATGGGACAATCCCCATTGTGCAGCAGGAAGGGGGCAGGGGGGTGAATGATTCACCCTCCTCCTACCCCACTCCCCCGTGCACTGTGGGGGGGTCTCAATCTGCCCACCCCTCCAGGGTGATAAAGAAGATTAAAAGAAACTTACCTGCCTGCATGCAGCTGGGACAGCTGCAGTGCTGCGTGCAAGTGCAGGGTAGCCAAGTGTGCCTGTTCCTCCCCCCGCTGCAGCAGCCCATGCACAGCTTAAGCGTATGCAGGCTGCTGCCCGTTGTTTGGGGGAGCTAAGCCCTGTTAGCCCCTCGCTTCCGCCACCAGCTGGAGCTGGCAGTGCTTGGCAGTGGAAGCATCCCCCAAAGTGCTGGGCCCAGGGCGGTCGCCCCGATTCGTCCCCACCCAGGGACGGCACTGGCTGCTGAACATACAAATCTGAAAATTCCTGTTGCTTAGTTATAGCAACTCTAGGTGTTGTCAACATTACATAAAACATTTTCCGTAAAAACTTTTTTTTTTTTTGAGTTAACTATGGTCTTTCTGCATCTCTGCTGCCATCACATTCTTCTAATAAAAAACGAGATCTCTTAGGAATTCAGGAATACAGAGAATGTTTATGAAATGGAAAAAGAACGATTCAATAAAGTGTTATTTGTCACATTCCTTCTCAGTTCCTAATGTATGTCTTATTTGACAGCAAATCATTTAGCAGTCATTCCATCTTTAATTTTGACTTTGTTACACCTCCTAAAATAGTCCTTAAACAGATGCTACAAACACATATATTGGTTACTGTGGTGAATCAAGTTCTGCCCCTAGACAGTGTTAGGCAGCATTGCGAAGTAAGATCTGTTATAGTACTTGCTTTGCCGCTGCTATATTCCAGTTTTATGCAACTCCTGTGAAATCAATAGAGTTATACAAGCATAAAACAGGAGTAACACAGTGGTGAAACAGGTTCACAAAGTGAACTGCCTTACCACTTAATCATAATCCCATGGTAATAAGTAGGGAGGTCAGCCCAGATTCCAACATGGGCAATTACACTTGGACTATTCCCCTGTAGTTTCCATGTTGTTTTCCCTTTCTGGGTCTAAGTGATACACCATTGTAATTGGCCTGCTTCAGTCTGTAGGTGGGTGAAGTGATGGATGTCACCTCCTTTTGCTGTCACATGGGATTTATTTTGGATGAGTTCTTGGGAAGAATTATTTTAGGAAAAAAAATAAAGGAAAGAACTAAAAGAAATTGGTAAGCAAGTTTAAGTGACCTCTAGGAGGCAACCTTAACACACATTTGGGTTAGGAACACCAGGCAGTTGAGAGAGACTTTAAATAGGTCACCGGAACTCATTACCTAATGTGTTCTACTGTTGTGAAAGCACGTGCGAATTAAACGTTTCTTCCATGGTTTCTTCAATAAGTTACAGGAAAAAAAGGTTAAACCTCAGTGCTTCACAGGACAGAGCAACTGAATTGGTGGAAGTGTATTCTGGACATATAGGTTCCAGTTTATAAATTAGTCCTGTCATTCCAAGCTAATCAACCTGAAACAGAGAAGAGCCTAATACATCCTTTCAGCTCTTTAACAACAAAAGTCCCCAAACATCTGAATGAATGGGAAGTGGGCACTCAGGCTACTTTAAAGGCTTCCACACCACAGGGAAGCAAGTACCTGCCTTCCTGTCATGGGGGCTTACCAGCTTTCGAACACTGTCTAAAATCTACTGCTCATTTTCTAGTGGTGCCGAGTGTGCTCAAAAATAAAATAAGTATCTTGAATTTAATTTACGGTTTCATTAAATCAATTAATTAACTATTGCAGACTATGTAATTAGATGATGGTATAGTATCAACGGTCACAATATTGTAACTCAGTTATTAATAAGATGATGATTTCCACTTCAATTAAAGAGAACAACGTGATAAGGAGCTTTTTCCTTAGAGTTTTGGAATTTTTCCCTCAGAGATTGATTATTTTGCATGTAAACCTGGGGTAGACTGGATGCATCATAAAAAGGGGAAAAAGCAGGACCATTTTAGATAAGGAAAAGCAGAGAAAAGATGACTGCTTGGTTAACAACACACTTCCAAGAAACTAGCCGTAAGTCATCAAGTGGATTATTTAACAAATGCAGAAAACCAGTCAAAAGGAGCTTAGTCCCAAAATATTTCATAGCTGGTGTCAGTTATTCTCCATTTGAAAGAGATCAATTCACAGTAGGTCCTCCAGCCAATTAAAAAGATGCACTGATAAAATCCATTTTGAAAACAAAGGGCAAAAACTGGGATTGCCAAATCACTAGTATAAGAGGACCCTCAAAAGGACAGAAATAGTTCATGCAGTGTTTACCTTACAGGGGTATCCCATCACATTTTACAACAAAATATTCAGAACTACCAGATAAAACAACTCCAGATTTATTGAGCATCTGCAACATTTAGAAGCCAGTTATAACCACTGCTTCCATATATATAGTGTGTGTGTATATATGCATATATATTCCAAATTTCTTCCGAAATAGTTTAACACATCTGTTTTCAGCTGTTGTAATGTCACAAGAGTAAAGCATCCATTTTATCTGTGGCATACACTAAGCCACATTACTATAAACGTCAGGTTGTTTGGTTATCAAAAAAGGTAAAATACGCCAGTTTGTACAGCACACAGCAGTACACTGTTTGCATCTATGCATGCTGCAGATTGATGTGCAAGAAAGACTACATGTTTGTCAGCAAAAGGATTTGGTTTCTCATGTCAAAGAAAAAATTCCTTAAAAAAAAAAGATTTGAAGGGAAATTTTCATACTTGGCTACTCTACTTAAGTAAAAGGTTATTTTGTGGGTCCCCCCCAGTTACAATGTTGATTAAAAGTCTAGTGGAAATAATTTAGTATTGGTCTGGCAGTTTTAAAAGGGCAGTAGTTATTCCGTACATCAATTCTATTTTAGCCATTTCAAAATATTTCAGATAATATGGATTCTCAAACTCCATTTTGTATATCGAAAAGATACAAACAACGCAGAGCACTATTTGAAATTTTTAGGGAGATATCCGAGTCTTAGAAGAATTTGATTACCTTATATCCATGAAAGAAATGTTTGGCAAGAAAGTGAATATTATTTTTTTAAATCCTTAGAAATTCTAAAATCATGTTCAGAAATTCCATAAGTTTTCTTTAGATAAATTTAAAAGTCAGAGCATCTAGTTTAAAAGTTTTTATACTTTGTTAAATGTTCTGGACCTGATTTGCATAAATACCCAAAGCTTCAACTCTCCAAAGTAGCTTACTACCTCCAGATTTTGAAAATGAAAGACTTGATACTCAGAAGGAATGAATAATCTGCTAATCATTCTCTTTTTACAGAGTTACATGCATCAAATGGAAAAAACACCCTGGATAACAAATTGTTTAGAATTAGTTCCATCTTTTTTTGTTTCTGCAAGACATGTTTTGTCTCTTTCAGACTTGATTAATTTGTATAAAAACAGGATCTTTGTTGTTATTTGTTCAGCTGCTAATTACTTGCTCCTAATCCTTTGACATAAATCATATTCACAGCAATTATGTCATTAAAAGCAAAGGATTCCATATTTATGGGAGGAATAAAATACCTAGGCTAATAAATAAACAGTTGAGCAAAAGTTCCTAATTTTTATGCAAGTGTACAAAGTGATAAGAAGAGGAAGATGGTGGAAGGGCAGTAGAAGGAAAGACTGGCTCCATTAAATCAATGGAGAAACTCATTGAAACTATCTTAACTAACGGTCAAGACTCACCAGAGTAAATGCATAAAACATGGTAAAATACAGAATATAATCCCACTAGAATGCATACATTTTCTATATGGCACTGGCAGCTATCAGCTGTTTCACTGATATTGTTCTTGGATATAATGAGGGGAGGAATCTTTTAACTCCTGTTTGTTTTGTTCAAACTGGAAAAATAGCTGATGACAAGTATCTTCTACTGGTTTAAGTTACGTTATTTAACATAGATGTTGGCGTGAGTGAGCATTCAAAGCAGGTCATTAGCTATAGTTTTTTGGGAGTGAGAGACAGGCAGAACCAGCATTTCTTATGCATTACAAGTGAGAAACAGAATTCTGCAGGAATCAGAAGAAACAGAATGCATCAAGTGTCAGTAGTGAGAGCAGGGGAGATGAACTTGCTTGCTCTTGATTCTCTTTTGAGTACTTGCCCAGGTTAGTACCTCTCATTCACAGCAGACCTCTTACGAACAAAGCGATAGTACAAGTACTCATCCCGAAATTCAAATTCGCTGGTAATATGCTGGACAACTCCTCCTTTCACCAGTCTGTCTCCGTACATCACAGCTTCACCACGGTCAGAGGCCAGGCCAACTTGGATAAGCCAGTTCACCAGGTCACAGCCAAAGAAGATACCAGTTGAGATCTTTGCACCACACCTGTATGTCAAAGGAAGGATTCACCCATATGTTCTGTAAATCTGGTATCACCACTGCACAGTGGGGGAAAGCAAGGAAAATAGGGGGAAACAAGGAAAGACAGCATGATAGTTAAAAGTATGTGAGAAGGGAACCTGCAAGTTTTGTATACTAATGGGTATACTATGGCCAATTTTCAGTACCTTATCCTATAAAAAAACCTCAGTAAAAAAGCAAAATGCATGCAAAGTTGTTATGCCTGTGAGAATAAGCTTAACTTAAAGAGCAATTTTAAGAAACCACACAAACACACTAATAATATTTATTGGATACTTACTTCAAATGTATTCATTAGCATGACCACTTCTGTAACAAAATATCTGATTTAATTACATATAGTGTGCCAGTAGCAATAGCTATTTGGCTACAATTTAATGCCCATCTATAAAACTTTTCTTTCCCTGTGTGTGGTCATGGATGGACTTTCTATATATTGTAAGTAAGTAACTTAACTGACTTATTCAGCTAAGTATTTGCCAGAGGAGAACTACTAAGAATAACGTAACATTTAGGACAAGACTGGGTTAATTTCCATCATGCTAATGAGGCAATACTACTGACTTCTAGCTAGTACTTTAAAAAGTATTATTCAGAAATTTACCTTTAGCAATGAATGTTTCTGGTTATCTAAAATCTGTTCTATGGAACCCAAGTGCAGGGTTTCTGAAGTTTGAGCAAACAAAGATAATTAACAGCTATACGAGACAGCAACAGCCAAGGAACATTTTTATATTTTAATTAGAAACAAATAGTGAAAACAAGGTAAGGTTGTTAGCACCTAGTAGTGGAGCAACAAAAGAAGAAATATATTACAAACATAGTATCACAGAAAAAAGTATCTTTAAATCAAAGAGAAATGAGTGAGAAATTAAATGAGTGGATATACAGAGGTGCAATAAAAGGATGCACATTATTTTCTCACAAATGGGAAAAAGGTTGGAAACACTGCTTGACAATGTGTAATATCCAAATACAAAATAAAATAAAAACCCAAATATTTGATTCCAAAAATAGAAATTAAAAACCAAAAAATGTATATTACATTTCTCTCTGTTCTGTAGTAATCTGTTCCATCATTTAAACTGTCTGTCCAGCTGCACTTTTGTTTGGAGAGAAAATGTTCTTAAACTGAACTATTGTCAAATCCAATTAGTTGACAGATGACTGAAACAAAAACTAAAGAAACAACAATTTTCAATAACGAGACGGATAAAAAGTTTATCTTAACGGGTAGTTATAACGCATACCTCATCTACTTTATAAAACTATTTCCTGGTGAGCCATATTTTGCCTCTGTGTAGATGAAATAGGCTCAACAGACTGCCTTCCTTCCCCTTCCTTACAAGTTGCTTATACGTCACAGGAAAATCCAGAAGCATCTTAATTAGAACCATTCTTTATTTGTGACAATACAATGGATATTATATAGAACAGATTTTTTTCTTGCTGCTTTTCCTCCAATTCCATCCTAACTCTCTCCCGCCTCAACACTGGAAACCATAATCCTCAATTTGGGGCATCATAATGTATTTCTGAAAGCTCTGAGAGATGTCACAGACTAAGCAACACAAATGTGCGAACTTGTAACTGGCAAAGAAAAAGTCCTCACCACGGTGAGATTCCTTTTAAGGGTGCTGCACAATATTAGCATTATTAGGTATGCAAACACCTACATGAGTCACAAGGTAAACCCAGGGATTTCACAGAGGAAATCGTAGTGTCAAAAACATGTCTGACCTGCTGTGCTCCAAGTTCTTTGCAAAAGAACAACTGCTCTAGTGCAGAGGCTCTCAACAGAGATGCTGTGGCACTGGTGCCACCTCAGCCATGTTGAACTGCCCTGTCTGCCTCCTGCAGAGGCAGATCGTGACACGGCTACAGCTGGCACATGCACTCTTCCTGCAGCCCTTCCTGGTCTGAGCCCACACACTCCTGGAAACAGAGGAGTGTCAGGCAGGTGGGACTGTCCTCTACCCCTCTGTTCCTGGGAGCAGCATGTGGGGTTGGGCCAGGAAGGGACTATAACAAGAGCACATGCTCCAGCTGCAGACCCTTGTGCTGCCTAGCCAGAGGAGCCAGGTTGGGAAGCAGCAGCCCTGTGAGACACCCAGCCGCAGGAGCCAAGTTGGACTGGAGCAGCCCTGTGCACCATGTGGTCGTAGAAGCCAGGTGTGGGGACACCCAGGGCAGGTAAGACCACCCTCCTTTTCTCCCCAGGGGCACAGGGGAGTTTTGCTTAAGACATGAAAGTCATTAGTTACATCTCCTGCCTACTTTAGGTTTATCAAAAAACCCTGATACAGGCTGGAGTGTTGCAGCAGCACCCTGGTTGAGGACCACTGAGAGAGGTGGAGGTAATACAATAGTGGTTCTGAACCAAGTGTGCTACCAAATTCAAACCAGTTGTGGAGGGATGCCCTGACTCTAAAAAGGTCGACAGCCACTGCTCTACTCTTCCTCCATAATAAAAAAGGGAGTGGAAGCTAAAAGCTGGCATTTTCCAAGGGGTGCTTGGAGTATAACAAGGTTGAAAACCACTGCCTTAACACCTGAAAAAGTACACACTCAGGAGCATAGGCTTTTGGGATTAGACTCAAAAGCTTTTGCCCCCTGCAAATACTCTGAGGTTTGGTCTATGCTGCAAAGTTTTGCAAGCACAGGCACACTGGCTAGAAATGAGGAAATATGACATCCCCTGACCAGTGTAGTTAAATGAGTAAAAACCTTGATATCAGCTCATTTAGCTTAGCTTGTATTTTTGCCACCATATGCTGCATCCCCACTAGAGGGCTCTTCCAGAACAGCTATAGCCTTAGAAGTTCCCAAATGAAGAAGACAATCTAGTAATAAAACCACCTTTTAGAAAACAAAACCAAAAGCAGGACAGAACTAGAAAAGAAGATCTATATTTAACACACACAATACTGCTTCTAAACTCAACATTCTTTGAAGTCTGGCAGAACAAGGCTCTTCGGTGTAGTATTTGTTGGGTCCAATTTTCAGGTAATTCTACCTAAATGTAACAATATGGCTACTTATATAAAATCCAGGTATGAAACACTTGCCTAAAATTACATTCTCAGTCTTCAAACTGATGTATCCTTTCAGGGAAATGCTGCATTATTACTGCTATACTATGGTCTCTGAACATTCTAATGCAGTTTACACAAACTTCTCCACAGGATTAGACTCACCTTCTGTCTTTGACAATGCTCCTGACACAGTGATCTCTATGATAGCGAACAAACTGTTGGCATGTCATTCTGATTTCCTCAGGAACAGAGGAATCTGTATGTTCTGCTGTTGTTCTACCACCCCAGAGGAATTCAAATCTGAAAAGTAATTAAAAAAAAAAGTTAAAAAAAAAAAAAGGTACTTTAAAAAGAAAACATAAAAAAATGTAGAACTCAGACAAACTTTCTCTAAGCTATTTCTGTCATCAGTACTGTGCATAAAATTGTTATCTCTGCGGCCCCCTCTACACGTTACATTTATGCTGTGAGTAACATATCAATCATGGCATAAATGGCAAGGAGACTACATGCGCACCCAATTTAAGACACTATAACCTGGAAAACCAGCCATAAAATGTTCTACATATAACAACAAATATTTTTACGGCCAAGGTATGGTGCCTTAAACTGAACGTAGCAGGTCAGTGCTGGGGTTGACAATCAGCTGATTATCGGTTCCAGTCAGGGACTACACTGGTGTCTTGAGACTGCAATTAACCAGTAGCCAGTGGCAGTGACATTAGGGCAGGACCAGAAAACTGTAGTTCACTATGGCTGCTTGCACATGTTAAAAAAAATGCATTTTACCAGAAGCATCAGCATGTTATATCAACCTGGCTCTGAAGCATCTGTAGAGATAGGGCACTTCAGCAGGGCTTTTTGGCGTTTTTAGCTAAAGCTGAGTCAATCAGCTTTTAGATAAAACCGTCAAAAAGCTTCACTAAGGCACTAGGCAGACAAGATTATTTGGGTAAATCTGGTATCTTTTATCAGACCAACTAAAATAGTTGGAAAAATTCTACTTTGCAAGCTTTTGGGTACAAACACCCTTCTTTAGACAGAGGGAGAGTCTGAAGTTGTTTTGTGCTCTTCCTGGATGAGGTAGAAGGCAGTATCTCATGCTGAATGCAGGTCAGCAAAAATGCAAATGTGTGGCAGTGAGGGTCAGAGGAGGTGAGAGAGACACTAAAGCACCCAATCTTTACAGAAACTGCAGAGCCAGGTTGAAGTAATTCACTGCTTCTTCTGGGCATGCACAAGGCTCAGCACAGGAACACTAAGTTTAAAGTAAAGCGCTGGTTTATTTACTTGTTTTTAAATGTCTGCAAGCAGCCTTTGTGCACTGAATTAGCCTAATACAAAAAGGGAGGAGAGGAAGTGTGGAGCAAAAGCTGAAATAGAGGTTGAGATTTTAGAAAACCAATAACATTTTATAACTGTCTTTTGCATTTACTCTGCTTAGATAAATGTTTAAAGATTCAGTTTACCTTCTTTTGAATGGCAGAATGATTAGATGTTTATCTAAACCAAAGATACCAAATGAAATGAAGCCCTGAAAAAAAAACCACACACACACAGAAACGTCAGCATGATAAACCTAGAACCAAAAGCCTAAAACAGACAGACAGGTACATACATAAGAAGCTGTCCAAGAGCCTCTCAAAGAGTTGGTAAATTTACTGATTAAGATAAGTATCTCACATGATGCTACAAAACACAGCAAAATCCTTCCAGAGTCTGCATTCAAGGACCAGTTAAAATAATGGGAACAATAAGCAGATAGCAACTTACTTGCAAACAGGAGGCATTATATAAATAACCTGCAGAGCAGAAAATACCATGCTATAGAAGCCAAGGATGAGTGATTTGTTTAAAAAAAAAAATCACCAGCTGTTTCTAGCAAACTTGACATGCATCTCATTTGATCAGATCTCCATCCAAAAGTCATGTAAACTGCCAGCATTTTTCCCCTATCACTGTAGATAACCAAGAGATCTATCTATGTATATACACGCAGATATGACCCTCTTATCAGGCTTCTCCACATAAGTCCAACACAAGTAACATCAGAATCTCTTCTCAGATAATGAAGCAACTAACTTATGACATTAAAATGATCAATGCAGGCTGGAAAGGATTTTTTTCTTGAAATGTAACTTCTTCAATTTATACGTTAGTAAAATAATACTGAAGATATTTAATATAATGGTATTTTCATTATACATTTTAAACAGCTTATCAAAGCAGGGCAACAATATGAAATCCGACACATTTAAACCAGCGTTTGCAAGCAAATTATGGTTCTGATCTGCAATCTGCTAGCTCCTTCCGGGAAGCATCATCTGCCATCAGCTGTTATCAGTGTCAAATGTTAACTGACATCATGGAGAGCTGAGGACATTTTGCAGCTCCTAGGAGGCACTAGCACTAGGTGGGATTACCTTCCATTTTGGCTCCAAGAGCATTTCATATAATTCCATCAATGTTTTCACCACAGCATCTGGTGAGCACAGGAGGAAAATACTCCTAAATCAGTTCTTGCCATTTTAGCCAAATGACAGCTACTAGAAAAGAGTAAGAGAGAGACCTCAAAGCCGCAAAAGCCTGAGGGCTTCATAGACATAGATTTCATAGACATTAGGGCTGGAGGGGACCTCGGAAGATCATCGAGTCCAGCCCCCTGCCCAAAGGGCAGGAAGTCAGCTGGGGTCATAGGATCCCAGCAAGATAAGCATCCAGTTTCGTCCTGAAGGTGTTCAATGAAGGCGCTTGAACCACCTCCGGTGGCAGGCTGTTCCAGACCTTGGGGGCTCGGACAGTAAAGAAATTCTTCCTTGTCTTGTAGTAGTTTATGACCATTCGACCTCGTCATCCCTTGAGGTGCTCTGGTGAACAAACGTTCCCCCAGATGCTGGTGGTCACCCCTGATAAACTTGTAGGTGGCCATCAGATCACCCCTGAGCCTGCGCTTTTCCAGGCTAAAGAGCCCCAGGGCTCTCAGCCTGTCATCGTAGGGTCTGCTTCCCTGACCTCTGATCATGCGTGTGGCTCTTCTCTGGACTCAAGCTTCTCCACATCCTTTTTGAATTGTGGAGCCCAAAACTGGACACAGTACTCCAGCTGTGGCCTCACCAAGGCCGAGTACAAGGGGAGAATGACATCCCGGGATTTGCTTGAGAAGCATCTATGGATGCAAGCCAGCGTTTTGGTTGCTTTACTAGCCGCAGCATCGTACTGCAGGCTCATGTTCATCTTGTGGTCAATGATGACCCCCAAGTCTCTTTCTTCCATAGTGCTAGCCAACATAGCACTGCCGAGCCTATAAGGATGCTGTGGGTTTTTCTTCCCAAGGTGGAGAACCTTGCATTTATCGGCGTTGAACACCATCAGATTCTCATCCGCCCACTTGCTGAGCCTGTCCAGGTCAGCCTGGATCACCCGCCTGTCTTCTGGTATGGATGCTTGTTACACTGCTATAACTTTGGGCTGTCCTTTCAATCAATGTAGTTATATAGGTTCAAGAGGCTCAGTGGATACTTATCTGAGGGCACAGACAGGTACAGCTGGAGCACTTCAAAAAGGGGGACATTTCAAAAGCTGGTACATTCTACTTGTTACATATGGACAAGTTGGGACACTACAAATATAGCAAAACTGCTCCAACTCTAATCCTGGATGAAGCAGTGTTAAAGCTGAAGTGACTGGCTACATTAGTATGTTCCTGGCTTGTACACACATTACAAGGTAATTAGAAGGTAACAGCTGCCACCCTTTTGAAACATTATCATTATGTAACGGCTCCAACCATATCTGCATCCAGACCCTGAGCGTAAAAACAAACATCTCCAAATGAAACAGATCAAGCCAGGGTGGAACTCATCTTGCCATAGCTAATCCACTGCATTGGGCAAAACAAACGTCACCCATTGTCCTGCACTGGGCAGTGGCCCAGTATGGGACAACAAGCAATGTGTTCCCCTTGCCCAGGAATACCCCACATTCCTTGTTGTCCCGCACCTTCTTGCCAGGACCCACATCGCCCCATGCTCTGTGCCGAGGCATGAGTTGGTGTGGGACCTGGGGAATCCCCGGCACCCTAAGCCTCCATGCCAGGACCCATACCTCTGCATGACATAGGTAGGGCTGTGCGAAATTTCAGCAGCCGTTTCGTTTCACATGTGTTTTGGCCTATTTCAGCACCCAAAACACCAAATCTGAATTGAAATGGAAAGCTCCGAAACAGCTCCAAAACTAGTCAGAAGGCTCCGAAATGTTTTGGAAATGTTTCGGAGAATTTTGGAGCTGGGCTTGCAGGGAAACAAAAATTAAGAAGAGGAAGGGTAAGGACTGCTCTAATATTGACATCTAGCTCCCGGTTCCATTCCCCAGCTCTCTGATCGCTTCCCCCAGCTCTTCCCAGGGGGGCTGCGTGCAGTGTTTCAGCAGGCTGCCGCTGCAGACTGGAACCAGTGGCAGATGTTTGGCGCAGCCTGTGCCAAGTGCTGGGAAGACTGTGGTGTGGCCACTGACCCCAGCCTGCAGTGGCAGTCTGCTGAAACCTGACATGCAGATCCAGGGGCCCACACCCTCCAGGAAGAGCTGGGGAAATGATCAGAGAGCTGGGGAATCAAACTGGGGGCTGGTGAATCCCTGCTGTGTGACCTGGCTCCGCAGGGAGCAGAGATCCAGGCTAGGCTTTCCTTGATGCTGCTGCCCACCCCACATCACTGGGGCAGCACAGGGCGGGCAGTGGCAGTGAGGAGTCCCCAGTGTGGATCTCTGCTCCCTGTGGAGCCAAGTTGTGTGGCAGGGACCAGCAGGCTTGCTTGCTGCTCTGTGCTGCTTCCCTGCCCCGCGACCCGGCGTGACAGGAATCAGATTCACGCGGGGGTCTCTTTGCCTGCACAGAGGGCAGCGGCCCTCTCTTCCCCAGGTGAGCCACCCATGGCTTCATCCTGCTCCCCACGGGGGCCCTACAGCCTCTGGCCCCAAGCCCCACCCAGCCGGGTAGGGCTGTGTGAAGCTTGCAGCCCGTTCAAAACCGATTCAGAAGAGATTCAGCCAAAATGAAACCGGATAGTGATCCGAAACACCGAAACAAATCACTGTCCTCTGAAACGGCCAAATCCGAAACCAAATCAAAACTCAACCGTTTCACCCAGCCCTAGAAGTATGGGGTAATGTGGGTCCCAACAAGAAGGCACATGGCAATGCAGAACCTGGGGAATTCTTAGTGCCCCATGCCCTGCAGTGACCCGTGCTTCACACAGGTCCTATGCCTCCCCACATCTCCTTGCTGGGACCCACACTGACCCATGCCTCTGTGTGAAGCACAGGTCAGTGCAAGCCCTGGCATGGAGGTATGGGGTGCCAGGGATTCTGTGGGTTCCCTTCACACTGGGACCAGCACAGGCTTTCCCCACTTACAGAGACCAGGATGGGTCTTCATAAGTGGAGAACCCCACCTTTCTCCACTAACAGAAAGGTGCCCCAAAATTCCCCAGGGCATGTCTCTAAGCAGGAAAAGCCAGGCAGGTGCTCTGGAGACTCAAGGGGCTGAATAATGGGTGGTAATTCCCTGGGTACACAGGATTGACATGGTGCAACAGAGTAGGGACACCTGTTTGCTCACCATTTGTGCGGCCATAAAAATTTCTATGGTATTACAAATGCAATGTTAGGCAATGTCTGTTTCTACCCTGACAGTGGCTTATTTTAGTTTAATTAAATTTGTTCCTCATCATCTTAAGCTAACCCGAAATAAGCCACAGTTACACTGCACTAAGAATATACATTCAGCCTTTTACACTAGGGTAATTAGACTGGTATAAATTCACACCTTGCGTTTTAATGGTGCATCTTTTCCTTGTAGACAGGACCTTGCATTAGGCACTGGGTGGTCAGCTGCCATTTGTGTCTTTGACAATTCTCCCCCAGCATGTACATAAACATTATGTAAAACTGAGAACTCAGGAAACCAGAAGCCAAAACAATGAAAGTAAAACAAAATAACAGCAAAACATTGGGAATTTCAGCACACTGGAGACTTCAATCAGTATAGAAGTGTTGCCAGCTACCAAGATGTACAAAAATGGCAGCTTCTTACCTTTAGCAGATACCCAGAAACAAGCAATTTCAAAAGCAGAGACTGATAAGTACCTGTCCAAAATTAAATACTGCGCAAAAGAACTGCAATTCCACATACAGCCTTCCTGGCTCTTGGTTGAACAACCACCAGAAGCAGCTGGACAGATTCTGTTAAAAAAATTATAAACTGAGCATTATAAAATGGATAAACTAAAAAACCCCAAACAATTTTATTGTCTTTAATGCAACAAGTCATCTCCAACAAATGCAAAAACTGAAAAAATAAGTAACAAAATGTATTCTTTCTGTAGCTGTAAAAGGGGCCATATGTTCCAGTAAATTTTAAAGGTAAGTAAGCAGAACACTAATGTGGATGGCTTTGCACCCTTTATGGCCTTAAAAAAAAAGGAGCTTGTTTTTGTAGATTATGCTTTATGCATGCTTAGTTAATCACTGACTGTTCCAAACCTGAGAAAGCAAATATTCCTCCTGAACTGAGCACCAATGTTTTGACAGTCTCTTAATTTTATTGAAGCTTTAAGAGAGATAATGTTGCTGGTATGTGCTTCAGTGTTACACAAACTTGATAACCAAAGGTAATTACTTTAATAGTAATGGGGTTTCTTTTTAAAATGGGATTTTTTTTCAAGTTTCTACAACTTTAAAAAAAATTGTGAATTTGAGTACCTGTTAGTAAAAACTCAAAATGGGGGCCAAAAGCCAGGCCATCCCATATTAAAAAATAATCACAAATGTATTTATATTTGTATACAACAATGGATAATTAATATTTAGAAGATCAATAATTTAATTAATGCTGAAAAATGTTAATAACAACACCATGGAACACCATGGTGTTGATGTTTGCTGCCTCTCCATTTCTGTGCTCCATTTACTAGCAAAAATGATGCATTTTTCTTATAGTTAGCCTTACATACATAACTTGTATTCTAATAATCAAACTGGGTATACCTTCTCCTGCCTTGCATCAATAACAAAGAATCTACAAGGCAGATCTGTAAAGCCTGACTCACTTGCACCTACATATTTTATAGCAGAAGATAACCATTCAGCTTTTTATTTGGAAGACAACAAATAATTCTGCTGATGAGACACCACTGAAGTGTCCAATTTATTATTTTATCTGTGTGATCAGGAACTTACATCATTTAACATAAAATCACACACACACACACACACACACAGAGTAAAAGCTGTGTTAACTGGCATTTTACTAACTGGAATACTGCTGGGAGCCATTCTAGTTGATATCCACATAGATGGGGGAGAAAATTTGAGGGGGGAAGAGGGAGGGGGAGCTGAGCATGCAGGTGTGGAAGAAGGGGCAGGGGGGGAAGGGATCTATGTGTGGCAGGGGCCGGTATAACTCTCACATAACTGGAATTTTAAGATAACTGGCACCCCCCTTACCCCACTCATGCTAGATAACAAAGCTTTTACTCTATGTGTATGTGTGTGTCTATATCTATAAAACAATTATATTCACATAGTTCGTTCTATGCACATCCTTATATTGTGCTCCTCCCCAGAGCATTTGCTAAAAGTGACCTGGACTCATCCATTCATTTAATGTGATGTCACAGATTAAGTAAACACAGACCCAGAAGTTCTTTTTCTTAAACACAAAAACAAAAAACAGAATTTGGGCTGTTTATGTAGCTTTCCCAGTAAATTATCCCAAAACAATTATTTAATCAGTGTCAAAAAGAGGAAATTTACAGCCAATAGGCCCACGATGAGAAGTAAACACAGCAGCACATGTCTAGCCAGCTGTTTGTCTCCAGTCTGTAGAAGTTGTTCTTCCTGTGCCAATATGCAGGTTTGAGCACTACACTGGTTTGCACATTGATCTGCAAAGAAGTCAGTCAGAATTCATAATTAGGTCTTTTGTATAACACTCAGCCAAGAACCCAGTTATCTTATAGCAGCTCTTTAAAAAAATATGGAGGAGAAAGTTTGGTGAGAGATGGGAAAAGGATGTGAATAAGCAGAACTTTCAAACAGAATTTTTACCATATTTGTGGCCTATGTAATCTAATGACAGTCTTTCCTCTCTGCATATTTAGTAGGCTGGTGATTTACCCGCTGCTAAAATACCACTCCCCAACCCCACCACACACTAATCTCGAACAGCTCCTGCCTCCAAATTCATGAGAAAACACATTATTTATTTTGTATAAGCCACACATATATTAGCTTTAAACTCCTATTCTAAGGGTGTGTATATTAAATGGTAATGAATTCCTCAGACACCCGTCCCAACCAACCTGCATGATGGCTGATTTTTGGCACATATGCTCACTCTGTAGTTAATCAAGGAAATCTTATAAAATAAAAGTATGCTTCCTGAATTACAGCTCTACACACAGTGCTCAGTAGTACTCAGCACAGAGACATCACCCCTAACACTAAAGTAGTAAGTTTTGCAGAATTTATTACACAGTGAAAGAAATATTTCAATAAATACTATCACTTTTAATTTTTGCTGTAAAGCTTAGTTTTCTTTTGCTCTTCATCAACCAGTGAATCTCCTCCTATTTCTGTCAATATCCAAACTTAATGCAGCTGGATACATTTCATTAGATTTCTTAAAACGCATACTGAAATATACTACAATAATCCCAACTAACTAAACAGCTAAAAATAAGCTTACAGAATGGATTTTTTTTTCCAAACAGAACTTTGGGAGCTTTCAGTATCTGCCACTAGATGGCAGTAAAATAACTGCATTATGCAGTTGTATTACACAGGTGAAAATGGGCATCTTTCATAGCAGCTGCAACACGAGTACTAGCAGTGCTGGCAATCACTGAGGCTGAACCTAACTGCTTTCATTCTAATCCCAATTTCAGCTGAGCACTCCCTGCATGGCTATGCCTACTATTTGTCAAAAGTTTGAGCAAATTAAGGTCTTGAAGTTAAAAAGGCAGTGCTTTTTTTTTTTTTTTTTTTTTTTTTTTTTTTTTTTTTTTTTTTTTACCAATAATGATGTAATCTTGTGTAGAATCAGTATTTACTGAGGTGTTACTGTGAGAAATATTTTTCACTTCAGAGTCAGACGTGTTGAAAATGTGTTTTTTGTGCCAACAGTATGGAAGGGAATTTGCTTGCAAAAACACACTACAAAGGAAGGCTACAGTGTGAATAACTTTGACTACAAGTTACTGAAAGGGAAGCAGCCTAAACCAAGGGCTCTCACTACATGTCAGAAATCCTCTGGGAACCAAAAAAAAAGATAGGTAAGGTAAACTGCAAGATGGTGGAGTCAAAATGAAGTCTGAATATCTGGAGAATATCACATGAAATGGCAAAATTATATCCACAGGGCCTAACCCCAAACGCTTTGAAATCGAGAGAGAGAGAGAGAGAGAGAGAGAGAGACTTCTGTGGGTTTGAGGTTAGGCCTCCAGAACTCCTGAGCTGATAGAGCTCATTGTGACAGCCACACAGCACTGGAGAGGACTTGCATTGAAAAAATAGAAGCCAAATCCTCTCAAATAGTTGCATTTTTTGCAGATTTCTAAACTGGCTGCTCCAAATTGCTGGTCCTGCACATCAGAAACTACTGATAATAGTTGAAGGCAGTAAATTACAATAAGTTAGCTGATGCCAGGTATCTAAATTTTACCTTCAGTTAGAGGACAGTCAGAGTTGCTAAAGTGAAATCCCAAATTCAATATTACTTCTCTCACAGGAATACTAAATAGCTTAGTGTAATCATTTGAACAATAGGTGAGAATACATGATCATTGTACCCGTCTCAGTTGAAGGATCCTCACTACCATCAGTATTAGCCTTTGACACTGGCTCACATTCTCTGGAGTAGTGTAATCCACCATTCGCTGTTTGGCATGAGCAGCAACCTATTAAAATATAAAGTATAGGAACAGTTATAGACTCTTTCAGATGATGTGATGGATGAGAAAATTATCTGTGTATCTTTAAATGGAAGAGTAACAACATGTACTGTGTGTCTGCATACATCCCAAATCCAGAGTACCTAAGAACCCTCTTCCAGTCTCCAATTCAGAGCAGAACAACTTCAGATACCTAATATACAGAATTGTTCAACATCACATTACAACTACAGGAGCAACATAAGCACTGTCAGCTGCAGACTATATTGGGGAGATCATGAATGATAGAGAAAAGTAAACCCGATTAAGCAAAATAAGGAATGGTTTAACTAGTAAGCAATTTGTAAACATGTTGTAGGTGTCTGGTTTGTCTTCAGAGACATGGCCAGATGCAGATAAATAGTAAAAAATACCTGATAAATACAATTAATGATGTGGATATCGCATATATCCCATTATACATTTTAAATACACATACACATAGTATTATATATGATGATAAAGAAGAAAGCTCCCCTAAAAAATATATTAAAGAAATACAATTACAATTTTCTAGGTCTTTACATATTAACCCATCCCAACAGCTTAGCACTTTTAAGCATTAATGAAGACAATTTTTCTTTTCTTTTCTTTTAGCTATAAGTTAAATTGGATTATCCCCAACTCCTCTATCCTGTACCTCTTTCTGCAGAGGTATCTGTGAAAGTCTGGGAGACATCAACTGATGCCTGGCTTTCTTCATTCCTTTCTCTTTCAGGTTCTTCTATTTGGCTATTAGATGAATATGGGTTCAAGACTTCATAGTTTGATTCCTGTCTATTTCGATTCATACACATAAGGGAAATGCCTGACATCAATAAGCTGATGAATAGAGTCACTGCTGTAGTAATTATCTGTCAAAGGAAGAAGAGAGACAAAGAGATATGCCTGAATATAACAAAAAAACAGCAAAAGAGCATTAAAATTCTACATTTGATATCTGTAATATTCTCGAATCTAGGACCCTTTACACCAAAGTAAATCTGAATGTAGACAAAATGTATTTCCATGTTAACTACCTTTAAGTTTTATGGCTAAGGAGGTGAACTTCAAAGACCTGGCCACACTGATTTTTTTAAATCCAGATAATTTGAACAACTGCTTTTCTTTGACCTGGTTTCTGTCAGGACCTTCTTTCCACAGTACCAGATCTCACACCTTCTCCTTCTGCCCCAGGACCATTCCTCCTCTTTTCAGGTTCTGTCCAAGTACACCTTAATCCCAGGGACAACAGCATTCTCTTTCTTTACCTGCCAGGCTCCATTTTCCACTCCTCTCTACCTGGGAGTTCCATTAATATTTCCTTCTGACAAATCTGTCACCAATACCCATCCATCCATTTTAAAGTTATTTCAGTGCAGATGACAGGTCTGTATTGTGGAATTTTCTTTATGCATAGAAAAGATACATCACCAAGGTATACTTTCACTGTATATATTACCCCAAAGATGCAAGCAGCAAAATATAGTTTATACTCCAGATGCTTTCAGTTCTTGGCTTCTTTGACATGACTTTAGCTAGTATCCTTGTTCTTGTCACGTAAATGTCCACATAAGATTACTGCATTTCTACTAGGATTTTGACCAAGACAACTATTTACCCATTAGATAGTAACAATTTTAGATAATTACCAAACTATGCCAGATTCAAACTGTTAAGCTAGGGAAGGGCTTTATTATTATTCCCAAGCTATTCAGCCCATGCTCTTTCCTCCCAAGAGGTCTATTTCCCCTCTTGTTTCTAGTCAGTGTTACTAAAAATGTCAAGATCGTTATTTCTAACACACTTCCATAATGGTTTGTTACACACATATTTTAATAACCACAACCTCCAACTTGGGTCGCACTTCTTTTAACCTAAGTAACTGGTATCGTTAGAAATGCAAAACATGCTTTGGAGGAAAGGTATTAAATTACGTGTGAAACAAACAAAGAATATAAACACTTTCTCTATAATGTATTGGACAAAACAGGTATCAGGAAAGGTGGAAGCAGAACAGATTCATACCTGGTATTTGCCATAAAAAAATGCTGAGTCGATGCTATCATTGTTACGTTCACCAAGAATTAATAAGATACCCACTAGCAGTGTTGGGATGCTGAAACATCAAAATACAAAAAGCGTCAAAAATAATTATGTGGCACGATCACATTTTCTCTAGGAAAAACATCCTCATACAAACTTACCCCCATCCTGTCAGGATGATGTATCCAGCAGGGATTTTTAACACTTCTCTTTTCTTTAACATGAATAAAGAGAAGGATAGGAGACCTAAACAAAAACAGAGTACAGTACAATGGTGACGGTCTAGACTAGACTAGATGGTCTAGTCAGGGGTGATCCTGCCCTGAGCAGGAGGCTGGACTTGATGACCTTGTGAAGTCCCTTCCAGCCTGACTTTCTTATGATCCTTATGAAAATCTCTGCTATCTAGTACTTAACCAACCAGAGTACTCCATTAACTGGAGTTTCCAGCCGGCCGACTGAATGTGGGGTGGGGGAGGAGTGGGGGAAAGGACACATGCAGCAACTGCCACTGCCACCCAGCACCCTGCATTGTCGCCGTTTTGTGTGCAGCCACCACTCCCACACCCCCTCCCCACTCCGCCGGTCAGACACGGGGGGAAGGAGGGGAGCAGGGGAAAGCTCGCACCCACCAGCCTGCGCTGTCGTCGCTCTGCATGCAGCCGCCACCACACCCCCCCCACACTGTGTTATTTGAAAACCCTGCTGGGCTATTTCAGATAACCAGAGCTTTTATGCAACTGGCAATCCCCTTACCCCAAGGATGCTGGATAACAGAGATTTTACTGTAGCTAGTTATTATCCAACATAATACAAACATTACAGAATCTAAACTACACTTGATGCAGCTGGATAGTTTTTTCTTTCCAGATCCTCAAAATATATTATTATTAATATTATTAATATATTAAGTCATAGAAATAAGCCACAATGATTTTCTAGCTTTATTCTAACAAAATTTTAAAAGGTTACCTAGGTATTTTAGAAATATGAAAAACTCCATCACATTTAATATTAAGAAATGTTTAAAGAGATGTTTTAAGCATGTTATAGGCACAAAAGCTTGTTTATAAGGATACTGAAAAAATTCTTACATAATTTATGAGAAAGTGTGATTGTGGGTAGAATTTTTAGAAACGAGCAACCAAACTGGGACCTGAAATCCCTAATTGGGTGTATAAACAGGAGGTCAGATTTTCAAAAGTGTTAAGCAAACAGCTACCCCCATTAGGAAATATCTTGCAAAATATGGATATGCCAGGGCAGAGTTTGCCAACTTAAAATTGGTATGTATGATTAAATAGTTTATGTATGATTTAGTATATGTACAAACTGTTTGGTGGGACACCATAGATCCAAGCCAAAACCCTATATACAAACAATCCCAGCTATTTAGCAATTGATTCATTCTGCGTAAGACAGTGCAGGAACCCAAATCTACAGGAGTGGGTACATAATACAAGTGCACCAAGTCATACATATGCATGAGATATATGTATGATTAAGTAGCAAAAGAAGTGAAAGTCCTTTTAAAGAATGGCTACACTTCTTACAAGCAATCTTCTATGCTTATTCATATTTCATCACAGACCACAAAAAGCTTGAAAAGTGTAAGTCTTGTTATGTAGTCATTTAGGCTTTGCACCACTGTTTACAGTAGAAACCTAACCAGCACACATTTCTACAATCTGCATAAAAGGTATGTTACAATTGTGTGTGAATGATGACTGGTCTACATTTCCAAGTAGAAAAAGGAGTTGGACATTGAAACACATAACAAATGTAATGGAGTACCTTTATTTCTAGCTGGTGTAACTAAGATTCCTGTTCTTGTTATCAGGTCACCTTCCTCTTAATCTCCTCAGGCCTCCCGCCTCATTTCTTCCATCACTTTTCATTTGGTTTCCCTACTGCCCAACATGATAGCCTTTTTCCATCTTTCTCATCTGCCTGGCCTAACTTACCAAGGCATACACTAACAGCAATAACCCACTGTCTCCATTCTCTAGCCTATCAATGAGCTAAAAATTACCAGAGTGGGGTTTTGCAAGTCATACAATATGGACACTTCAGCCTTGCATCTATCTACTACTGGGTAGAACTGGGAATATTTATGACATGACTAAATCATTAATATAGGATGTAAGAAAAGATGACTTCAGAACATTAATTACATGCTTTAGTACCCATCTGTATTATGCATAATCAAATATTAGTCACATTCTAACTTACCTGTCCACAAGTAGGTACTATAAAGAGAGCTATACAGCAAGCTAAATATGAGGATCTGCACAGTGATGTCTCTCTCTTTAATAATGAAATTCCATGTCACCATTCCAATACAGGCAATAAACTGTAAAAGGAGAGAGAAGCTCCAATCATTTTAATACTGAAGGCAAAATGTTACAAAAAATATCTAGTGTAGAACAGCTACATAATTCGCTTTTGCTGCTCAGATAACCTATTTTATAATATTTAATGAATAAAACTCAATCTATGTCACTAAGCATCTAAATTCACAGGTTTTCCATTTTGACAGCAAACAATCTAGATCAGTGGTTTCCATATAGTGGCCTGCAAAGCCATGGGAAGTGATATGAAAAGCACACTGACCACCTGTTCAATTCCATGTTTGACGTTAAAGGTGCATGACAGCACATAAGAAATTCTGAGGGTAGACACAGGACCTCTTTTCAAGAAGTCTGGGAACCACTGATCCAGACCACGGGTGTTCAACCGCTTGCAACCAAGCCAGATTCAGTCTCCTGAGTTATGTCATCTGGCCTAGAGAGCTCCCTATGGATCCAAAAATTTGGTGGCAGGGGCACTGCTCCCCTGCTGTCAAATTACCAGACAGTGAAGAGCCCCATGGGCCACACAACATGGCCCTGAATGCTGAATTGGGTGTGCAGGGTAGTATGGAGCCTGATCACAGCATGGCGGGGCAGGCAGAGAGTGCAGTGCTTGATCCTTGGACAGGGCCCAGTCTGGCCCACGGATCAGTTCCATACCCCTTCTCTGGCCTTTGGGGTCAAGAGGCTGAGCACCACTGATCTAGATTAACTTAATTTCAGAAGGTTCCAAAGAGTTCCTTTGGAAGCTTGTTCAAAGGGTATTTTTATGTTCTGCTTTTTTGAAGCACATGCACTTTTTGTCTGAAATGGTTTAGGAAATTGAAGAAAGATGAATATGGATATAAAGTTCCCTTGGCTCTTCTCCTAAGGGAAAAGTCCTTTTCTTCAGAGCTGTTCAAAATTTCCTCCCCACAGCAATGTTGCACACTAGCTGTCTTCAAGAGATGGGCAGCAATCAGAAGAAAGTGGCTTCATGTCACTGCTGCTCAACATATATAAAGAAAGGTAAGAATCTGGAGATCTTTGGGGATGTGAAGTACTATAAACTATAGGATTACCATTAGATTTAGAATTACAAAGATAATTAAGAAAACAAGGGTCACCCTGGATTCTGAATTTCCTATGTTTCTGCTTGAAACAGATTTTTCAAAAAGACTTAATATTGCAGTCTTCATTATTTTATGCCATAGAATCATACAGAATTGGTTGTCTGGTACAGCAAGTACTACATAGCTTACCAAATACCCTTTGAGGCACTATAATATAAAAAAAATATGGAAGCAATTCATTATATCTTTTCCCTTTCCTCCAAAGGCTATCTATAAAGCTTTGTGAAAAGCAGTGTTGTAAAACAGTGTGTGCGTTTTACACACACATTTCATAGATTTCATAGACACTTGGGCTGGAAGGGACCCCGGAGGATCATCGAGTCCAGCCCCCTGCCCCATGGGCAGGAAGTCAGCAGGGATCATAGATAGGATCCCAGCAAGATAAGCATCCAAATATGTCTTGAAGGCGTTCAAAGTGGGTGCTTGAGTCACCTCCGGTGGCAGTCTATTCCAAACCTTGGGGGCTTGGACAGTAAAAAAGTTCTTCCTTATGTCCAGCCTGAATCGGCTGCGGCGGAGTTTGTGACTGTTTGATCTTGTCATCCCCTGGGGCGCTCTGGCGAACAGACGTTCCCCCAGATCTTGATGAGCATCCCTGATAAACTTATAGGTGGCCACCAGATCACTCCTGAGCCTACGCTTTTCTAGGCTGAAGACTCCCATGGCTCTCAGCCTCTCATCATAAGGTCTGTTTTCCTGACCTCTGATCATGTGTGTGGCTCTCCTCTGAACTCTCTCAAGCTTCTCCACATCCTTTTTGAATTGTGGAACCCAAAACTGGATGCAGTACTCCAGAACATGTGTACGCACGCACAGAATATATATATATTCTACATGATACTAACCTGAGCAACAAGTAAATTTGTTGTAAGCATATGAGGAAGCTGTCTATACTTCTTACTTAAAAGAATGACAGCTAGAGACCATATCTGGAAAAAACAGAAGTATTCAAATTAACAGTTAAAAATTAAGATGAATACCTAGGCACATAAAGATCGAAATTAAATACTAGACAAACCTTTAGTTTTTAATATGTTTCTGGATAGTAATTTTGGAACAGCCAGATCTAAACCACTGGCTGCCATTCCCATAGCCAGAGTGATTTTATGCTTTGAGGATGGGGAATTGAGTCTGGAGAAAGGGAGTTGCACAAAAATAGAAAAATAAGGCTGGATGGGACCTCAGGAGATGCTTAGTCCAAGGCCCTTCTCAAGGCAGGATCAACCCTATCTAAACCACCCCAGACAAGTATTGTCTATTCTGCACTTAAATATTGGAAATTCCACAATTTCTATAGTTACAGCACTTTACCACCCTCATAGCTGGAAAATTCTTCCTAATTTCCTCACTGCAATTTAAAGCCATTCCTCATTGTCTTGTCCCCTGTGAACAACTGATGGGCACCCTCTATATCACAGCTTTGTTGTTTTTTAGACTAAATCAAATACTTCTCAGCTCTCTTTTCTCCAAACGAAATAAACCCAATTATTACAATTTTTCATATCGCTTAAACCTGTAATCATTTCTGTTGGTCTGCTGTGGAGTCCCTTCAATCTGCTCTAAGTGCTTTGAAGTGAACATAGCACTCCAGGTGAGGCTGCATAAATAGTGAATACAGTGCAAGTTAAAGCATCTATTTCTTTTGCTTTGAGCTACTTGCCACACATGATTAAGAGCATAGAAAAGGCTAGAAAGCCACTTAATTTGCTGGCAATGTACTAATCCGCCACTTTGGCTTATTTTTCTGTTTTCTTTTCTTTAGCTTGTTTGGCTTAGCCTCTATCCTTTTAGTCCTTATCTAAACCCTACCAAGACCTGGTGATGGCAAGTGGCAAGTTCTATTTGTGGCTGTGCTACCTTATTCTTAATGAAAAAGTCAATGACCAACTCTGTATTCTGTTGCTTTGACAATTCTTAAGTCTTTGTTTAAATACTCAAGGATTCAGGTCAACAATATTGACATATTGATATCTCAACAAAATACAACATGGTTTGGCACTTGTAAGTCCAGAAGCAAACTCTCTGAGAGCCTATTAGGACAATTTTGTTTATTATGAACTCAACTATACACATGATTTGTAATGGCCTTCTTATTAAGGGTCAGGTCAGATGGACAAGGACCATGGAATTTTTTTTGTCTTCTTTTGCAGCACCAAGCATGGTTCTTTTCCTAGGATCAACTGAGCATATACTAACCAAAAAAATTCTCTGCCATTGCAATGACAGAACAAAACCCTGGCTTTTCTGGCTTTTTACATGGAACATGCTGTAGGACTATTTTCCCCATGGTGCTCTGTGGTTGAGGTGCATGAGAGGACTCAGGAAAATATAGTCTTCTGCATCCTTTGAATAAGTGGTTTTCATGTCCTTGCAGGTGACTGAACTTGATGTCTCGCAGGCCCCTCTTGGCCCTATATTCTAGTTCAAGTGTAAATCTGAGATGATTCAAAAAATGCACTGCACTGCTAGACAGGACTGTGCTCATAACTGCGCTGAATCAGACTGTCAGAACAATTAAGAATAGAAGTTTTAATTGAAATCTTTTGAAAAAAATCTAGCTTGGGTAGCTGTGTCACAACAAGATTCATGCTGGGATGTCTTGTTCAGCTTTCCTAGCTGAACTAGGAAACTAGAGGATATTGCTAGGGCATTAATTTTCAAAAAAACCCAACAACTCCCCCCCCACCCCAAAAAAAACAACAACTTTCACATTAAATGTCCTCACTGACCCAAACTTCAGAGGCAGTCAGTCCACATACACAGTGGGCTCCAATCTTAAGCACTTATATGTTCCCCCATCACAGGACCAAGCAGCTCATCTTCTTCAATATATTTACTCTCATAAAATCCTTGGGAAGTTGGGAGGTAATATGATTTCTATTTTTACAAATGCAAGAAACTAAATGACCTACCCAAGGTCACACTGGAAGTTTGGAGCTAAGACCTGGGAACCAACCACTGGCTTCCCCATGCCTCTTTTTTGGGTGCCCTAACCATCAAAAATTGTCTTGACAAATACTTAAGTTTCATATTAGCTTTACAGTTGACCCTTAACCATTCCAGTATGAGCTTTTATCTCTTTTCACCCTTCAGCCTTTCAAAACAGGATATGGGAGTGAGGAAGTATATCAGTTTTATCTTTCTATCTCCTGGCTTGTTATCTGCATAAACCACTATCTTACCATCATTTACTGTGGTTTTATATTTCCTTTGCCTGACTGCAATGGGAGCCAATACCTACCAAGGAGACAAGGCTGACAATGCTGATATCAAAGCTAACGTTCTGGATTGCTGATGCTAGTGGCTTTGGATCCATAGATGGAATGGTTAGCAGCCAAGCAGAAACGTACATGATAGGAGCAGACACAAAAGTGCTTATCACCATTCCTGAGGTAATCTGCAAATGGAAATCAACAGTGGTAAAAATATCAGATCTCTCATTAAATAATATTTTTAGGAAAGCAACTTCAGCACTGACTTTGATTTAAAATACCACAGGCAATTCGACTGTAGTCACTGGGTCATATGGATAGAGGACTATTAAAAATCAGGTGATAAGCTAGAGGGAACATGCATTTTTTGAAGACAGTTAAGAATCAGTTGAAAGTTTTAGAACAAGTCTTTTCTAAAATAACTACAATTTGGAGGCCCACTTCTGCCAATTTTTACACATTAACTGTGCTTCCCCATGCCAGTAAGAGTCATTCCAGTAATTTTAATGCAGGATTGGAATGACAGAGTGCAGCCCCTCCCTCTGAACTACAGATTTATATCTGAAATAAATGAGTAATATTTTGTTGTGAAAAAAATGCCTGAGCTGTCCCACAAACTCAAAGAGAACCAGCAGCCATGGATGTATTGAAGCTACTTATAATTTGGTTTCCCAGGGTTTCCACACACTTGGAATTCAGTGAAACTGTAGCTTCTACTCATATGACAGCCCTCTGTTTTAAAAGCAGATATTGCCATACTCATTGGACATAAAATTCAAGGTTACAATCATCTATTTTTACTTTTCTTGTATTTTTAAATATTAAGAGAAATATTTTAATATTCCTTTAACCAGAAAGAAGTGAAAAATCCAAATAGTTACAGACATCTAGGCATATGGAACTAGATTCTGTAACTATGCTAAATGCTCTTACCAGCATCACCACATGCCCAGATTCAAGGAGCATCAGCACCATGTTCATGCTCTTTCCCAGATTCTCTCAGCATTTTTAATAATCCAGATGGGGACCTCTGGATAGGAGCCACAAGTAAACAAAATGTGCATTGGCTGCCAGAACTTCCCACCATAGCGTCTGGCTGGCAGTTTTCTAGTGGCAGAAAAGGGCGTTCATAATGCCTGCAAGAGCCTGTCTTACTTTATAAAACAAGTTATCTGCTTAAAATGTATTTGTATCTTACAAGCAGAAGGTAAATTGCACTAGTGTTCCTTAACTAAGAAACAAAAGCTGAATGTAATTTTTATCTTATTATTTAACCAAAAGGGAGTAAAGGTCATCAGATTTTAACTGGTCAGCATTAGCCTGTCTGCTCCCACTGAAGCCAACAGTGACACTTTGCCTTCACCAGGAGCAGAGTGAGGTTAATGGTGAGAACTTCTAAAAATCCCACATGTAAACAATTTCAGTTTTCACATCTTCTCAGTGTAGATTCTAGGAACAGCACTTACTTTAAGAATGTGTAATCTGAACACATGCAACAGAAAGCAGAAAAGGCCTTGGTACAGTTTAATTATTAATGTGAAATATAATTTAGATAGTGATTTTTAGAGAGTGTAAGCAAACCAGCTGTGTCAATGTGATAGAAAGGTTTTTTTTATTGCTCAGTAAAATTAAAATCGAAGTCAGTGCTGGGCTTGTAAAGCATTAAGAACCTACAATTTCTACTTCCATGTTAAACTGAGATGCAAAGATAGCCACGCCTGGTGCTGCTGGAAAGATTCCATACAGAAATGCATAGTTTGATAAACTGGTGTGGTTGACTAAGCTGTCACTCTTGTCCAACAATTCCACCATTTCTCTGCAGAGAAATGGCATCATCAGTCTGAAAAAGAAAAGGAGAGAAAGAAGGGACACATGTTAGTCAATTAATCACATTTTTCTGAATTCTTCTCTATCCAGAAAAGGAATTTAAGGAAGTTTATGGTTTGTCTGAATACTACTGTTAATGATATACAGAGAAAAAAAGCAATTATTTTTAACAACTGCATCCCTGCCTACAATGATGCATATACCAATGTCCAAATGAAGGTGACACCATTTTTAAAGAAAGACAGTAAAATTGATTTGTCAGTTTACATATTGGCCAATTACTGCAACACGTTTATATAAACTGCTACAAATAAAAGCTGAGACTCCCATCTCAGACTCACCACTAAAAATCTTTTAGAACATATTACAGTTTTAGGGACAGATATAATGCCCATTGAAATCAGTGAGGTTTGTTTTTTTTTTTAAATCAGTACAACTGAGATTAGAATTTGGCCCAGAATCTAGAAAAAACTCCTTATTTCAGGCAGCTGGACTAAGTGCATGAAAACAATCTAGATCTTATCATGATTTTGGGGCTGAGACAATGGGAATGTTTCTATTCTTAGCATTCCCATCATCTCCCAGGCAGTCTCTAGAGTAGCAAAACCACAGAAAGCTAGGTAATCTGTATATCTTGCTCTCAGAGTTGGGGAAAACTTGCTGTATAGTGGCAGCTAGTCTTGGGGACAACTGTATTAGAACTGAGGAAACCCCACAGGCTGCAGATAGAAAAATATCACCATGCAAGTATGGCATGGTGAGTAGGATGCTAGCAAATAAAATATTTTTTTGGTCCACAAATAATGAAATTAAATAATTGGGAGCATTCTGCCCTCTCTCAGGAAAAAGACAGCGAGCAACTAGTCCCAATGGGAAAGTTTTGTGGGTGGTAAGCTTAGATTCTCAAGAGATTTTCTGTAAACCTGAAACAGGGTTAATGGCACATACACTAGCACGCAAATATCAACTATCTGACACAATCTGAAATCAAAAAGCAACAAAGAAATCTGCATAAGTTACACTGAGAACTGGAATCTCTACCATATAAATCCATTTTGCCATCATATACTAAAAGGCTTTTTATACAACTTCACATTTATGTATGTCAATAGAAATGACTTATTTTTAGAAGTGCTGAGCTAAGATCAATAATAGGCACTTTACCACCTTTGAAAAAGTTAAGCCTCCTATTTTTAGGACCTCAGATATGGAGCTAGAAGACAAGTTTTAGGCAACCAGGTTTAAAAATCTTGACCAATATTACCAAACAAAAAGGTTTTTGAGCCTGTAGAGAAAAGGAAGGAAAAAAATCTACACAAAAAATCAAAGCAAAGAAAAGCATTAATGACAGTTAAGTACTTCCCACATTGAGAGCTCTGCTTTCAGTTCTCCACTCCCTCTTCCCCTCATAGGGACAGGAACTAGAGGGGTAGGAAGAACAGTGCACTGGAGCACAGGTAAGCAGAGTGGAGGGAGCTCCCAAACTCTCCTAAACTTCGCCTCTCCCTCTTCGAGGGGACTGGTTGAGGGCATTGGGGTTGACAGACCCAGGTTCAGAGCTGATGGGAGCTGCAGGGAGCTGACAGGGGGGAACCCCAATGCTTGGCTCCAGCCCCAATCCCGACCCCAACCCATCTCCCGCTTGCTGCCCCTCTACACATGTAACCAGAAGTGAAACACTTCATAATACTACTTCAAAATTTGTCCTTCTTTAGATGGAGTGTTTCGGCCACTTCTGGAACATTTTAAAGGCCTAGTATATCTGTAGTAATCAACTGCACATCAAAAATTGGCTGGCTTTAGCTCCCCTACCCCACTCCCTGCAAGAGCACTGCTGGCCTCAGCTCCCCCACCCTCTGTCCAGTCCTCGGTGCAGCTTTGGAATCATGGTGGCACTCCCCCACGCTTGTTTCTGTCAGCCAATCAGAGCGTGAATAGAGTGTTATAGACGGACAGACTTAGGCTTTTATAATTTAGAATAGCTAGCTAGCCCTTAGAAATGTTTAAATTGTTACATCCAATCGCATCCTTAGACTGGAATGATCCTGCTTTGAGCAGAGGGCTGGACACGATCTCCTGCAGTCCCTTTCCAGTACTATTATTCTATGAAATACTATGAACAAGTGAAGCTGAATAGTTCAGTTTCACTACCTATGAAGACCAAGCAGTTCAGAGCAGGGGCTGGCCCACAGTGGGACTGGATCCAGCCCATGAAAGTGTGATCTGGTCCACATTTTACTAAGGGCAGGCCAATTAATCAGCCATTCAATCTGGTTCACATTTTGCTAATGGCACACCTATCACCTCACCCCTACAGCCAACTGCTACAGACCCCATGGAGGGCTGCTCTTCCCCTTGCAGCCTCTGCTCGCTGGAGCAGCTGGCCTCAGGGTTCCAAGCTGCAGCCTGTGTTTGCAAAAGATTGGCAACCCATAGTGTAGGGTGCTGAAGAGTATATTTGTTAAAAAGTTACCCAAACAATTTTAACTATTAACAATAAGAGCTATGGATTTATTTAAGAAAAACAGAATAATCTTGACACTCCCTTTAAAGTTTTTCACTTTGCTGAAATCCACAAAAATACTGAAGCACGTGAATGCAAAAAGTAAATAGGTCAAACTTACAGTTTAGCTGTGATGAGAAGAATCAGTGCAATAAACATACCCTTTGTCAGTTTTTTTATTTGTCCCACCATGGTGAGTCCAAGATAAAAAAGTGCTGAACCAGAAAATGAACTGGCTAGTCCATCAAGGAAGTTTTCAAGGTATACTGGAATCTTCTGGCCAAGAATAAAATTTGAGGCAATTCCTATGAAGACCATGAATACTATTGGGTTCTGCAACACTCGAAGCAAAGCAAGTCCCACTATTTTGATTTTGTTATGTGACGTACTGCGATTCTGTCTCCATTTCTGGATTTCACAGAAGATAAATCCAACAGGGTTTAAAATCATAAGAGAAATTGGAGCCACTAGGTAAATGTATTGGAGATATTCTGGGTAAGTGGCTTGATACAGAGCTTCAACTAGAAAACAGGAAAAGGGAAGTAATTATTGGCTATATTTCACAATACAAAGAGATTCATATTAAAACATAGTATTGTTCTCACAAAACTACAAAAAATATTGTTCTTTGCTGTGCTAACCACATTAACAGATGAACATTTACAACTAGTGGTAGATGATATTGTCAGGATAGAAATAAAAGCAACCTGAATCACCATTTTAGGCCACAGAAATTAATGGAAAAAATAATAAAATAAAAATAGAAATTCTAACAATAAAAACATATATTAAAATATATATAGTTAACAGTTATTAACTATCCAGTGTTACTTAAAAGTTCTATGAATATCTAAAAGGCACGGCACAGCGATTCACTGTGAAGCAGTGCTGTAATACTTACTGTACCTATACAGATATTCAGTTTCCTGAGAGATTTTCCTGGGAACTACTTCATGTGGGTTGTTCCCAAGTTATTTTTCTCCCAGAGTGGCCATTTTTGGGACATTCTTCCAATCATGAATGCCTATACACTGTGTTTCTCCTGGGAGAGCAGTGACACTCTCAGAAGAAACAATGTCTGTAGGTAGTCACTAGGGCTGTACAAAGCTTCAGCAGCCGATTCAATTGGAGGAGATTTGGCCTGATTTGGCTGCTGAATCTCTGAATCCGAATCGAATCAGGAAACCCATTAAAAGGTCCGAATTGAATCCAAAGTCTCCAAATCAATTTGGAAAAGATTCAGAGTTTCGGATCGGCTGGGGACAGCCGCAGAAGAAGCCCTCATGGCTGCCCTCCCCGGCCCGAGCTTCCCAACAATTAAAAAAAAGAAAAAAACCCACACACTCACCAGCTGCAGCAGTGGAGATCAGGGCCTCTGAGGGTTTGTGGCAGAGCCCCCCTGTGCAGCACAGGGCATTGGGGGGCAGCAGGGATTGCCCCCCCTGCCTGGCACCCACGTGGCAGCTGCCCCATGGCACGGGTGCAGCATGGCTTGGCAGGGTGCTGCACGCTGTCTGGGAGCTGGGGCCACTGGGGTGAGCAATGCCAGGTTCCGGCTGACTGCTGGAGTTGCCCCAGCTCCCAGATAGCGCGCAGTGCCCTGTCCCTGTGTGATGTGACAGCTGCTGTGTAGGTGCCAAGTGGGGGGGGGGCCTGCTGCCCGCACTATTGTGCCTGCATTGAGGTGGGGGCTCTGCCACAAGCCCTCAGAGGCCATGACCCCCGCTGCTACAGCCAGTGAGTACAGGGCCTTTTTTTTGTTTTAATTGCTGGGAGGCTGGGGCCAGGCAGGGCAGCCATCAGAAGCAGGGCCAGGCAGGGGGTGTGATTGGGGAGCGAGGGCTGTGAGGGGGGGGTTCTGCCGGGAGACCCCAAAGCCCCAAAGACTCACTGCTGCAGCCAGTGAGTGCGGAGCTGCTTTTTTTTTTTTTTTTAAGTCCCGGGGTAGGGAGGGACCCGGGCGGGGGGGG
>NW_005841969.1:1784834-1787695 GCF_000455745.1 Alligator sinensis
CCGGAAAGAGGCAGGCACACCTGGAGGAGCTGCAGGAGAACCTGCAGCCACCCGGCCATGCCTGCCTTTCCCCAGCCAGTCCGAATATCTGAATTAGCGCTGAATCTCTGATTCTGATTCGGCTGAATTGAATGGGGACAGTGATTCGAATCACTGAATCGAATCACTGTCCACCAAATCGGCTGAATCCAAATCCAAATCGAATACTTCCCTATTCCCACAGGCCCAGTAGTCACTGTTGTGCTACAAGCAATATCACATGCCCTACACTATAGGTTGTTCAGCATTTGAGATGAAAAAGTTACACTTGCTGCACATTACAGAATCACGCAAGTTCTCGAATGTTACTAGCACATTTTAAGGACCTGATTTGCAAGTTTTTTTTATCGCTTATGTTTCAGCTTACTTTGAAACCAACTACTGATGAGCATGGAGCATGGCAGGAGAGCAGTTAAGGCCACAGATCCAAACGTACAAGTTTAACCCTCATTCCAGATGTGCACCAAGGACAATCACCAGTTGATGCTAGTCATTTAGGTCTGGGAGTCAAAAGTGGCTCATTGTAATGTTGGCCACTTGTGTGCCACTGACTGCAAAAACTGGCATGCCTAGCCTGATCTGCCACATAGCCCTAGGCAGCCCTTTGTATGCTTTGACTGATGGGCAGAGGCATAGAGAGCTCATTCGGTGCCCAGGGAGGAAGTCTGCCGACCACTGGAGACAGGCAGGGATAAGAGAAGGAAGAGATCGTCTCCCTATGTCTTATCTGCCTCAGCTCTTGGTACAGTGAAGGCAGCTTTTTCTACTGCTGTGTAGTGGAATCCCTATGAGCCATCCCTGGTGCCCTATTCGCTCCCCTCCTACCCCAGATATGTTGCTGGGTGCAAGGCTGCACCTGCCCAGTTCCTATGGCTGGACAGCATAAAGCTTCTCCAGCTATGGCAAGAACTCAGGGGGGAGGGGCGCCCTCTCAACAGCCAGTACCCAGGCTGGTACCATGCTCACTCCCCCATTACACTACTGCTGATGGATGACTAACAAGTGTAAACTATCAAGCTGTACTTACCGTATAGCATTATTATCTATGATACTCTATGTATTAATTCGAGTGCCACAAAGGGAACATAAATTCAAAGATATATTAGTGTAAATAAATCAATGATTAGCCAAAATTCACTGAATGCAAAAGATCAAGCTACTACAAATAGTGCAACATGAATCCTCTCCGGATTGTTGTCAGATTTAAGATGCATAAACCAATCTGCACTCCCCTTGCTATGTCATGTCTACTTAAATTGCAAACTCTTCAGTGAAAGAACTGGGTCTTTTTTCTTCAGAATGCCCAGCACATTTCTGAATATATAGTAAAACAAAACACTAGGCAAGGACTTGAAGAGCCTTGGGCAAAAACAGCTCAGTGAAGGTATTATTAGAAACTCAAAGCAAGGACAGTATGGGTACTATGTACAAAACAGGACTATGCTAGATCTAGGTCTACACTACCAAGCTTTTGCTGGCACAGCTGTCAGTCAAAACTGTGATGAGGTGCAATTTATGACTGATGCAGCTGTACCAACAAAAGCTTGGTAGTGTGGGCACAGCTCATACCTGCAAAGCTGATCTTTTGGTGGTACAGCTTGTTTCATTCAGGGGAAACAATAGCTATGTCAGCACAAGTGTAGCACTGGTAACAGAAAACACATCCACACTAGAAATGCTTTCTGGTTTATGAGGACAGCTGAGCTTTGACTTGAAAAATATTTCATACATATGCTAACAGAGGAACTAGATCTGTCAATCAGAAGTAAACATGCAACAGCAGGGAGCCCAAAAGTGAGATTCAGGGATATGCTGTCACTTGGAAACCAGCCTGCCTGCTAGCAACTGGGAAGGGGCTGTCCTTGTCTCCATCTCGTGTACAAGCTTTATTTTTATTTGAGCCCTACATTATGCAACCCCTCCCATACTAGCTGGAAAAGGTAAACCACTCTCTCTATCCAAACCCCCGAGACCCTTCTAAGGTGTTATAGTGTCTGTAGTATGCAGCTCTACCACCCCCCTGCCTGCTGTGAAGCACAGAAGGGAATTCAGCCTCCATTTTTGGATCAGCCATTCCTATGAATAACTCTCCTGCGAATGTTCAGAAGTATCATGCAGAAGCAGCCACAAAATCTTGATACACTGTCAAGGAAAACTATAGCTTTTAAGCTGTTCCGCAGAACTACAGGCTATAGGGGAACTCAAAACAAACACATCAAATCACCATAATCAGGTGACATCTGGAAAGTTATCAGAATAATTCTAGCCTTTGTAAATTAACTGAAATAAAATTATAGTTAGCAAACAGTGACAGCATCAGCCACTCCCTCTCTAGGTGAGGATTCCCATTTTTCAGAAGCCAGTGGATTTTCTAAGCCCAGTATGATCTCTTAGTCTGTGTGCACCAAACTTCTGTTCTGTTACAGGTACAGGCTGGTTTCCAATCACTTATACTGGTACGAGTCTGTACGTGGCCTTTATGTCTGCATGGCATTGAAGCACTCCAGACTGGAATTCGACCTGAAGGACTTCAAGGTCGAATTCCGAGCCTAACTCAGTTAGGCTCGGAAGGGGCGCGAGAAGGGTGGGGAGCAGCCGCGGAGCCCCCCACCGACCCCCAGCACAGCCGGGGTAAGCGGGGCCCGTGGAGAGAGGGGGCTAACCCCTTAGTGTGTGTGTGGGAGGAGGCGGCTGAGTGGAGCCGGGCCGGGTCAAGCCCCGCCCAGGCCCCTACTTTGCCCAGCCCCCCAGGGAGCCACGCGAAGAGGCTGCGCAAACAGGCACGCTTCTCTGCCGGCGCGTGAGTTAGCGCGGAGTTCGCA
>NW_005841969.1:1788669-1807869 GCF_000455745.1 Alligator sinensis
TGGACGAGGGAGTGAAGTGTACTCTGTCCAAGTTTGCGGATGACACAAAGCTATGGGGAGATGTGGACATGCTGGAGGGCAGGGAACAGCTGCAAGCAGACCTGGACAGGTTGGACAAGTGGGCAGAAAACAACAGAATGCAGTTCAACAAGGAGAAATGCAAAGTGCTGCACCTAGGGAGGAAAAATGTCCAGCATACCTACTGCCTAGGGAATGACCTGCTGGGTGGCACGGAAGCGGAAAGGGATCTTGGCGTCCTAGTCGACCCCACGATGAACATGAGTCAGCAGTGTGGCGAAGTCATCAGAAAAGCCAATGGCACTTTATCATGCATCAGCAGATGCATGACGAACAGATCCAAGGAGGTGATACTTCCCCTCTATTGGGCGCAGGTCAGACCGCAGTTGGAGTACTGCGTGCAATTCTGGGCGCCGCAATTCAAGAGGGATGCGGATAACCTGGAGAGGGTCCAGAGAAGGGCCACTCGCATGGTTAAGGGCCTCAGACCAAGCCCTACGAGGAGAGACTAGAGAACCTGGACCTCTTCAGCCTCCGCAAGAGAAGGTTGAGAGGCGACCTTGTGGCTGCCTATAAGTTCATCACGGGGGCACAGAAGGGAATTGGTGAGTATTTACTCACCAAGGCGCCCCCGGGGGTTACAAGAAATAATGGCCACAAGGTAGCAGAGAGCAGATTTAGACTGGACATTACTTCTATGAATATGAATCTAGAGTCGGAAGGGACCTTGCAGTTCTTCTAGTCCGACCCACTGCCCTGGGCAGGAGAAAACTGGGCTTAAATGACCCCAGCTAGGTAATCGTCAAGCCTCCTCTTAAAGACCCCCAACCTACGAGCCAGCACTACCCCCTTGTAAGTTGACTCCAAATACGGCATAGAAAGAGAATTAATAGATGTATCTTTTCTATAAAAATGTCTATTTGTAGGGCTAGCCAAAATCTGTCATGTTTTTTTTTTAAACAAATATATCGTTTTTGTGAAAGCTGAAATATTTTTAATGTAGATTAGCAAAAACTTTCACTTAAAAATCTCAATCATTGTACTGAAAAAATGTTGAAATGTCCCGAATTGTAACTTTTCATTAAAAAAATAAATCAATTTATTACCAAACCAAGTTAATTTTAATGGTATTCAAAAAATATACAAGCTCAAAACTGAAACAAAAATTGTCATTTTATGAAAACTGAATGTTTTGATGGATCCAAAATATTTTTTCTAAAGTTTTAAAGCTTCTTGGTTTCTTTTCCATTCTGAAAGTATAATTTTCAAATTTTAATTGCAAAAATCACCAAAAAAAATTATTCCTGGTGGCTTCACTCTTTTCGACCTATTAGTCTCGAGTTGCCACAGCTAAACACCAATGAGGAGATACCGGAAAGACTATCTGTATTTGTTTGCATAGACCAGTTTCAAGATGAAAGGTGGTTGTGAACAGAGGAACAATAGCTGAATTGGTGTTAGCATTATTTCTTCTCCCACATAAAGTACAATCCCTCAGTTTGATCTTAAAACTAGACCGGCCCTTAATTTTATTTTAAGGACAAAAAAGGAACAAGGACTAGGATAAAATGGACTTCATGTAAGAAGTATATGTGTCTTGCCTATAGCAGACTACATACAAATACATGACAATGGCTGAGAGAGACTCTCTCTCCATTTAAAGGGTCAACATATAGAAAGTAATTAGTGCTACAAGACTTACACTCTAGGGACCATCCCTATTTGAGAACAAACTATCTAATTGACAAGAACACTTACCACAATACACTATAGAACTGTTTAGACTGTGGTTCCTTCTTCCCCTATCACCTTCTGGTTTATCAAACTTTACAAATCAGTCTTTACAACAAATTGTTGCTGAAATGTATCCAATTTCCTTCTTAAAGTCTCAGCATTCATGGGACCACGCGAGAAAACCGAGCCCGCATTCAAAATCAAAGCAAGCCTCAGACCCCACGGTCAGGGAGAAAGGACTGAATACAAAACTACCCAACAGCTTCACTACCAGAAGGCAAACAAAAAGAAGTCTAAATTCACTATTTAGTGCTACTGCAATAGCTATTCTATGCTATATATCAAAGCAATGCTAATCATTGCTCGAATATGTTCTGTTAGGATATTATTTCTTTCAAATGAACAAGAGAGGAAGCCTGAAGAACATCATATGAGTTTTTTTATTCTTGTTGGGAAAAAATGGTTACTACTTGCAACACAGTCATGATGGAAAATACAAGTTATCCGTCTATAATCAGAGATCTTTGAGGGTGACTCTGCATCTTCCCTACTTGATTTCCAGATTTGCTAAGCAAGAAGAACTTCTTCCCAGTTAGAGTGGCCGAGGTCTGGAACGGGCTCCCAAGGATGCTTTAGATGCTTCTCAAGCAAATCCCGGGACGTCATTCTCCCCCTGTACTCGGCCTTAGTGAGGCCGCAGCTGGAGAACTGTGTCCAGTTTTGGGCTCCACAATTCAAAATGGATGTGGAGAAGCTTGAGAGAGTCCAGAGAAGAGCCACGCGTATGATCAGAGGTCAGGGAAACAGACCCTACGATGACAGGCTGAGAGCCCTGGGGCTCTTTAGCCTGAAAAAGCGCAGGCTCAGGGGTGATCTGATGGCCACCTACAAGTTTATCAGGGGTGACCACCAGCATCTGGGGGAACGTTTGTTCACCAGAGCGCCCCAAGGAATGACGAGGTCGAATGGTCACAAACTACTTCAAGATCGTTTCAGGCTGGACATAAGGAAGAACTTCTTTACTGTCCGAGCCCCCAAGGTCTGGAACAGCCTGCCACCGGAGGTGGTTCAAGCGCCTTCATTGAACACCTTCAAGATGAAACTGGATGCTTATCTTGCTGGGATCCTATGACCCCAGCTGACTTCCTGCCCTTTGGGCGGGGGGCTGGACTCGATGATCTTCCGAGGTCCCTTCCACCCCTGATGTCTATGAAATCTATGAAATCTATGAATGTCTCTCCATACCACCTGTCAGATTCTTTTGTATGTGAGGAACTTTCACACAGCACAAGACAGGAAAACGTTTAAAGTAATAGAACAAAGTGGCCACAAAACAGAATCATAAATTGATCTGGAAACCAGCAGATGCTTTTCACTGTTTTTTTAAAACTGATTATTGTTCAAGATCACTGCCTAATCTGCAGATGTGCCAACTCTTGAAGTTTTCTACAGAACTTCAGCTGAAAGTGTGCACTTTTAAAATTATTTTTAAAAAGCTTTTATAAAATATTACAGGTCTTTAAAAGTAAAAAATGCAACATTACTTACAAAACACAATCTTTCAAGTATACGTGGGATGTGCAATAAAAATGTTGCATGAATCACCAAAAAAGTACATTAGCAGTCAAGCAATGAGAACTACAAAAAGCTTGCCTCCCAAAGGTGGTGATAGGTGACTACATGAATAAGCAGAAAAGTAGAGATTAATATTTTTCTTTAAATCTAAAAATAGGATTAAAATTAAAAATACGATCTGTCACTTAAACTGACAGATGATAGAGAATAAATGAAGAGACCTGAAGAAAGCCTTGCATTTGAAAGCTTGTCTATATCTATCCCAACCATGCCATTGGTTAAAAGATACCACATACAAAAAATCCTCACCTCTAACAGATGGTAAATCCTCACATACCAGACGGGAATTTACAGATTAGAAACTAAAAGTTTCTGCACCCTGTTCTTCTAGCACCAGAGACATCCAGTCAACACTTCTGAAGCCACATGCATAACTTTGTGCTGGTAAATGTATGCAGTTTTTTGACTGAGGGCTTTTCTCCAAGACAAGTTATGGAAAATACAGGATGAGACTTTTGCAGTGCACTAGCTATTCTGCATTAAACCCTTATGGTACACTGTTAGTAGGCAGTAAGTGCAAGGTAATGTATTCACTTTAAAAGTTTCTTAAACAACCTTGATTTAATCAATCATGGCCATGTCAGTAATGGTATATATAACATTATTTTAAATACAGTCTGTTTTAAGTAAGCTACATCTCATGTATGCCAAGTGACAGTATATGAACTTCTCCCTCCTCTTTAAAAATGGAGTAAGCTACCTCATCCTATACCTCACCTAACTTTGCAGTAACTTTCCCAGGTAGACAAGCCTGAGGGCTGTATTACATAACTTAAGATTTCAGTTCAGATTGTGAGAGATCTCAAATTAAGAAACAAGAGCATAAAACTGTATAAGCATAAGCAAAGTGCCTAAACAGAGAAAAACAACATTAAAAAAACAAGACAGTATAAGTAACTTCTTACCTATTGGATATCCCAGTGCAAAGTCATTGCTTTGTGTTGCAAAAATAGGGAACAAACCCGCTTTGCTAAATCGACTTTCAGGACTGGCTACCAATAATGTTAAAATGCAGACTAAGAAAAATATAGAAGCTTTGGCAACTAGGATGCTGTAAAGGAAGGACCAGTTCACATTAGAAAAATTAAGTATTACCATATTTTTGAATAGTAAAGCTGGGAGTGCAAAGCGGGAGACAAAATTTCCCAGACCTTTGGCCTGAGTTGATGTGATGATGTTGGCTCTTCCAGCTATGTATCCACAAAGGATTATGCCAAAGCACTGTAACAGGGCTGGGAAAAGCCTACTTATTGACATTGAAGGAGGACTACCAGTGGTGTTGAATTGGTAGTCCAATTTGCCAGATAAGACATTAGACATATTGGCTGAAGAGAAGTTCTTTGTACTGAAGTCTAAAAAGCCATCCATTTTCTTTTGCCACTTGTTTCAAAAGCAAAGTACAGAATGTTCTAATCTGTAAAAGAAATGAGAAAAACACAAACACTTTATTAACTTTGAGTGGGTGTTTGTCTGATTATTTAAAATGCATTTCTAAGTCCCCTCCAAAAGTCCTTCTTTCTGTCAGCAGGCCAGATTCTGTGAATATGTCCAAAGAACAGCTTTGAAGAGAGAGAAATAAAAAATTCATTAAAGAAAAAGCTTCAAAATCATTTGGATGGATTCCAAGAAGACATCCTTGCCTCTTGACTATTATTCTTTTCTGCTGATAGCAGCAAGCATACAAAATTCACCAAGTGAAGAGCTGTACAACTAATGCTACTGCTAGAATCCAGAGGGAAATCAGCTTTAAATTCTAAGAAAAATGTCAACTGAAACATTAAAACCAAAACGTAAATCATGACCTCAAATGTAAAAAATGATTTGGCATGGGTAGAGAAGGTAGTTTTAGCTCTTCTGATGGAAAAACAAAATTACCGTGAAGTAACAGGATGTAAAACTATGGCACTTCTCTTACTGGACCAGAATTAACTAACTAGTTTAATTTAACATAGCCAGGTCTGTCAAATCACATATAACACTGCTTTTGAAAACAGACTGCCATGCTACCATCTACTGCATAGTGTCATGACCCAAAAGGCATAATTGTGTGTGTGTGTTTCGGCATCAGAATTACCCACGTTAAGTTGCAGAGCATTGCACGGGAGTTTCCTGTAGCAAGAGGAAACTCCGGTGCAGGGACCAGTTTCCCGCCTTTTCTGCAGCTTCTTTTGCAGAGTGCATTGCTCGAGTTGCAAGAGGAATGCACGGTGCAAAAGAGTTCCCGCCACCGGTATGCAAATTTGTTCCCCGTGATTGGCTAGTGCTAAATTATTCACACGTGGCGGCTAGCGATTGGCCTGTTAGCTGTATAAGAGGCGTGAGCATTTTCCGCCCAAGCCGAAGAGGACTCCACATCCATCTCGTGGGGACTCTGGGTACACGGCAGGGTAATAGAAACCCTGTGTGAGATCCAGAGGAGCTTGGCGGCCTGATCCACCGCCCACCTCTTCCTGTCTTCAAGCGCGACTAATATAAGACGTATTTACGATTTCTACATTGGTGGCCTGTTCACCCAGAGCATCCGGAGCTCTGCACCGTGGAGCCTAGCAACCTCCACGAGACCGTCTGTGTTGTGTCTGTCTGTAACTACAACTTAATCAAGCTTTCCAGCCTACACCATTGCCATCTCGGTGTAAGTAAACAATCTTTTAAACTACCGATACGCGTCCGTGCCTAATTCCAGAGCGAAGGCCTTCCCTCTCCGCCCCCGCATGCCCGGGCTGCTGGCCACAGCCCGCGTGCAGCGCGAAAAAGGGCTCGGGGCACTCCCGGCCCGCACACATAGGAGTAACTTGCCTAACACTACTTTGACTAACCTTCCACCCTGTTCTATAATTCTCTCCTTCATTCTGTCCCTTCAACAGACAAAAAAGTTTCTCATCCTCCTTTCTCTGTTCCATCTTCACTTGCCAATAAGCACATTATCCTCTTTTACACATCCACTGTCATTCCCTTTCCTACCCTTGCTCACCTCTGGCTGTGACCTCACATTACAAAATGCTTTCAGCTCTCTGACCTGAAAAACCAACTGTGGCCCCAATACACTCTCCTACTATTACTTCATCTCTATACTTACCAAGTGCACTTTTCAATCACTGTCTGATGTTCTTTTCCTCCAATCCTATCCTTAGACCAGTGGTTCTCAACCAGTGTGCCATGGCACGTAAGGGGCTAGAGACCCATTGAAGAAGCCATGGTACTGGCACTGCTGCTGCTAGGCAAAAATGCCCTGCATGCTTCTGTTTCAGGCGGTTGTACAATAGAAGAAGGCACTGCTGTCTGAGTTAGGTTTTGCTCCCCTCCCTTCCTGGCTGGCAATTAATAAATAGGAATTACAAGCAACATCTTCCTGAGGAATTCTTTGGGTATAGGGCACAGTCACATTCAGCTTCTGCAAATCTAGAAACAGGCGTGTGGGATAGTTCTGTGTGGCAGTGGCAACCTGGAGATAAGCCAAGGTAGATAAGCTAAGACTTTACAGTAGTTCTCAACAGGGTGCTGTCAATTGCAGAAAAGTTATGGAGAGTGCCTTGTATTTAACAGACTAAGAATACCTGCTTTAGACCCTCTCCACTCCAGTTACCATTTAGTATCCAGAATGATAAAATACAGACCACGTTATACAAGAAACCCACAGACCAACATACGTATCTGCACAGAACCAGCAATCACCCTAAACACACCAAAAAAGCTGTGATATACAGCGAAGCCCTCAGATACCACCGCATTTGCACTGAAGAGAACACCCGGGATTGCTACCTCACCAATCTCAAAAAGGCTTTCACCCAACAAGGACACTCCTCCAGACAGACAGATCGCATGTTTGAAAGAGCCACCCAGATACCACGTGAAGAACTGCTGCAGTACACAAGAAACTCCCCCCACAAATTGCATACCGCTGGTTATGACATATCACCCCTCCCTCGAACCCGTACAGAAAATCCTCAAACAATTGCAACCCATACTAGAAAGAGACCTTATTCTTAAAAAGATCTTCCCAGAGTCACCCATCCTAGCCTTCAAACAAGCACCGAACCTCGCCAACCTCATCACCAGAAGCAAACTTCCTCAAGCCCAGAACACACCAAATGGATCCAGACCATCCCATGACAAGAAATGCAAAACCTGCCATCACCTCTCCCCCACCCACACAATTACTACACCCAACAACAGAGTCATCAGCATTCCCGGATCTTACAGATCCTCCAGAAATGTAATATATCTCATCTGATGCACCAAATGCCCTGATGGAAAATACGTAGGAGAGACCAAACAACAACTGCGCACCAGAATGAATGCACACCGGAAATCTATCAAAGACAGGAATACCCAATTACCTGTGGGGGCACATTTCTCACAAGAAAACCACTCTCTCTCCAATCTCTCAGGCCTGATCCTCAAAGGGAACTTACAAAACACTTCCCAGAGATGAGCCTATGAACTCCACTTCATCAACCTCCTACATACTAAAAATCATGGACTAAATAGAAATATTTCATTTATGACACATTATAACCTGCCTGACATCTGACTCCCCAGGTATCTCTCCACTATTCATCCCCCTTCTCTCTCCCCCCCCCCCAGTCTGTCTCTCACCCATTGAATCCTCAATCTACATTTTCAATGACTGCCTATCTTGTATGCATACCAGCCCAGCCTCTGACTTCTTTATTTTTCATTCCATCCAGGAAGAGCACACGCCAACTGCAGAAACTTCCTTAGCCTGACGAAGGGTTTTTGAACCCGAAAGCTTGCTTAATAATTGTTTCCCAACTATTTTAGTTGGTCTAATAAAAGACATCAGATTCACCCAAGGAACCTTGTCTGCCAGTTACCATTGACTGCATTCACATGAAACATCCGTTACCAAAATCTCTAATGGCCTCTTATTAGCCAAATCTCAGAACCAATACTCCATCTGCATCCTTTCTCCAGCTGCCTTTGATAGCGTCAGTCATGCTCTCTCCATGGTTTCTCTGATTCTGCCCTTCCCCTGTTCTCCTCCCACCTTTAGATGTTTTCCTTCAGAACTTGCTTAAGAGGAAACCTCTGCTTTCTGTGGGAGTCCCACAAGGCTCTATCATTGGTCCTGTGCTGCTCTTCCTCTACATTTTATGCCTGAATAACCTCAGCCATAAACATGAATTTAATTTTATGTGGATGACTCACAGATCTGATTTCTCTGGTTTGGACCTGTTTCTTTCTTCCAAATTAAAATCTTGGCCTGGCTCTCAAAGATCTCTTTGTTGATGCCGTTCTGTCAGTTCAAGCTCAGCAGTTTAATTTCTTAGCATGCCATCCTTATTGCCTCCTTTCTCAATCACTGGACAACATCATCCTGCCAGTGATGCTCAGAACTGTAATCTGGGTGACATATTTGACTGGGTCTTCACTCAATGTCGCATCCAGGTTACATTTAAGTCTTGCAGATGCCTACTGCGTAACAGTTCTAAAATTAACTCTTATCCAGACTCTCATCCTCTGGCATCTTGCTCACTATTGCATCTGGCCTCAACAAATGCAATTTTGCCTCAGACAATTTAATCCAAAACGCTACTGCAAAGATTGCTTTCCTAGCTTATCAATTTGGCCCTTTCATCTCTCCGTCATCCTTCTACTGGGACATCATACCTACAATATTTGTCTTCATTCTCAAGGCCTTTTGGGGCACATGTCTTCCCTCCCTATCTTTTCTTAGCTACATGCTCCCATCCAGGCACATCATGCTTAGGCAATTCAGGGCATCTCCCATAGCCACTCAAGCAGTCTTCACAGTGGCCACAGGGAGCACCTCCACAGGAATTTCACTCCTGCATCTCTGGGTTTGACATGTGAGCAGGTTGTTCACATGCATCTCTCCCTAGTAGTGCTGAAGATGTTGCATAAACCTATACTGAACAACACTAGCATTATATACAGTGTGCTGTCAAATGCAAAGTGAATGATATACTTCAGGCTAGTCTAATTTAAACTTTTGTTTATAAAAAATCTGCAAAGACTAAATCAATTCAGGCTCAGGCTTTATAAATATCTGTCTCTAACCTAATAGTACAGCCAACTAAATTAAAGAACTTCTCCCTTTACTCACCTGCTGCACAGATCCTGTTCTGTCACTGACCTCTGTGCATATGCTGCCTGGCATATAACTGGAGTTCTGACACTAATACAAGTCATATTTCTTTCAAAAAAAGGAATTAGGAGATGCTACAATAGATGGGAATTCCTGTCCTAATCAAGAATAACTGCTGTGGCTATAAGAGGATTATGGCTGCTTGCTGCTACTGTACAGAGGTCATGTCCATGTACAAAGGTTTTGTCTCTATAACTTTTTAAGGTTTACAGCTGCTGACATTACTAAGTTGCTGAAGTGCAAGCACACACAGAGCCCTTTGCCAGTGCTTTATGTCCTCACTGAAAGATATTGTGTTGACAGAACACATGCTGCACAATGGGTAATAGTCCAGGGGCTGATAGCTGTTATGATAGCTGTCACTGGACTGAATCCACACCCACCTCTGCTGGTGGCAGATTGTAAGGTGAGGGCTTGTGTTGCTGGAAGAGGTTTTATTCAAACCTAGGACAACAAAAGGAAAGTCCTGTTGACATCACTTTACTATGTAGATCAGGCCTAGGTAAAAGAATAGAGCAGATCCCCAACCTTCTAGGCCAGTAATCCTCTATCATAGGTAGAGGCATTTCCCATAGCCAGGGGTGCTCAACCTTTTTCCCTGGTGGGCTGGATGGGCAGTGCCAGGTCCAACTGTGGGCCAGATGGGGGTGGGGAACACTCCAACTTCAGCCCAGCTCCATGGGGTGGACTGGGACAGAGGGACATGACCTGGCCCCACAGGGAAGAAGAGGGCATAGAAGGGAGAAGCCCTCTCTCATGCTGGAAGCTGTTGCAGAAGCCCAGCAGAAATAGACAGGTGTTTTCCACAGTGGTTTTTTAAAACAACTACACAGCGCTTGCATTTTTTCTCTCTCCTGGTTGCTAAGACAGCCTTCATGCTTTGATTACTCTGCAATCACACTGACATCTATTCCAGGGCCCAAAGTGATGCATCCTGTGCCCTTTAACTAGAGAACATTACAGTTCAAAGTTTAGCTCAGTTTGCTCAAAAGACTCTCTTATTTAAAGCAAGTTTTCAAAACTTAATTTAATTATAAAAACACTACATTATTCATCTGCAGTTCTTCAATGGACCAGAGTCCTTGCACAGTGAACTACCTCCATTCCCACAGTTACTATATTTTTGAGAGGCTGTATTGTTCATGCACATACGATTCAAATTCCTTATGGCACAGTCTCAAGGATTTGGCATCCTTATCCACCTTGCAGTACTGCATACATAATTTTTTATTTCACTTAAAAAGGAACATCAACTGATCTCTTTCTTGTTGCAGAAATGTTCTAGACCAGCGGTCAACAATCTTAAGACTGTGGGCCAGGCTGAGCCAGTTCAGGTTAAAGATGGGCAGGACCCAGCCATGGCTGGGGCTTTTCCTCACCCCAGCAAAGCCCTATGCCTACAGACTTGATCAGTGCTTTTCCTCACAGCAGCAAAGCCCTATGCCTACAGACTTGATCAAATGGCTCTGGCCCACAGAACCTAAGCTGACAAGTCCTGTTCTAGACAGTATGTTTGAATCTATCTACATCCGAGCTATTCAACTTCCAAGCAGCTGGAGGCTGCACACCACCCAGGCTGCAACAGCAAGGGCTACACATACCACAGGCCACACCAGGGGTAGCCACACACAAGCCCCCCAACACTGCACTGCGCACCTGTGAAAGTGACTTTCCTCAACTGCTGCAGCACCGCATGCCTGCCCCTGCCACTGCACCATGCACCTACACAGCCCTGTGCCACAACCATCCATTCCCTCTGCCACATTGTCCTGCCCCTGTAGCTGGAAGAGGGATGGGGGAGCCTGGCCTGTTGCAGCTATAGCGATAATGAGAACAACAGTCAGGCAGGAACCCAGGGACTGCAAGTTAATCCCTTGTAGGCCATGTGCAGCTCACAGGCCATGTGCAGCCCACAGGCCACCAGCTGAATTGCCCTGAGCTACATGATCACATTCTCAAACACCCTGAATTCCAGCACTTCCCTTCCAGCATACCCCTGATGATCCTACTGAACTTCACCTCATTATTCCAGGCTATAACATAGAGAAGGCTCTCAAATAATCCTTCTGCCTTCTGGTCATTTATCAATGGAGAATATTTCCCCCCAGTTTGACATTTAACTATGCTATACATACTTAGGTCTAACACTATTTCTTCCAGACCATGGATTGTTTTTCTTGCTTACTCCAAACTCTATCAATATCTTTCTGTTAATATAGTGCCCAGAACTGAACATAGTATCACAGGGACCAGAACCATACATTATTACCTCTCTACTCCCTAATTTTACATGACCTAAAACTGCACTGACATTTTTGTTCCCAGACTACATTGCAATATTCAGGTCTGTTTTGACAGCTCTGTTTCAAATGAAAAAATAAAACAACACTCTGATTTTATAAAATATGATTTTTAAAGTGTAAACACTGAAAATGGGGTAGAAGGTATTGAATTCAGAGATCAACCAGATTTAATAGACCCTCAGAGATGAAAGTTTTTTGGCTGAAATAAGCAGCTTTTCCTCTTTGTAGCCACTCAGGATTGTGGGAGCTGGAGCATGTGTATTTGAGACGTGAAAGGAGCTCTTTCCAGGAGGAAGTCCAAATGAAGAAGAGCCATATAAAACTAGGGTATTCTAAAGCCAGGTCTGATAAATCTTTTGGCTTGCTCAAATGGCAAAAAGACAGAAGGTGGAAAGCAACTTTGATGGAGCTCTCCAGTAACAGCTGCCTATTCATTATTTCTGTGCTGCTGTTGCATCTTTAAGTCTATTTGTATCATCCACTCAGTCACAGCCAGACTCTGCTCTGCTGTTATTGCAAGCCCTTTTGCCACAAGCTCCTGGGTTTAATCAAACGCCTTCTCCACCAACTCCTTAACATGAGTGATGTCCTCTTTCTTGGCCTCTCACCTCTTCTCCTTCTCTCCATTCTTTCCCTTCTCTTGCCTTAGGAATGCCCTTCATTTCCAAGATGTCCTCACATGTGTCCCAAGGTTGTAATATCAGCTTCTGTTCCTTTACTGTACTCTCAAAAAGGCAATACTTAGCTGTTAACCAGCACTTACACAGGGAGGTTATATGTGGTCAATATGACCCAACAGCAGTCAAGGCCACACAGGCAAACAAAACAGTCACCTGATGCAGGGCACAGCAATATGGGAATGACTCCAAGCACAGTAGTGCTACAAACACAGCAAGCAATCTGCTCCAATGTAAAAACACTCCCAACACAAGAGGAGTAAAATCTCCGAAGCGTTTAGTCAGTAACACTGGTGCAAAGAGTTGTGCCAGTAGGTACAGATCTTTTTACATAGATGCAGCCATGTTTATACAGATATAAATCACTTATGCAGACAAGCCTTGTGACCTCTCCTCTGCAAGACTGCTCTACCTCCCTGCCCGGCAGCAACTACTAACTACAAACTTAGACTTCTTTCTACCACTACGGCATCTCTTCACTACAACAGCGGCAGGAAGAAAGACAGTTATTCTGAGAAGCGACCGCCAGGCAGGGAAGGATACTTTTTGCAGAGGATAAATGCTCTCTAGCCCTAGCTGACAAGCCCTACCCTAAGTGAAAGAGATCATTTTTGGGATAAGAGCGGTAGGATTCTGTCACCCCACTCTGAAAACTAACGCCCAGATTTGTATTTCTTTGGAGGATTGAATATTATTTATGACTACTCTTTTTTTTTTAGTGGCAGCCTGTAATTTAATTAATGCACTATATCCTTCACTCTTCCAGAGCACTAACAAACATGTTACTGATTGAACAATGATCCAAATTAAGCCATCTGGACCACACCAACTCAATATATACCATTTAGTAAGATTCTTTACACATAATACAGCCAAAAATTAAGTTACCTACTAAACTAGATTAAGTATTTTACAATACCTCAGATATTTAATATGACTCCTGGTTTTCATTCCTGCCCAGTGTGTCCATAAAACTTAAATAAGTGAACCCTTTTGAAAACATAGGCTAGAAGTTATGCAGGGGAGAGGGGGGAAGGCATGAGCACTTTGGTGTAGTCTACAGATGGATGTGGAAAGAAGGGAAGCCAAATATGAATACTTAGCATCCTTTTATCATGAAAAACTGATATAGGGTAGACTTTCACATTTTCCAGGACAGTACTACTACCACCCACCTCTAAGTTCTATTCATCAGAAGATCTCCAAGTAGTTTGCAAAGGTCAGCATCTTTATCCCCATTTTACACATGGGGATAGCCAGAGGTCTACCAAAGCACCAGTCTCCTGAGTCCTCATCCAGAGCTTTAGCCATTAGGAGGAAGACTGATGACAGTTTTATATATACAGTAAAGTGTTCTTCTCCAAGACCTTTGGGTCCTATCCTTAGAATAAGAGGCTGGGGTCTGGACACATGAGCACAAGACAGGCAAAGCACAATCCTCTAACCAAGAGACCCCTCAGGCCTGAACTGGCTGTGCATCTTTATTTCTTAATACTTCTTTCGCGATTTTATTTATGCATATATTTTTTTAAAGAGTGCCTAGTAACTCTACAGTATAAATGCATCATTTCAAATCAATCATTTAGACTCAGCAGCTCCATCAACCAAACCTAGCTGTTAGTCTGGGGCTATCCTTCCCATTCCAAGAAAGAGGTTCTGTTATGATTCTAGAGGAATTTAGTTGTTTATCCACTGTATACAATGTATACATTTGTCTAGATTCATTTAAAATAGCTGCTCAATCTATCTACCACATGGCACACAGACCTGCAACCTACAAAAACTAGAAAACCATCACAGCCACTTCTAGAAAGGCCTAAACAGAACTTTCAGAACAGAAAACACACAGGTGTTGCCATTTGTCTTGAAGGGCACCAGATTTTAGTTTTGCCATGCTAAGTGGACTGGAAGAGATTTTAACAGTGAAATTCCAGAAAGAAGGCAGTCACATAACACTACACTAGCTGCAGTCTGAGTGGCCTTTAGCTACAATCCCACCTAACATATTACAATAATGTAACCAGTAAAAGAGCATGAAACAAAGTCAAGGCTCCCATCAGCAGAAGTTTGGAATATTCTATTCATGTGTATTCCTTAAGATCATCTAAGTTTGATGCTCTATCAACCAAAAGCATCCTTCTGATTAGTGGGAGCAACCCATTCTGTCTGTTGCATCCAAATTCTGGCTTGCCCCCTTCTACCTTGTGCCTTTTCTATCCAAATCCAAATCTGATTTGGTGAGAACTCTAATCTGGACAAGAAAACTCTTACTAGTACAGTAATATTGGCTTGGATGAGATATTTTCTTGACACTTTATAACTATGAAAGCGTTAGGATACATGCAGTTACCGTGGCATAAAGTTATTTTGCTGATATAGTTTATTTTGCTTAGGGCATCAATTGGCATGAGTTGTATGTATTTGAGTTGATCTAATAAAATATATCAGATTTACCCAAAGAACCTTGTCTGCCTATGTCCTTAGACCAGCATGGCTACAACCTATGCCTCTGTATGCTATGTAAAGCACTTTATTGCCTGTATAAACTAGATGTATAGAAGGAGGGTCTGTCATATAATCATATCAACGTAACTCCACCAGCAAACCTCCACTGGTCAAGGGCTGGCTTGGTCCCCTCCCCATTGCTGTAGACCAAAGTGCCTCATCATCATTATTTATCCCGACCCCCACTGTGAATCATTGAAATGATATTATGTCCATTTTTGGTGTCAGCTCCTCAACTCTAAATACACTTGGAAGGTTTCTGACAGTATAATTATTCCAGTTGCTGGTCTGTGCTGATGTCTACAGTAGCATGTTTTTACTATTATTGTTGCCTCTGATAGCTAGATGAAAGCTAACAAGGGTACTTAATCTGAACCAGAATTTGCAGTGCAGCTACACCCTCTCCCTTCAACCATCTTAACTTTTGTAGTGAGACTCCCACTCCAATGGGACTATTAAGCAGACAGGGTCATCTTTTCAGTGAACCAAAGAAGTCTGAGAAAGAAGCTTACAACCGAGTGAACTTGCTACTTCTACTCTTTGGAAAACTCTGAATATATCTCCTCCTTAGACAGGCAATGAGCCCCTCCCCAAAGTACAAACAGCTAAGATAGGCAATATCTGCTTAGGGACACAGACACTGCACAGTGGTGCAGGCAACAGAACATGTTGTCTCACAGGAGACAGCTTACTCAGCATCTTGTCTGTTTCTGGCTAACTGTATTGATGTAACTGTCACGCTGTCATATGATTTCCTGAGTCTGGATCCAATACACAGGACAATTCTGCCAATGGGGCAATCAAGACCTGTTTTTCATAACAGCAAAACCACTTTAGTTCACATCTCTTCTTTTTATTAAAAGTAAATTAAGTATGAGGAAGTCCATAAAAAAATCTTCTCACTCACCATCCCCACTATTCTCAGTTGGGATCACTGCCAGTGTCATGCTAATTTTGTTGAGGAGGTTCTACAGATTGTTAATGGATCCTGAGATCACTCTTATAGAATGTCACCTGATTCACCACAGGATGCAACAAAATAAAATGACCCTGAGGGCGAGACAAAGCTTTATTCAAAGTGGAAATCCTGTGGAAATGGCTAACATTCCTCAAAAGAGAGCTCTTCTGTAATAGAGGAAAAACAGACTTACTGTATTTCCCTTAAAAAGCTTCTAGCATAATAAAAGCAACAAGGAGGAAGTAAATTGCATCATCACAGTGCTTTAAATTAAAGCTTGGAGTTAGTGGGGAGAAGTGATTAGTACAGTTTTTACTCTTATACTTTAAGAGTATAGCCAAGAGACATTGTCTTCTAAAGCAAATACAAAGTAATTGCATCAACTTGGGCAAGATACCAGAAACTGACTAGATTCCAAAATGATGGGATCTGTTCCAATTGTAGTTTCATATATTAAAAAAGCCTCTTTGCCCTCTACACATTTTTTGCTATTTTAATATTCTCCTTTTCTTTTTTCTACTGCTAAATTGGAATACCTAGATACCAGAGAAACCAGAAATAAGTGACCAGGTAGAAGAAGCAGTGAAATTAAAGCCTGGTCTACACTCAGCCTCAGATTGATTTATCTAGAACAGGGGTGTCCAACCTTTTTGAATGTGGGGCTGGAACATGAACTTTTTATCACCCAGTGGGCCAGCGAGCCATATTCAAAGACCTCACAGGAAGCAGTATCACTTCAGGAAGTGATGTCATGTGATCTTTGACACCAATGAAGTTGCAGGAAGTGACAATGAAATGGGTCTGGAAATGCGGTTTAAAATCCAAAATAAAAACAATTTGGTCTGGTAGCACTGTTTTATTTTAAACACCCCCCTAGCAGTGCTGGAGAGGAGTGATCCACCCCACTGCACCCTTAATTCCCTGCCTTTGTCCACATGGAAAGCCACAATTTGCAGAGGGGTAGAAATAATTTTTGAATGCAAAACCTCTGTTGACATCGTGCTGTCAGATGTCAACTCCAGAGTATTCCATCTCATGGTACTCCAGAGAACTGTTGCAGGGATCTGATTTTTCCAAAGGTTAGTAGAGCTTTCTGTCACCTGGTTTCACGCCTCCTACTTTTCAAATACTTGGTTGAAATGCATCACAGATCTTTAATTTCTTATTTGCAGGCGCTCTCTCAGGGCAACATCCAGCCGGGGGGGGCAGGAGCAGTCGCTCACACAGCCTGTCTAGTCTGGCTGCCGCCTGGGGGCACAGGGGTCAAGGGGCACCAACTGACCCTGCCGTGTCCTCCCTGCCCCCTGGGCAGCCTCGAGGATACTCCCACACCTGCGTGCCTGGGCTCAGCAGCCAGGGGGATGTGCAGGGACCCTACATGGGGGTGCGGGAGGTGCAGGAACACCCCCCCTGCTCCCTCTCCCCCGGGGCAGCCCAAGCCCAAGCCCGACCAGCAGGGCTCCCTCCCTCCCCGGGGCCCACGACTCACCACCCCCAGCGCAATTTCTGCGGGCGTGGGGGGATGCAGGGAGGCGAGAGCGACGCTGGTTTCCCACCCTGACAGCCACAACACCAGCAGCATCTCCCACAGGCCCAGCCACAGCACCCCTCCGAGCTGGCATCTGCGCCCCCCCCGTGCCCGCTGCACCACGACCTGCTCCAGCCTGCGCAGCTGGCAGGGACCGGAGCAAGGTGGGGCTGGCATGCAAATGCGGAAGGGAGGGCAGGGCTAGGAAGGGACATTGTGAAATGAGGGGGGAGAGGAGGAGCCGTACCGCGTCAGCAACGTCAAGCTGATGCAGTGCGTGTGGGAACCTTGTCCCTTCCCCAGTCGTTCAGCAGCCATTAGGAAGCTGCTGAGGGGCTGGGGAAGGGACAAGGGGTGGGAACAAAAGTAAAGGGTTTACTTTCGTTTCTCATCGCAGCACCTTGGGCCTCAGAAAATGGCTTGGCAGGCCACATGGCGGCCCACGGGCCATATGTTGGACAAGCCTGATCTAGAAAATGCTATTTTATTCCAGTTGAACTTGTGTGTTTTATCTAGAAAATGTTGTTTTATTCCTATTAAACTCCTGCATTGAAAAAAACAACAATTCATACACTGCTGCCAATTCCAAATAATATACTAGCTGAAAAAAGTAAATAAAAAATAACATAGTATCATAGCATTTAGGGTTGGAAGGGACCTAAACAGATTGTCAGGTCTGACCCCCTGCCCTGGGCTCATATCACCCCAGCCAAATAGCTGTCCATATCCTCTTATTCTTTGCCAATTACTAATCAAACTGAAGTTTCTATAGCTATGACCTTTCAGGCAATCATTGGGTTTTCCAGACGAAGGTGAGTGTATACTGACAGAAGCCTTTAGATTCTTGCATTTGTAAAAGGATGGGGAGGCTTAGCTCTGTTTACTCAACTCCGTTGACCCCTGTGACACACTATAAACTGTTAGCCATTTTTTGCAATTTTCTAGGCCTGCCAACTGCCCCCCTTCCTCACTCCCCCATACCATTAACCAACGTTTTAAATGAGAACCGTCTATCTGAGAAATGCAGCCCGCGCTGCCCTGTGCTGCCTGGAGATAAAAGTCTGGAAAAGAAAGCAAGAGGGCAGGTCGGAGCGATGCAAGGTGCCTGCTGCAGATGATTCACAGGAGCGAATGTTGGCCACAGATGAAAGTAGGGAACAAGTGAGGCCAGGCTAGGGTTGACAGCACACATGGACAGACACTCACCCCTGTGGCTGGCTGCTCCCTTGAGTGCATTCAGATCATGGTGAAGGTGCTAGAAAACAAGCAAAGCAAGGGGCTTAGCGGGACCAGGACTGAGCTGGTAAAGTTGAGAAGATAAACACCCCCCTACCCCATGCAAGTGCGCACACACCCACGCGCAGTGCTGCACACTAGTACGCACGCATACACACACGCACACAGTGCTGCACACTGGTATACGCACACACATGCAGTGCTGCACACTGCTACGCGCGCGCACATACATGCCCGCAGCGTTGCACACTGGTATGCACACACACACATTGGTATGCACACATACGTGCACGCAGTGCTGCACACATGCAGTGTTGAACACTGGTACACACACACACACAGGTGGTGCTACATACTGCTACGCACACGCCCGCATGCAGTGCTACACACAGAGTGCGCAACACACACACACACACACACACGTGTGCGGTCCCCGCCGTGCAGCGGTGGGGTTGGCGAAGGGCGCGGAGCCTCCC
>NW_005841969.1:1808144-1816191 GCF_000455745.1 Alligator sinensis
GAGCCCCTTTGCCAGGCGGCAGCCTCGCCTCCCCGTCCCCCCATCACCGCTGCGGAGACTGGCCCCTGCCCACTCGCCCTCATGCCCGGGTCCCCGAGACCTGCCCCGCACCCCGCAGGGAAGGGGCAGGGCACGAACCTTCTTTCTGCCTTTCGTTGCTGGGGGGAGATAGAGGCGACCCCAAATCTGGTGGGGATGGCAGAGGACAGACCCTTCCTTCCTACTAGCACTAGGAGCGGGGAAAGGGTCCTCACGCATCTGCCCCGAGCTTCAGCACGAATTCCTGCCACTTCAAAAAGGCCCCCCGGAAAGGAGGAGAGCCCCCGTCTCTCTCAGCAGCAGAGGACAGGCATTTACAGCTTATTACTCATCAGGAAAAGAGGAGTCAGGGTGCTCCTTTCCAGCCCCAAGTCTCCTAGGGAGAAACATTGCTGAGCAATAACCCTAGAAGAGGGAGTATTTAAAATATTCTGAGGATTAAAGATTAGGGCCTGTTTCTCTAAGGTACTTACATCATTCATGTTGTTACAGTTCTCCATGAGCTGATCAAAAGTGGGCACCTATACTCCCAAGTCCAGAAAACCGTGCTATCACAAGTTCAGAGTGAATAATGGGCATGTAATATCTTCTATCCCATGAGCCCATGTTAACCCACGCACACACAGTTCTCTGTACCACAGAGGCATACACTATGAGAGCGGAGCAGCAGGTCAGCTTTAGGTGTAACACTTCAGACAATATTAGTAGGGAGGAGATCAGTGCATTTTCTCATGAAGTAAGAAGCTTTACACTTTCTGTGAATACTGTTTCCTTCTTTCTTAGCAAATTTCAAAATAAAAATGCAAAAAACTCCCCCAAACATTATATAAACAAACACTCCAGAGCACAGAAATAGTGAACCACCTAGCTATTACGGTACTGAGATGGATTATAGTTTCCTAGGTCTTTATTTTCTAATCTTACTCAGCAGTCATTGGAAAAGGATAAAGTACTAAAAGAAAGGTGAATTTTCCCAAACTGTGCTAACAACATGGCCCCCCCCAGTTTTAGCCAAACAATTCATTGTGTCCCAAAACAAAAACTGAATTTGGTTCTTTGGACTCACTAGACACAGTTATGAAAATGTTGCTGATGGAAGGGGACCTAGGCTTTGACCTGCCTCTTCCTCAGCACTCAGCTACTGGGAAAGAAGAAACCAGGTCATGAGTCACCCCTATTCTAACAGCTAGCCTGGTGGGGCTAACAGCTAGTCTATGAACTAACTAGGCTATGTTGTATTCTCTGTGAGCTCATCAGCACCTACGTGGAAAGGGGAAACAGCAAATGCTCTCTTTGCATAGAATTTTGTCAATTCCTATATAAAGTGCAAAGCAGCTTTTCTGCCTGTCATTGAAGCTAGCCCAGCAACACTCTTAAGAGTGCAGATGTGTAGCTACAGAGCTCCTAAATAGGACAATGGAACTGTACAGGTGGAGGAGTTTTCATTCAAGTCTCCACTTGGGAAAGAAACCCATCTTTCCATCCTCTACCCCTCCCCCCCACCAAAAAACCCCTAAATAAATAACTCTGGGAATGTGAACAAATACATAATCACCAAGGGAACAATACAACTTAGATTTAAACTTCCAACATTTACCTAAACTGGGGCAAAGAGGAACAAGGACACAATAACAGAAAGAAAAAAATCTGACCTGATAGACCGCTTAAACATTTATTTTTGTATATTCTTCTCAGAATAGACATTTTTGTCTATTCTTCTCAGAATAGATTCAGAAGTACCAGAGCCAAGACTAACCTATTAAACCCACATACGATGGAAAGGGAATAAATAAAATATTCTAAGAATGAAAAAAGGTAACACTTTTTCTTGGCAGTATTAGTGGAAGAAAGGACAGAGAAGAGAAAACATCTTTCAGACAAAATGTATATTTTTAGTAACTTGTAGATTAATCATATTACAGTTAATATGTTAAGATTCAGTAAATGGCTAAACCCATATATTAAAAGGGATGTTCCAAGGAAGGAAAAATTGAAAGAAAAAAATATATGGACAAGACAAGATTTAAAAAAAAATAATCAAAAACTATTTAGAAAGTGGAAAAAATATTTAAAAGGATCTGTAAGAATAATACTACTTATATATGAAATACAGAAAGGCAAACTAAATGAAATAAAAAATAAATTTGCACTTACATAAGCCATTCTTTCCACATGATCCTGAAAAGACTGACGACAGTAGTTGTGGGACACATTCTGTGTCATCAGAATAGAGCCCTTTCTGAGGTGAAGTATGGTATACAAGGTGTGTCGGTAACACCACAGAAAAAAAAGAGTAATTTATCAGTCTGAAACTACAGGGGGTGCCCACATAGGACATCAGGGTTAGAGTCCTTGCTCTTGTCTGAAGGTCTGGTGCTGTGACATCTTATTCAGCACAAAATGTAACCAAGACATCCCCTTCTGCAGCATGGGGTTCCTCTAGTACCGTGGTAGGCTTAGTACACCTCTTATTTGGAGGGGTCTGTGTCAGTCTTTTCTCTGTTACCATCAGTAGAGAATACTGGGCTGTGCCACAGATGCTCCTATTCAAAGCTTCTCTAGTAGCAGCAGATAGTGAAACTGTCTAGACCAGGGGTTTTCAACCTTTTTGGGTCAGTGTATCCCCAGCAGCCAGACACAGAGCGGGGAGGGAGGGTGGCATGCAGCCGAACGTGAAGTGGTGGCAGCCACTGCATGCAACCTTCCACATCCAGCCATGCGGGTGGCAGGATGGTGTGTGGTTGTGCTCTGTCTCTGCCTGCCCACACATACTCCCTAGGGCCTTCTCAAGTACCCCCAGGCGTACGTGTACCCCCAGGCATACGTGTACCCCTAGGGGTATGTGTACCCCTGGTTGACAACCCCTGGTCTAGACTCATGACATTCTGCTTTTTCCTCCTAGCAGCACCACCACAAGCCACTTGCGGATGCTATGTACATGACCATCCTGTGAGAGATAAAAGGGGTGGGGAAGATGAAAGGAATGAAACTACTTTGGAAAAAAGATGAACAATGGAAGGGAGAACCAACAAGAAGTAAAGAAATTATAAAATTATAAATAATATTTATATAATTATAAAGAAATAAATTAGGGGAAATGCTTAGCTCTTTGTGGGCGGAGGGGAGTGATTGGTGGAGGTGCCCCAGTGACCCCATTATTTGCTGCTGATTGGATGGGAGGCAAAAATCCTGATGTTAAGTATGCCATGTTTTTTTACTCCTCGCCTATCATCAGCAAGTGGCAGGGCTGCTGGGGCCCCTCAGCCAATCAGCAGGGGGAGGCAAAAACTGGCATATTTAAAACTGCAGTATTTGCTTCCTGGCCAACAAGTGGCAAGTGGCAGGGCTGCCAGGGCCTCTTGTCCAATGGCGCATGTGGTGAAAATAGCAAAATTAAAAAGGGCTGTCAGGGCCTCTTGTCCAAGGGAGGCACGTGGTGAAAATAGCAAGATTAAAAAGGCTGTTGCACAGCACATTTTGCTGCGATTTCGGCAGGTCCCTAAGTATGACATTGTAGCAAAATCCATTATGGGACACAAAAATTATTATTGCCCTTTACATTTATGATGATGATGATGATGATGATTTGAGTGGTGGGCCAAAATTTGGTTCTAGCAGATTGGTTTGATCAGGAAAAAAATTGATAGCAGAGTTAAAAGTTTCTTTGATGTAATCCTATGTATTTACCAAATCTGGTTTTCCTGAACAGAGCAGGAATCAAACAGCAAGAGACCAAGTGTGTGCTCACAGTTCCAGGCCCCTTCCCAGCCAGTACTGGAAGGCTCTAAGGCCTCTCTCAGGGCCACCTATCTTGACTTCTATTTCAGGCTTGATGTGGCTTTATTTTGGGGTGAGGCCCTATTGTTTCAATTACCCGGTCCAATAATGGTGCTTAATGGCTTTTACAAAAATCTAAAATGAAAGGTGTTACCAGCTTTTATGAGGTTTCATCCAGCCTATAAAAATATCAAAGTATAATGTACATTACTAGATTAACAGAAACTCCCACCAGGACTTCTTTGAAGACAAGAACCATGAAAATTTAAGAGCAGTGAAGAGGGGCAAACTTGAAGGCTTGTAGACATTTTAATGACTATAGATCAATGGTTTCAACCTTTTTTCATTTGCAGACCCCTAAAAAATTGAATGGAGTCTGCAGACCACAGATTGAAAACCACTGCTATAGACTGTAGCTGTCATTAATAAAAACATAGACAGTCTTAATTTGGACTTCAAAATATGCAGTATTATACAGTCTTATTAATGATCACATACTATTTTTTCCTTAGGATTTCTGCTTTATTCAGTGCACAAGGTGGATGATAGGCCAGTGCGAATAGGGAAGTATTCAATTCAGATTTGGATTCAGCCAATTTGGAGGACAGCAATTTAATTCGGGGTTCACTGTCCCAAATCAATTTGGCTGAATCAGCTTCGGAAGATTTGGTGCTGATTCTGTCATAGACTATAATGGGGAATCACTGAAATACCTATAACTTTGTCATTTTTTGGCAGATTTGGATGAAAACAGTAGGAATGGTAGCCCCTTCTGAGGCCATGAAGCGTGCCAGGTTTCAAGGAGGGGTTTATGGGAAACTGCACCTCAAACTGTTCAAAGCAAAACTCGTGACATATATGACTTTGTGTGTGTGTTAAGGCACAGCGGGATGAAAATTGCAGGGATGGTAGCTGTTTCTACGTCCCTCCCCCAGAGCACTGTGATTGGAAGGGGACTCAGGGAAAGATCACAGTCACTGGCCACCTACAGATGTCAGTCTTTCCCCTACTGCTCCCCCTCCCTCTTCTCAGTTTCTCTTCCCCTGAAAGACTGCCTTCTGAATCTCCAAATCTTTTTCTGAATTGATTTGGAGGTGTTTTTTTTGTCTCCCAATTAAATTCGGATTCAGTGATTCAGCCTCCGAATCTTCTTTGAATTGAATCGGCGACTGAAGCTTCACACACCCCTAGTGGATGATTCTTCTTTAATGAGCATCTATTCAACATATTGTTCTGTTTGAGACTCCATTTCCTGTTTACAGCAAACCATGTTCTGAAGACAGACTCATTTATTTCATCACAGGACATCTATGATGGTCCTCTGTAGTATCCAAATGCTTTATGAGCAGCATTTGTTTACAACACTTTTGGGTGGTGCAAGAATAGTATCATCCCCCTGTTACAGATAGATAACAGAATCATATAGAAAAGTGTCAGAAGTATACATTAAGTTTGGGTGCCCAAGTTAAGATGCCTAGGACCTACTTATTTCAGAGCACTTGGCATTAATTACCATTTTGGATATTCAAGTACAGTACCCTGGACTTCAGTCCTATTTCTGCCAATGTCATTAGGATCCCAGAAAAGAGAAACATGCTGTTTCTTAAAAGTTGACTTTAGATTACTTGCTTAGCCATCACAAAGAACCTCTCTGGCAAAGTTAGGGATAGGCAAAGTTTGAGCATGGTAAATCATGAGGCCTTCTTGTGCCTTGCTGGAAATCCCTGCCTCATACACTTCACATCACTCCCTTTCAGCATCTACTCTACCATGGAAGGATACAGGATATGGGGCAAGATGGATCTATGGCCTGATTCAGTAAATGGTAGTTCTTATGTTCTATGTTTTACTCATACTACAAATGAGGTAGGACCCTTACAGAAAACAAGCTCCTTTTCTGCACAACCATGATTCCTCCCCAGAGCACTGAGCAGGCAGTGCACTGAATGGGTTCTGTGGAGAAAAAAAATACCATGTAATTAAAGACTATCATAATGGAGATGTGCAGCAGCAGTGAATTGAGGTTATACAGGAGAGTGAGTGCAGTATTACGATGCCATCATCTTTGTGGACCAGAACTAGAATATTTGCTAAAAGCCGATATAGTGAAATTTGGGAATTTGTGGGTTCACTCTAGGCTCCGGATGAAAATGTATTGTAACAGGCTCAGACTTTTCTGGCCATTCCCAAATTTGACTTGCTCCCTGTCTGCCTATTCTCCACCCTCTGGCTATCCACCTCACTTCCATTCTCCTCCTGGTCTCAGTCTCCACTCCTCAGATGTCTCATCCCCCAGTCCCAGTATGTTTACCCAGTCACCTGACTCCAGGCTTTGTATCAGAGTACCAACAACTTACCTCCCCAGACCCAGTTTCTGTTCCCCACCGAGGGACCACAACCCTTGTTCCCTGTTCTTCTTGTCTAGGCAGCTCCTTTTTTTCTTTCTGACTTTGTCCAACCTCTCTTTCCCACTCCTCTCATCTAATCTCAGTCTCCCGCTCTGAAATATTGTGTGGTTCTTTTTCTGAGTGTTCCCCCCACACTCCAGCTCCTTAACAAACCTTCTCTAGCTCCTCATCAAAACTTCCTCATCCCAGTCCCTTATCTATCCTGTCCCAGCATTCTCCCTACCCCATCTCTATTTGGTTTCAGTGTTACCTCACTCCCCAACCAACTTATTCACTCTCTGTTGTTCTGCTTTCCTCAATCACTCCCAGTTCCTGGCTCCCTCCTCTGGCTCCAAATTAAAGTTTCCTTGCCTTGCCAGTTCCAGCCCATCCTGTGCTTTCCATCTCTTAGTTCCTGCCCACTTGTCAAACTAGTCACCAGTCTTCCCTCACTTCAACTCCCAGTTCCATTTTCTTTTCTCCCAACCCTGCAACTCCAATGCTAGTCACACCAGATTCATTGCCTCCCCTGCATCCGTATTTGTTTCCTTTTCCACAACATTTGTCTACCAGCAAGGAGTACACTGAGAGCACAGGACAGACCCATTCTCAGTGCTCTTCAGTTTTGGTGTGTGATCCCTATCAGAGCAGTAGGAAACAGTCATTACAAGTGCAATCTTTTTGAGTCCACATTGCCCTAAGCTGGAACATACAGCTACTTCTCACTTAACGTTGTAGTTACATTCTTGAAAAATGCAACTTTAAGTGAAATGATGTAAAGCAAGTCCAATGACATCACAGTAGTTACCTACTAGCAGGCAGCGGCCAAACAACGTTATAACCTAACATTGCACGACTTTAAACAAGTATGTTCTCTAATAGATCAGCGACGTAATAACAAAACAACATTAACCTGGACAACGTTAAGTGAGGAGTACATGTACTCAATTACTCAGCTGTGGTGGCACATGTACAGTGTGGTTACACTCAGGCACTATGACAGGCTTAAGTATGTCCACTGAGGACAATATCAATATTTTAGCTATTAAGCTATAATAAGTCCAGGAAAAAGCCAACCTGTTAAACTGGTACTTTGCATTAGTCTTTCATCAGTTCCATGGGAAGCCCATGCCCACTACGGGACAGGGAGGTCTGGGTGAGTGAGATTCCCTGCCCTCCATCAATGCTGACCTCGTGAAGGAACACCTTGAGAGGCTGGATAACTTCAAGTCAGCAGGCCCTGACAATCTACACCCCAGGGTACTCAAGGAGCTGGCGAGCATCATAGCCCAGCCTCTGGCACACATCTTTGAGAACTTCGGGCGCTCTGGTGTAGTGCCCGAAGACTGGAAGAAGGCCAATGTGGTGCCTATCTTCAAGAAAGGGAGGAAAGTGGATCCAGCAAACTATAGGCCCAATCAGCCTGACCTCTATCCCAGGGAAGGTCTTAGAAAAGTTTATTAAAAAGATCATCCTTAATGGACTGGCTGACACCAACATCCTGAGGGATAGCCAGCATGGGTTTGTTGCAGGTAGGTCTTGCTTGACCAATCTCTATGACCAGGTGACCTATCACCTGGACAAGGGAGAAGAGATTGATGTCATATATCTTGACTTCAAAAAAGCTTTCGATCTGGTATCCCATGATCACCTCTTGGCAAAACTGACTGTGCCTGCCTCTGTTCTATCAGGCATTCTCTTGCGGCCTTAGCCCGGACTAGTGATCTTGTCTGTCCCAGGCCTGGGAGTGGACCCCGAAGGCTACCCTGGCTGATGTCCAGGGGTCCCCTTAACTCGCCTGCCACGACTTTGAATGGAACCTAAGTGGAGGGGTTCCCCTTTGA
>NW_005841969.1:1817027-1820137 GCF_000455745.1 Alligator sinensis
CTCGTGTGCATGCTTCTCTGCTGGAGCCTTTGCCGGCCCCTCTGCCGGCTTCTCCGCCGGCTTCGCTGCCTGCTTCTCTCCCGGTGCCCCCACTGCCGGCTTCTCTGCCAGTGCCGGCTCTGCTGGAGCCTTCGCTGGCTCCTCTGCAGCCTTCGCCGGCTCCTCTGCCAGCTCTGCTGCCGGTGCCCCACTGCCAGATTTTCTGCCAGTGCCAGCTCTGCTGCTAGCTTCTCTGCTGGCTTCTCTGCTGGGGCCTTCGCTGGCTTCTCTGCCGGCTCCGCCCCCGTCTTCCCGGACTGACCGACACTGTGCGCCTGCCGGGCCATGGGCTTCCCTGTGGAGCCTCCTATCACTGGCTGTCTTCCCGCGCACACGGGGCTGCCTTTTGTGTCCACCGGGTGGTGTCTCCAGGTGACGTCACCTGGCCTCAGCTGGACATGAGTATGGCTGACAAACCGCGTGGGCGGTTTCTCCGCATGCGTTTCCCCATGCCTTTCAACCCCTGCAGGAGGTAGGTTGGGGCTTTCTTTTACTTTGGCCTGGGGTCCTCCTGTAACCCAGGCACCTCTGGGACACTGGCCAATTGTGGCCTTGGGTCCACCATGATCCGCTGGCTGGGGAATTGGCTCCATGGTCGGACCCAGAGGGTGGTAATTGATGGAAGTCAATCATCATGGTGCCCTGTGACCACTGGGGTCCCCCAAGGCTCTGTCCTTGGACCCATATTGTTCAACATCTTCATTAATGATATGGACATTGGAGTCAGAACTGTTGTATATAGCCTGTGATCTCTGACTTCTAAAGTTGGGGGTTTTGTATACACAGTTATTCCTGATTAAGTCTGATTAACACTGAAAAATGCAAGGTATTCCACCTCGGGAGGAAAACCTGCAGCATCCTTATAGGTTTGGCAGTGCTATGCTGGCTAGTACTACAGAAGAAAGAGACTTGGGGGTCATCATTGACCACAAGATGAACATGAACCTTCAATGTGATACTGCGGCTAATAAAGCGACCAAAATGCTGGCTTGCATCCATAGATGCTTCTCAATCAAATCCCGGGACGTCATTTTTCCCTTGTACTCGGCCTTGGTAAAGCTGCAGCTGGAGTACTGCGTCCAGTTTTGGGCCCCACAATTCAAAAAGGATGTGGAGAAGCTTGAGAGAGTCCAGAGAAGAGCCACACGCATGATCAGAGGTCAGGAAAACAGACCTTATGACGACAGGCTGAGAGCTATGGGGCTCTTTAGCCTGGATAAGCGCAGGCTCAGGGGTGATCTGACGGCCACCTGTAAGTTTATCAGGGGTGACCACCAGTATCTGGGGGAACGTTTGTTCACCAGAGCACCCCAAGGGATGACGAGGTCAAACAGTTATAAACTACTGCAAAACTGTTTCAGGCTGGACATAAGGAAGAATTTCTTTACTGTTCGAGCCCCCAAGGTCTGGAATAGCCTGCTATCAGAGGTGGTTCAAGCACCTACATTGAACACCTTCAAGAAAAAATTGGATGCTTACCTTGCTGAGATCCTGACCTCCTGCCTTCGGGCGGGGGGCTGGACTCAATGATCTTCCGAGGTCCCTTCCAGCCCTAATGTCTATGCAATCTATGAAAGTCTCTTCTGAGCATGTGCAGATTTTTCAAATGCTCATGATTTGACCAACTTTGAAAAGGTTGGGGTAAAGATAACAGAAGCACATCCTTGACACTGGCTGTTTTCAAATCACAGCCCCAAAAAATAAAAATTTCAAGAATTTAACATGGGCATAATTATGTATTTTCTATTAGCTGTGGCCTTAGAAACAGCTGAACCATTTTGGCTGAAGTTTACCAAAAAATTCAACCTGAGGCACAAGCTCTCCATAGAAAATTCTAGCCAAATAGTTAAAAGTTGACAGTCGCAAGTAACTGAAAAGCGGGTCTCATAATGAAAAGCATATTAGTAAATACTAGGTCTGTGTGATGGGCTTGGCTCAGGGGCTGGAGCCCAGCTGCTGGGGATTAAGGGAAAATAGCCTACCTGTTTACTAATTCTGGGCCAACTGACAGAGATGATTGGTTGGGCTCAGAGGAAGTTAAAAACTCCCAGTGAAGCCCTGAGGGAGCAGGAGCTGTGCAAGAAGCACAGGGCTGGTGTTGTTCCTCCAGAAGAAAGACCAGACGTTTGATTTTTGTATTTGTTCTTTGCATCTGTAATTGTTTTGTTTGCTGTGGAGAGAAGCTTTCTGCATGTATAATAAATGGACTGGAACTAAGAAATGAGTGGCCCTTATGAGGGAACTGGCTTCTGGGTCTGCCTAAGAGAGTGCCAAACTGCTACACATGGTGGAGAATGAGAGCACTCGAAGCCCAGCTCTAGTCACGGAGACAGGCTTATTTGCCACTTTAAGGGATTGTGGGCCAGTGCCCACCAAGTAAAACTAAAAGCCTTCTTTGAAAAGGAAGGCTACTGGGAAAGTAGCAACTGATTTCTGTGGATAACCAATAACAAAATAGGGATGGGAGTGCAGGTCAAAGGTTCAGAACAAGTGCACTAAGGGGGGGCAGCCATGGAGAGAGAAGCCCTGTTAAAATGGATGGAGGGGTTGCAGCAGCAACAACAGCAGCTGTTCCAGCAGCTCCAGCTCCTGCCACAGCAGTGCCAAATGGAGGAGTAGCAGCAACAACAGGAGTTCCTGATGCAGCATTTGGGGCACTGACAGAAGTGGTTTGTTGTGCGATTGGTCCCCATTTTCAAGAAGGGGAGGAAGGAGGACCCAGGCAACTATAGGCCAGTCAGTCTCACCTCCATCCTTGGCAAAATCTTTGAAAAAATTATCAAGGCTCACATTTGTGAGAGCCCGGCAGGACAAATTATGCTGAGGGGAAACCAGCACAGGTTCGTAGCAGGCAGATCGTGCCTGACTAATCTGGTCTCTTTTTATGACCAGGTTACGAAACGCCTGGACACAGGAGGAGGGGTGGATGTCGTATACTTAGACTTCAGGAAGGCCTTCGATACGGTATCCCACCCCATACTGGTGAACAAGTTAAGAGGCTGTGACTTGGATGACTACACAGTCCGGTGGGTGGAGAATTGGCTGGAGGGTCGCACCCAGAGAGTCATGGT
>NW_005841969.1:1820973-1878230 GCF_000455745.1 Alligator sinensis
TCTTTCCTGCCTATGCAGGGGGTTGGACTCGATGATCTATTGAGGTCCCTTCCGACCCTAACATCTATGAATCTATGGTCCCCTGAAAGCCCATTATAGCCATGCCATACAGAAGTCACTTTAAAAGTGCCTGATCATGCAACACATTAACCCTTATCTAATGAGGGTGCTCCGAAGCAGAACACCTTCATTAACTTCTGTCAGTCTCGGCATGTGATTGGGGCTGAGCTGATGTAGCCCGGCCCTGCCCCTGGTACTGTCTCCAGGATGGGATGGGGGAGAAAGGAGGGAAGGGAGCTGGGGTTTGGCTAACCTAAGCTGGAGGGGAAATGCGTGGATAGAGACCCCCTGCCTTGCAGCCCTCCCCAGCCCCGTCCAGCTCGGGCTGGGCAAACCCTAGCCCCAAGCTCCCTCTCCTCCCTTCTCCCCCCTCCCATCCTGCAGATAGCACCGGAGCTTGGAGAGGGGAGCAGGGCTAGGGGAGAAAGCCTGCAAGTAGGCAACCTCTCTCTGCTGGATCAGCTCCAAGTGGAGTTTGCTTTCCCTGCCCCACCCCACCAACAGTGAATATCTCTTCAGTCAGAGATTTGCGCTAACTCATGGAATCAACAGAGACTCTCATCCAAGTTGGCGAGTCCCATGCTTCTCCAAGGATAGTGGGGCCCTCACCAAGATTGGACCTCTGGATGACCTGGAGGCCTTCCTGGCAACTTTTGAGTGGGTAGTGGAGATCTGTCAGCGGCCACAGGATATATGCGCTGTGAGGATGGCCCCTCTGTTAACTGGGGAGGCATAGGCCACTTACTGGGCCCTTGGGGCTGACTGGCCTGGGATTATGAGACTGTCAAAGTGACCATACCAAACTGGTTGGGCCTCACCAAGAAGGTCTATCACTGCAAGTTGAGATTAGAGACTTGGGACCCAAATACACAGCTCTGAGCCATGGCCCAAAAACTAAAGGATTTATGCACCTGCTGGCTAAACCTGGGCACTCATGACTCTAGAACAGTTTTGTGCCATGCTTCCTGTAGAGACCCAGAGGTGGGTATATCATCGCTGGGTGGCCAGCTTGGAGGAAGTCACCCAGAAAGTAGAGGACTTCACGGGGGTAGAGGCAGACTGCCAGGATCCCTGGGGAAGCTGGAAACCTTCTGGCCTAAGGAAGCCGAGTTTACGGGGAAGACAGGTTGGGCCTCTTAGGAGAGCTCCGGCTAGAGTACTACCTCCATTTTTACCTGAGACCCCAGCCAGAGGGAGGGCCTGTGAGTGAACCTCCAGGGAAGAGAGCCACCTTGGGCATCCCCACAGCCCAGAATAAGGAAGAGGCTCAAATAACTTGTTTCCAATTTGGGGAGCAAGGCCATTGATATTGGGATTGCCCGCAGATGGATTGTGGGTACACCCATGCCTATGTCTCTGAGATGAGGCAGACTAATTTAATATTTAATAATTTAATATTTGTATTGTTAACATTTGTATGTAGCATTAATTTACATAGCGGTTACTATATAAACATTGAATATCATACACTGTATAGGTTTACTTTTAATTACATGAGGGACTATTACATAATGGGGTGAAATCAATAAACCATTATGGCTCCATTACGACTTATTATTGTTTTGTATGTGAAGTGCATTCACTCATTTTAGCATAGACTGTTACCCCCGTTTTGTTATACTTGTTTCATCACCTCTGCTGTTACATAGGGTGTTTTATTTCTACAGCGTAGCTGTTACGAGAAAATGAAGTTCAGTTTGATTCAACCTAAAGAAAAACATGGAATGAGGTTATCAACAGTAACCTCAAGTTGTCCAAGCACTTTACTAACCTTTGGCTTTGCTAAAGAAACTGCTAAGGCAAGTTGTACTTTTAGTTATTTAGCTGTAATAGCAGGTGTGTCTTTTTGTTTTTTCGAAACCAAGTGGTATCCTGGCTTTAGGATAAATTGGTCCTGATAACAGAGCCACAGATCTGATTCTCTTTTCTGTTACATCACATTGAGAGCATCTGATAAAGTGCACTTAGGTTCATGAAAGCTCATACTCTTTCTGAATATAAATAATCTTATGTATTTAGTCTATAAAGGTGTGTATCCACCCTGCCTTCTGACATGTTTATACCAGTTAATGGAGTTGCTGTAGCCTCAAACTTGTGCTGGCCTACTGAGTTGAGTTACACTGTGTGGAGAATGAGATCCCAAGTGTGTATATCAGTAGTCCTTAAATTTGTGGGGACTGAATTGAACAGGATTGTAGAGTTGAAAGGGTCACATAGTAGGATTTACAGTTCCTGAACCACGTCAGATAGATGCCTACTTAGCTTTTTCTTGAAAGCCTCAAAAGAAAGAGGTGCCACAACTTCACTAGATAATTTGTTCCAGTGGCCTACTGTTCTTATATTTAAGGTTTTCCACCCCCTCCAAAATTTGTTCCATATCTGCTTTTATGAGGATTAAGTCCATTGCTACAAGTCCTGCTGTCTGTGGTAGGGAAGAATTATGTTTCCCATCTTCTTCCTTTCAAATATTTTAAAACTGCTATTATGTGAGCATATCTCTTCTTAAGTTTATTAAGCTACTGTGTACGACTATAATTTTGTGTTCATACTAGTGACAAAAAAATGTATGGTAACAGTTTAGGCTGCTTTGCCCCTCCGACACCATACATCAGGGATAGGAAACCTTTTCCAACTGCAGGCCAGAATAACCCACCCAAGGTCAGAGGCTGGGGGATGGGCTGGCATGACCTAGCTGCACATGCCACTTGTCCTTGTAGTGGCACAGGGAGAGCACCTGCAGATGGCACTCATCTCCATGGCAACGAGGGCAACTTATCGGCAGCTGAAACTCCCCACCATCGAATGCACTAAAGTCTCACATCCTCAGGCCAGATCCAAAGGCTGACAGGCTGGTATAAACCAGAAAGCAAAGCAGCAGATCAGACGTGGAACATAGGGAAGGGAGCAGAAAACAAAGCGGCCAATTAGGCAGAGGAAGGGGATAGGAGTGGCACTTGGGAAGGGTATGGAGTTAATTTGTTGCATGCCTGCCAAAAAGGTTGGTCCCTGTTTCTCTACAAGTTCACTGCATACCCAAGGGTATGTATTCTCTACTTGGGACACACTGGTCTAAAAATTGTATAATCCAATGATTTTATACTGAGGGCCAAGATGCACTCCCTTGAGACTGTAAAGTACAGAATCATGTAAACAAGTCACAAGTGCCATCTAGTGCTCTTCTGGAAAATACTGTCTCTGTTTTCCCAACTCAAAAGCAATGGTGCTGGGAAAAATACATTCAACTTCTCTCAGTCTCGGATTTAATGTCAAAATTCCGTTTGAGTCCAGGTGTTTTAAGAAGTGATGACACACTAGTAGAAGAATAGTTTGGCAAATCCAGATTGGCAACAACCTAAGTACAAATCAAACCTTAAATCAAGTGGAAATGTTTTGAAATACACATAAGGAACAGGAAACAGGGTCTTGTGAGTGCTCCTGTGCATGCAGACATCAGAACCTGCTTGAATCCTTCATGGATAAAATCCATACCTCACAGAAGTCAATGGGAGATGGACCACTGACTTCAGTGAAGCCATAATTATATCTATTTATCTGAACGGGGTGCAGCAAATTACAGAATTGGGGACCCTAAAATTGTCTTTTGATTTAGAAGACTTAAGCCTCTCTTAAAAGTGTACAGTCACTTCACTAGATGGAAACTGAGTAATTTACCAAACATTCGATAAACTAATTAAAGAAAAAGTGCTCAGAACCAGTTTAAAATAGAAATCCCAAGGTGACAATTCCATGAGCTATTTAGACTTTCAGCTTAAACTATAGTAAAGTATCACATTTACATCAAACCTATGGAAAAGTTCCTCCTCTTACATTTGGGATAATGGGACAAGTGCTTGGGGGGGTAGCAGGGTTGTAGAATCTCCACTGGAGCCTTTCAAAAAGCAGCTGGATAGGCATTGCTCTGTGATGTTTAAGAAATGGAGAATCCTGTACTTGGGCAAGTGGTTGGGCTGACGCCCAATGTCCCTTCCAAACCTATTATTCTATTAATGAAAGGGAAGCTTTACAGCATTAACAAAGTTCTGCACTGAGTTACCCCACTACAAATTCAAAATATAATTATGGAAATCTCAGTGCAAGTCATGCTATACTCTGTTATGCCACTTGCATAGTATACCCAGCAATCCTTTAATTTAAAAAAAATGCAGAGTTTGGATGCTTTCTGTATTGTAAGTTGACCATAGTTGTGATCTAAATGGTCATTCACATGGCAGAGCTTCAGAACATGCTGTTGCAGATAGGAAAAAAAAATCTAGAAGAACAAGTAGTTAAAGCTTCCTGGGCTCAATGTGAGGTTACATTCAGCCATACCTCTCATATCAACCTGTACATATGCTGGTACATTCACGACTGTTTCATTACCTATACAGTTTTCTAATATTAGCATATGCTTAAATGTTTCTTAACAGATTACTTTACAGTTGTCCTAAAGTGGGGTGGGCTCTTTGCAGACACAATATCTGGCCTGAGAAGCTGCAGGCTTGTTTCAGCTGTGGTGCAAATAGGTGGCAAATAGGCAGGGACAAGCAAGGAAGGACAGAGGCCCCAGTTGGAAGATGCGCTTACTCACTGCTTGCACATGTGCATGATTTTTGTTTTCAGTTTTGCAATAGGTCACTCCTTAGAGGCAGTGCAACAGAAATGGATTTGAAAGAGGGATTTGAACAAACACAAGGCAATGGTTTAGTTGACACACTCAGGGAGTGTGTTCCATTAATCCTTACAAGAGGGAAAAACAGGGTTAATAAAATGTTGTGGATATAATGTATTTATGATAAAGCATCTTGCTTGCTTCCCTGCAACTTATACAAGTAATTTGCAAGATAACAGAAGTGAAAGCTTTTTTTAGGTAAAGAAAAACACAAAAAACATATGGAGAAAAGAATTCACAAGGTTCCAGTAATAAAGAGGGCACAAACAATGTTACCACAACACAGTACTCTTCCCTAGGGCTGTGTGAAACAGCAGCCTTCCACTTTGACTTCTGTTTTGATGGGACAGTGTTTCATTTTGAGTTTTGTTTAGTGTCAAAAGCACTGTTCTGTTTTGTTTCGTCAAAACGGTTTCACTGTTTTGACGCTGTTTCGACATTTCACCCATAGGCTATAATGGGGAAGCACAAAACAGCCTAAAACTTTATCATTTCTTGCCTAATTCAGATGAAGCTTGCAGAGACAGTAGCCCCTTCTGAGGGCATGAAGCCTGCCAAGCATCAAGGAGATAGGTGCAGAGGTTTCTAGGAAACTGCACCTCAAGCTGTTGAGAAGCAGGAGCCGGGGAGCAGGAGCGGTGTCCTGTGATCTGGCAGGCAGATTGGGGGACCGCAACCCTGGAGGAGTCTGGGGCGCTTCCCCCCACCAGACTCAGTTCCCTATGGCTGTGAGCCACTAGGAGCTGAGCCCGGTTGCGGGCGATGCTTCCCCCCACCGGGCTCAGTTCCCAGTGGCGCGCAGCCCCATGGAACTCAGCCCCGTGGCAGGAGGCAGAGTGCAGCGCTGACTCCACCCACCTCCTGCCACCAGGCTCAGCTCCATGGGGCTGGTGGAGCCCATCAGAGTGCAGCTTGGCGGCAGGAGGTGGGCAGAGCCGGTGCTGCACTCTGAACAGCTCTGCCAGACCCACGGAGCTTAGCGCAGCAGTGGGAGGCGAAGAGAGCTAGGGCATACCTGAGCTGACTTTAAATTAGCTAACGTCAATACTCTTAGCAAGGTAGCCAGGGTGGAATAGAGCAGTGGTTCTCAAACTTTTTTGTACCAGGACCAATTTCTAAACACTGATAGCCAGTCCCAACCCAGGAAATAGTTTAAGTAGAAAACACACAAGTATTTTAACAACAGTCTTAATTTTAAAGACAGAAATCAACATCAACAGGAAAACATTAAAAACAATAGCAACATGTGGCCCTCCATTATTCTCAAGCGACATTCATTACTGAGAAAAATGCACATTGCCAGGGCCCCCCCACTTTCAACTTGTAGCCCACTGGACCTGCTGGTGCTCCTCATCCCAATCCACAGCCCCCCACCTCCCCAGCCCTGGTGCTCCTCACCCCTGACCTGCTGCCCCCCCCGCCTCCAGGCTGCAGCCCAGTGTGTGAGATAGGGCATGGGTGTGTGGGGCAGGATGTGTGCGTGAAGCATGGGGAAGCACGGGGCCCTCCAGATCTGTGCACCCACAGTGGGCATGGGGCTGCAGCCTGGCTGGACTGACTTGGGCTGGAGCCACCCCTGTGGCCCAGCTGGCAGGACCTGGCATGGGAAGGGAGAGCAGGGTAGGGTGGTGAGACTCATTGATGCTGCTGCTAGGACCCATGGGTCGCAACCCCCATGCCTTCTGATGCATTGCCTGTGCCCTCCCACCCCCAAAGCATCGTTTATGCTCCCCCCCACCCTATAGACTTATTTGTGGGGAGCTGCTCTCCATGCTACCTGGCTGCCACATGCATCTATGTGCACACATGCATGTTGCACCCTCTGCTTGATTGTCCTCCTTCTGCTCCTCCCCCTCCCAGCCCCAAGCAGCCCTTTGCAGGCTGGAACTCTGCCAGCCTGCAAAAGGAAACTTGTGGTTTCCCATCTTTTTCTCCTTTAAAATAGAAAATCCTGGATTTTCCACGTTTTTCTGTGTAAAATTAAGATTGATTTCTGTCTTTAAAATTTGAATTAACATTGTTTGTGACTCTTTTATATATTCTTGCAACCCACTTTTGGGTTGCGACCCATGGGTTGAGAAACATTGGAAAAGAGCTTGGTGTGGACTAACTCCCCACAAGTCATTTTGCAGGGGTAACTGGATAATTATGAACTGATACAGAAACAATCAGTTATTTCTGGAGTAGACTTGTAATTAGTACTCAAAAGACACCAGGTGCAAATCCCATTACCAATCTTCTAAGCCAGTTAATTTTCTAGATTCTGAAAATCTAAAAAATGATTTTACATTGTAAGATTCATCTTGGTATTTTTGATCACTGTATCTAGTACACATATAAAGACACCATGTGAATTCTCTCCATAGAAGGAAAAATAGAAATGGACATAGATGACTGCTTATTAAGCAGAAAGATTGTTTCACAAGTGTAAACTCTTATGGAAGTGACCGAGCACTTCCCTTTTTCTATGACATGTCAATGAGTTCAGTACTGTTTATGGGCCGGTAGACCAGAACTAAACAAACAGGATAGTAGTGGACTTCAGTTGTTCTTTTTAGTGCTTGTACAATTACACCACCAATAAATTATTGGAAAAATAAAAAAAAAATCGGATGGGTAACAACCTTGCTTGGAATTTGTCTGTGCCTGTCATATTTACAATCATATTGAAGTTTAAAAATGGCTTTAGAATTATTATGAGTATATTTAAAGAATCTGAGATGTTATCATTAACAGAGCTATGGTCATTAAAAATATGGAGCCAGTACATGTCCATCAATTTTAAGGGAGCCAACTGAGAGGAGCTAAAAGTCAGGAGTATTATACTGATTGCTCTTTTTAGGCACAAGTAAACCTCAATACCTAAACAATAGCATGAGAAAAGAGCAAAATAAACAAATAACCAAGAAATGGTTAGAGGGAGGAACTTGTGAATAGCACTAATCTCAGGAAATCTGGGTCAGTTCCTCGTTCTGCCAAAGACTTTGTTTGCCATTGGGCATGTCACTTTCTGTCCACCTGGATTGTTCTACTGAAGAATAGAAATGGCAATGGAGGGAGAGGGGGGAGAGGGAGTATGTCTGTCTGTATAAAGCATTTTCTTTGTTCACTTGGAGCCAATACTGCTACTGTAATGCAAACAGCAGCAACCACTCCAACCTTCCCCTAGTTTCTCTTCTTACCTTTTTCATGCTCAGATGGCAAAAACAGAACTGTAGTTTGTTCCTGAAAGCGCAGCAGAAGCTTTGCTTCTTTATATTTTCGGGAAACTTCTGCTAGGCAATGAACTCACTGAAAACTATGCATCAGGGCAATTTAGGCTTGTGTCCACACGTGGATGTGCTCATGCACATTAACAGAGGTTTGCAGACTAATCTGCGACTAAAATTAGTCCCAAGTCAATGGACACACACCACATTAATACACATTAGTGCATCTACACGTTCACTAATGCAAATTAACTGATACTTTATGCAGGTATCAAATTTAGGCTTGAATAGCCTTAAATTACCATTTTAAGGTGCATTAAGGGTGCACATGTGTAGACATGCACGCTTAATGTACCTTAAATCTGGCTAATGCATATTAAATGTGCACATGTAGACACACCCTCGGAGTTGTACATTTAACTCCCTCTTTATTAGGTTTGATATAAAATGTAATAATTGCTAGCCTGCTAGGGGCACAAGAATTTAGGCTGGGATGACAATGTTAGTGGAGCTGTTGATGTACTTTTATTGCCCATCACATTAAGAATGATAAGGTTAGATAATCTGGTACTAGACTGCAGCTAAAAAAAAAGAAAATTGTTGTTGACATGGCTTTTTAGAGTTTAAATTCAAACTCATCCAGGGACTCTCCAGTTGAAATGTATAAATGCCAACTAACTTGAAAGCACAATGGATGGGAGCTACAATACAGCAACATGAATGCCATCTCATCTTAATTAGCTCCTATTATTGACAACATAGGTAGCTAACACAAGGTCCTGGTTCTTTTACTTCTAAGAATTCTCCCTTCAAAATATTTTTCTTAAATAATTCATTTGATTTCCAGTTTGTAATTACAATTCCTTCAAGTCCTTCACAATTTCAAATAGAATTTTATGCCATATGCCCTGTAGTCCAGAATGATTTCCCTAGGTAAGAAATAACTGCAATTTGATTTCATCTCAGCTCCTTGCTAAATAAATTTCTCAGGCACGCAGATTACTGCTGAATATGTACATGTCAATTGTAGCCATTTGCCATGAGAATTTAATAAAATTTACTCTATTTGAAAGACTTTCAGTTATTTCTTTTGTCTTCCTTTCCCTGAGATTGTTCTGTGCTCATGGGTAGATCTAGAATTTTAAAAGGGGGGAGGTGCATCGTCACATATGAAATAACACACATTTTTCTCCATTTAAAAATAAACTAGAAGCTTTACTAATGTGCTAGGGGCCTTGGGCTGTATTATTTAGTTTAAGTTTGAAGCAACAGCAAAAATAATTTAATTAGAATCAGTTAAAAACAATCTACAGGGCTGAGAAATTTATTACCAGGAGCAGCTAAGTAACAGCAGAATTACAGAACAAAGGATAGCTTGACTGATGGACATCATTCGAGACCATTAAAAAAAAAAAAAAAAGAAGGTACTTAACACTTGTGGAATTAAGAGTTTTCACATAGATTATAATGAGGCATGAAGTCAAGTGACTCCCTCAGCGCTGCCCGACTAGAAATGGTGCTGCCGCTACCAGTCAGTTCATTTTCAATTCTGGGTAAAGCACAAATCGAAGTGGGGTGCAAGTGCAACAGTGTACCCTGTCCTGGATCTGCCCTTTCTCTGCCTGATTCAGCTAGCAAATAATACCTAAGAGCCCAATTGTCAGTCCATGAAAATACTGAGAAATGTCTAAACTGTTTTTTTTTTTAAAGATAGCATTATAATTGTTCCTCCCTTTACTGTAGTATTTTTCAAGAACCAAGAGTTTAACAAAATAGCGATTTTAGAATACACTGTTAAACATACTATATCAGTTTCACTACCTGTGAAAGTATAGGTGAATCAGTGGTAAAATACAGCATTATATAGACTTCTTCTATAGAGAGAGTCCTGAGAGCTAAAGGTGAAGGTTTGCTTTGGTCATGATCAGGGATCCTGGTTTTCTCTGATTAAAAAAAAAAAAAAAAAAAAATCCAACATTTTCTGGTTAAAAAGAAACAAAACCCAAAAAACAAAGTTCACATTTTCTGTGATTAAAACAAAACACCACTAATATATATATTTTAGTGCTGTTTCGTTTTAATCACAGAAAAATGAAACACCGCTAATATTTGGGTCTTCTGTGGTGCAGAGGCCTGTGTGCTAAACTGATAACTAAAAGGCTGGTGGTTCAAACCTGTCTGTGGGCAAGTAATATTAAATCTCAATTTGTCCTTATGGTGGGGCTTGTATGTTGTGCTCTATACCTGGAGGTTGTGAGTTCAAGGCTAGGTGTGTGCCCACAGCCTGCCCTGCTTGTGGGTGTGCAAAAAGTTTTTCCCAAGGGAGGTGGTGCTCTGCCCTACCTTGGGGGTCTTCAAGAGGAGGTTGGATAAATATCTGGCTGGGATATTATGACCCCAGCACTTGTTCGTGCCCAGGGCAGGGGGTCAGACTTGATGATCTGTTCAGGTCCCTTCCGACCCTAGAACTATGAAACTAACTATCTATCTAGAGATAGATATAGAGATACAGCTCCACACACACACACACACACACACACACACACACACACACACACACACACACACAGAGTGTAACCTCATAAATTTGGCATGCTTGGGACCGAGCACTTTCTGGAAACTTGAAAATTCTGGATTTTTGAAACAGGAGTGGCGGCTGGTCACGGAGCATGAATTGAGGCGGCAGAGGGGTGGGGGGCGGGAGGCGTGGAGGTGGCAGCGTCTGGTCCCAGAGCAGTAGTGCAGGGTGGTAGATGGCAGCAGCAGCCACTACGTGCAAGTTTCCCCCTCCACTGCTTCAGTACTGGCCACTGCTTCCCCTTCTGCTGCTCTGGGACCAGCCACCACTACTCCCTGATGTGTCAGATTTTTGAGAATTCTGGATTTTTGATATCCATATCTATGAGGTTATACTATATATATATAAATAAAACAAATCCCTTTTAACAATCTCAGAAGCAGGACCTGAATGTTTTTGATGATGATGATGCAGGAAATTGACTAACCCTGTTACAGCAAATACCCTCTTTTAATGAACTGTTCTTCTTGTCCCATGGAGGTGCTATTTTCCACAATTCCACATTTTTCCGTGATTCTGTGAGTCCACATTTTTCCGTGATTAAAACGAAACACCACTAACACACACACACACACACACACACACACACACACACGCACACAGAGTTTCTTTTTAATCGTGGAAAAATGTGGACTTGTTTTTTTTATTGTTGGGTTTGTTTGTTTTCTAAATCAGAAAATTTTGGATTTTTTTTATCAGATAAAACCAGGATCCCTGTTCATGATGTTGCCTCTCCCCCTATATCCTATAGAAGTCTTGATTTTTTATAAATGAATCAAAAGACAGTTTTTTTCTTATATTGAAAAGTTATGAGCAGGGATCCTGGTTTTCTCCGATTTAAAAAACATCCCCAATTTTCAGATTAAAGAAGTAACCCCAAATCCACATTTTTCCATGATTAAAATGAAATGCCACTATAGATAGATAGATAGATCTCTCTATGTAGATATATAGAGAGATCTATATATTAGTGGCATTTCATTTCCATTAAAATCCATGTTAACATGTGGATTTGGAGTTATTTATTTAATTAGAAAATTGGGGTTTAAAAAAAAAAAAATCAGATAAAACCAGGATCCCTGGTTATGAGAGCCTGTGGGAGCTGCTCACCCAAGGGACTATTAAGTGCAAGAGGTTTCTAACACTTCATGACTTAAAAGGATCAGATTAATGAAAAATTGTGGTGTGAGCATTCTTGAGAAGAGGACAAGTAATGAAAGAAAAGGGTTGCTACAAAACGTTTACTCCTAAAAATTTACAGCAGTGTTGCTATTGTTCTGGAAAGCATAGCTATAATCTAGAAGATAAGAGAATAAAGCCAAGTACCCCAAGACCTCATAAAATGTCCTAAAAGATTAAACTGTATTTCTTCTCTTAAAAATGGCGTTTTGCTCAACAAAACTGCCTCCTGTAGGTATTCAGAACCATAGCTGCTTACTTTAATGACAGTAATACATTGCAACAGTTTATTGCTTGTAACTCCTCCTACCCCTGCAGTGGAGCCAGGCTGTGGTGTTAGCATAATACACTGAATCACTGTCATTCTTTGCATCACCAAGGTTGTTTATATCAACTGCCAGTTATGTTTGTGCAAGCCTCTGAAAAACATTGGGCATAAGTGTCATTAGAGGCAAGACTGGAAGACAGGTTACAGAGGGCATAATCTGTCCTGAATAATATCTGCGGCAATGCCTATGAAAGAAATCCCAGGCTTGATTTACAAAGCCTATGCGAAGCTTGCAAGGCCAGCAGCTAGGGAAGGGGAGAGAAGGGAAGAAAAACAAAACAAAACACATAATTTTACTTTTAATAGCCAGGAAATCACAATATACATAGGCAGTCCTTGTCCCCTCCCCTGCTGGGGTTTTTGGTTGTTTTTTTTAATGGTCACATAGAATTTCCAGTGGGAATCAGCACCTACCTTGTAAGAAGTAAGTTTCTATAAGGAGTCTCATTTGATAGGAACAAGTGATTTCATAGTTTCATAGTTTTAGGGTCGGAAGGGACCTAATAGATCTTCTAGCCCGACCCCCCGCCAGGGCGGGAAAACAACAAAAGAACCCTAAACAAAAAAACGGGACTCAAATGAGTCCAGCCAGGTAGGTATCCAGCCTCTTCTTAAAGATCCCCAGGGTAGGGGCCAGCACCACCTCCCTTGGAAGTTGGTTCCAGCTCCTAGCCGCCCTAACTGTGAAGTAGTTTTTTCGGATGTCCAATCTGTACCTCCTCTCCATCAACTTGTGCCCATTATTCCTTGTTATGCCAGCAGGGGCTAGGGGAAACAGCGTCTCCCCCAAACCCTTCTGGTTCCCCCTAGTGAGTTTATAGACGGTCACCAGGTCCCCCCTCAGCCTTCTCTTGTGGAGGCTGAATAGGTTCAAGTCCCGCAGTCTCTCACTGTAGGGTCTGCCCTGTTGTCCCCGGATCATGCGGGTGGCCCTCCTCTGGACCCTCTCCATGTTGTCCACATCCCTCCTGAAATGGGGCGCACAGAACTGGACACAATACTCCAGCTGCGGCCTGACCAGCGTCGCATAGAGGGGGAGGATCACCTCCCTGGCTCTACTCGAGATGCACCTGTGGATGCACGACAAGGTCCGGTTAGCCCTGCCAACCATGACCTCGCATTGTCGGCCCATGTTCATCTTGGAGTCAATAATGACACCAAGATCCCTTTCCGCCTCCGTGCTCTCAAGTAGGGAGTTCCCCATCGTATAAGTGTGCTGCTGGTTCCTACTACCCAAGTGCAGCACCCTGCACTTGTCCGTATTGAAACACATCCTGTTCCTGTTTGCCCACCCCTGTAACCTATCCAGATCCTTCTGCAATCTCTCTCTCCCTGCTAGCGTGCTCACCTCCCCCCAAATTTTGGTGTCATCAGCGAATTTAAACAGGTTGCTTTCCACCCCAACATCAAGATCGCTGATGAAGAAATTGAACAGCGCAGGCCCCAGGACCGAGCCCTGGGGGACTCCACTACCCACCTCCCCCCAAGTCGAGTATGATCCATCCACCACCACCCTCTGAGTGCGACCCTTCAGCCAATCTGCAATCCATCTGACTGTGTAGGCATCTATGCCACAGTCGCCTAGTTTATTAATTAGGATGGGGTGAGAGACGGTGTCAAAGGCCTTGCTGAAGTCCAGAAAGACTACATCCACCGCGACACCTGCGTCCATGGCCTTTGTGACCTGATCATAAAAGGCAATCAGGTTGGTCTGACATGATCTCCCCCTAATAAATCCATGCTGATTGCCCCTGAGCATCATCTCGGATGCCGGCCCATCACAAATGTGCTCCTTGATGATCTTCTCAAAGAGCTTCCCCAGGATTGAGGTAAGACTGACGGGCCTATAATTGCCCGGGTCCTCCCTTTTCCCTTTTTTGAAGATGGGGACCACATTAGCTACCTTCCAATCGTCTGGCACCTGGCCCAAGCACCACGATCGCTCGTAGAGCCGTGCCAGGGGCCCTGCAATAACCCCAGCCAGCTCCCTCAGCACCCTGGGGTGGAGAGCATCCGGACCCGCTGACTTGAACGCGTCCAGCCCCTCCAGAAGCTCTCTAACCCGGTCCTCCCCAACCTGAGGTCTGAAGGCGATCCCCTCGCGTCCGGCTTCTATCACAGCAGGGAAGTCCCGGTCCCTGCACAAGAAAACGGAGGTGAAGAATTGGTTAAAGAGGTCCGCTTTATCCTCTGACGCAACCACCAGATTGCCCCGCATATCCTGCAGGGGCCCCACATTACCCGGCGCCTTCTTCATCCTCCCAATATATTTGAAAAAGGACTTTTTGTTATCCTTAATCCTGGACGCTAATCCGAGCTCTATATCCGCCTTGGCCTTCCTAACAGCCCGCCTGCAGGCCTGAGCAGAGGAGGTATACTCCTCTTTGGAGATTACACCCCCCTTCCACTGGGCGTATGCCGCCTTTTTGGCAAGCAGGCATTCCCGGACACCCTTGGTGAGCCAGGGGGGCTTTTGGACACTCCTCCCCCCCTTGCTTCTTGTCGGGATGGACACCCCTTGGGCCCCGAGTATTGTTTCCTTAAGGAATGACCACTCCTCTTGGACGCTGAGTTCCTCTGCCCTCAAGGACCCCAGTTCCTCTCCCACTAATCTCCTCATCTCACTGAAGTTGGCCCTCCTGAAGTCTAGGGCTACCACCTTGCTGCGGGCCCTTGACACTACGCTGGTGTCAAGGGTCAATAACTCATTTGCATGTCTAAAATATAAGATTTCACACTTAGGCATTTAACATAAAGCATGAGAGAGCTAAGCTATGCAGGGGAGGAATCACAGGTGCTCTGGATGTTGGTCATTTTTAGGGAACAGTCCAGGAGCTTTACTTATTGAATGTGATTACATTCATGAGAGAAGGATGAGCCACAGAAATTCTGGACAGATGTTGTCAAGAGCACTAGTTAAATCTCAAACTGGTTATGACATTCACTAGAGGACAGTTTTTGCCAGGGGTGCCATGAGGGCAAAATGGAGTCAGACTGGTTAAAAACAAATAGAGAAAGTTTGTGAGCTACCAGCAAGGAAAGGGGGTAAGGAGAAGGGGGAGAAGGAGAGTGCTGTTGGACCCAGCATTTAAGAGGTTACATGGGTTTTTTTTATGTCCCTTGTAACATGTTAACCTTCCCCTTTCTCTGACAAGGTTTCAATCTGAGACTGCAGGAGCAAAAAAGCTTTGTAATGGGCTTTTATGGGCCAATTTATTTTAATTTGGTTCCCTGCTCTCCCACATATCCTGTGGAACCTTGGGCAAATTACCCAATATCTGTGACTGGGAGACCAAGCAAGGCAAAGCCAAAACAGACTAACAATGCAAGTACTTTCCTATAATAGCGTCTCAGAGGAGCACGCTTAAGAAAAGGTCATAAGGCTCTTACCTTAAGACCCTGGTTCAGCAAACAGAAACATCTAGGCTTGGTGAGGCTAGTCCCCAGGAGTATAAGAAAACACCTGCTACCCATCACAGCCTGCAAAACTTTCATCAGCCTCTTCCTACTTAAGTAGCTCAGCCCCAGGGTGGGATAAAGGCCTCCTTGATTACACCATACGGTTTTGGTTGCAGGCTTCAGCCTGTTTTTTAGAGGGGTGGCACCCTCCCTTGCAGTCTTCCAGTGAAAAAATGGAGGTAGTGGCACTTTGTCTCATTTATTTAAGCCCTGACTCCATAAAGACTGAAGCATCCAATTATTCCATTGATTTAATGGGTCCATTGCATAAGTTAAATCTGTTGCTTATGTTTCTGCTGGCTAAATGCCTTATAGGCCAGGTGCAGACATTACACATAAACTAGTATAAGTGATCAGAAACTGGTATATACCTGTAGCAGAACAGAAGTTTGGGGCACATAGATTGATTTAGAAATGGTGAAGATGGGTGTAGATAGACCTGGATTGATGAGGTATCAGACTTAATTGGTTTAAGTTATTGAACTTCTGTACCAGATCCCCTATCAATTCATGTTAAGTTGCTGTCCACCACCATCAAGCAAACTGCAGGCAGCAGCAATAGGTGCCCAGTGTGATTCCTGCAATTCCTGTAATCATGCTGGGTGCCTGCTTCTTGCTGGTGCTCCAAGGGGCTTGATCCTTCCTTCTACAGAGTGGCTGGGCTACCACTGATCAGCTGCTGGACACATGTCCCCAACCCCCTTCCAAGAGAGCCCCAGAACAGGTCACCCTGCATGGGCAACTACAGCCGCCTTAGTCAGGGGGGGCACGTGCCACCCCAGTGACCAGTCAATGATCGGGGGGCAGGTCCTCCTGTTGCACAAATTGCTAGTTTTGTGCCCCTGGAGGCTTTTCCAATACACCTCAAGGAGAGAGTCATACACACTCAGGCCGGGTCCATCTCGAGTTTATTGTTTCCAAACAAGTTCAACAAGGGAGTTCAATACTCAAAGCCGTGTCGACCCCTAGTCACGCCCGAAGTTACATTTTTATACCCCTCATGAACAAGATTCCATTGTGGCAATCTGTGATTGGCTACAGTTTTCTGCAAAGTTTTTAGTACATGCGTAGTTCTAAAACGGGCAAGTAACAAGGGTTGCAAAGTTTATGTGCAAAGCAAGCAGTAACTAATCGGTGTTCTCAGGGGAATCAGAGCCTTATCACGAACAGAGCATTTGTTCGGACTGTTCTCTCCCCCTAACAGGACCCCCCCCCTTCTGGCCCCGCAGTGGTGGGGGAGAGAGGAGAAGAAACGATTACAGTTCTCAGCTGTGAAGCCTTTGTGTAGTGAGATCATGAGACATTTTTACTATACTCCCTCAGCCGATCTCACTGACCAGGGGGGCGAGAGGGGGTGTTCCCCCCTGGCCAATTGCAAGACAGCTGATTGCTGCGACCTATTACTGCGTTTGCTTCCAGAAGTGGCTGCAGGCTCCACTGCCTGGCTGGCGCTTGCAGTGGGGGTACTGGTGCTCTCACCTGCCCATCGCCTAAGCAGCGAGTGTAGCCAGTCAGGGCACGCACCGGTGCTCTCAGGAGGTACATGCACACCCCCGTTCCCCCACCCTTACATGTCGTTACTGTCATCACGGCACACCAAGCAGCCCGGCTGGTGGTGGCAGAGAGAGGTGTGCTATGGTGACCAGCTTTTTCAGCCTGGAAAAGCGCAGGCTCAGGGGCAACCTGATGGCCACCTATAAGTTTATAAGGGTTGTTCATCAGGACCTGGGGGAACGTTTGTTCATCGGGGCTCCCCAAGGGATTACAAAGTCGAACAGTTATAAACTCCTGCAAGACCGTTTCAGGCTGGACATAAGAAAGAACTTCTTTACTGTCCGAGCCGCCAAGGTCTGGAATGGCCTGCCGCCGGAGGTGGTTCGAGCACCCACTTTGAAGGCCTATTAGAGAAACCTGAATGTTTTTCTTGCTGGGATCCTATGACCCCAGCTGACTTCCTGTCCCTGGGGCAGGGGGCTGGACCCGATGATCTTCCAAGGTCCCTTCCAGCCTTAATGTCTATGAAATCTATTAAATCTGGGGCTCTCCTGGAAGAGGATTGGGGGCATGTGCCTGGCAGCCAATCAGGGGTGGCCCACCACTTGGTTGCGTTTGGCTGCCCTCGGCAGTCACCAGTATGTTGGGAGGTGTGCAGGACCACCCTCAATGTGCTCAGCCAATGCAGGCAGCCTTTGTGCCCCTTCTCCCCCACCCCAATGAAAGGGCAAACTTGTGTCCTGTTCACTCCCAAACTAATCTAGTCTGCTTAGAGAAATCTGCATAAATTAGTTGGAATCCACCTGGGGCTTTTTGAATGTCTGTACCCAGCCATAGTGTGTTAACCCTTTAGTCAGGGATTCTCTCTCACTAGGCATTTGCTTGACTCCTAACTGTTTTCAGTCAGGAATCCTAGAAATTACTGGAATACAAATAATAGAAAACTGATCTTGTTTACAAGGGTATTGTCAAATTTAAATCCAACTTTTTGAAAGAAGAGAATTAAGACTAGTTTTAGGCATGCATATCCTTGCTGGGCTCTCTTTTCTGTGGTTCTACAGTCATTTAGTGGCTGTTTTAGAGGTACAGTAAACCTGCATTATAACAAACCCATAAATGACTTGAAGATCTGCTTGGGTCCCTTCCAACCCTATCAACTATGAAACTATAACTATAACAAACCCTATGTTTAACAATCTCAGAAGCAGGACCTGAATTTTTTTGATGATAATGATGATGATGCAGGAAATTGACTAACCCTGTTACAGCAAATACCCTCTTTTAATGAACTTTTCTTCCTGTCACACGGAGGTGCTATGCACTTGTTATAATGAGGTTGCACTGTAATTGCTATCAAGTCCCCTTCTATATCAGAGGAGAGGCTAAAGGGGCAGACAGATGAAGGGGCATGCTGTACTTAATGTTGCAACTACAGAGTTCTAATGTCATATTTTAGCTGCAATAGACCCAAACTATAGATGCATAGAAAAGAAGGCTGGAAGGTACTTCCAGGTGTCATCTAGTTCAGCCCCCTGACTGAGGCAGGATCATTCTTATCCAAACCATCCTATACAAATCCATTGTCTGAACTTACTAGCAAAGCTATACAGTATAGGAAAAGCATAAAGCCTAGAAATAGGAGGAGTATTATGAGGAACTAAAGAAAGTCTTTTTTGGGGGTAAATTCATATGCTAATTATTTACTTGTCTCTGGCTAGTGGGGATAGTCACAGCATGAGTCTGTGCTTAATTATATAATTGTGCTTTTTATTACATCTTATCTTTAAAAATATTGTATTTGTCTTGCTACAAATTAAATCTGGCCATTTGATTCAGTCATCATCACAGGATTTGCCCCTAAAACAATAAACTACTTATAAATGAATATCACAATTCTACATTATATATAAATAAAAAGGGCTTAGTCTGTCTGTCTGTGAGTTTGTCTGTCCATAATGCTCTTTGTCAACTGTGGCTGTGCTGCCAAGAAGGCAGCAATTGACTGTGCGAGCCCAGGCGGGCGTGGCAAGTCAATTTGCCAGGGAGGCAAATGCGGGGGGTCACAGTGGCAGTAATCCCCCACCACTCGGCCCTGATGCCTCCCCTGTGCCTGGTGGGACGGGGTACCTGATGCATGCACGCACCCCACAACTTTTATTACCAAGAGCCAGCAGGGAAGGGGAGGCAGTTAGGAAGGAGGGAGGGAGGAGAGCAGGGAGGGGAGCACAGAGGCAGGGGGAAGCCCCGCTGCTCATGAGAGGAGGTGGAGGTGGGCGGGGGGAGGGAGCCCCCCAGTGCCACAGAGGCTGCAGGAGGAGGCAGTGGTGGCAGAGGGAGTGTTTACATGGCTGCCCTCCATCCCCAACTCACCGTTTGGGGCCAGCCATATAAACACTCTTTTGAAATCCATCATTCTTGATGGGCAATTGGCTAGTATAGGATATAGATGTGTGACTTTAATAAAAAAATTACACTTTCTGCCAACCTCTAAGTGCATTTTCATGATTGTAACCAAGCCCTTGAGGGCTTGCAAACACTTTGCTGCAAAGTAGTATATACGAGGTATACTCCACCCCCAACCTGCAGGCCAAATCTGGCTCATAGGGATCCCCAGGAGTCAGGATATTTGGTGACTGGGAGTAGTTTGAAGTTCCACATTGGTAGATCAAGGCCCAGCCAAGCCATTGCTGCATGGCTGGATAAGGCCTGGGCCCACCCCACTCCTGCACTGCCAGATCAGGCTGCTCTGCTGTTGTTCCTTCCCCAACCCCTCCATCAGAATCAGTGCTGGGCTACTTCCCACCTCCTCCCTGTGGCTGGATCGGGCCCCCGCTGGGTGCTAGATCAAGCTTTTAGCCAGATCCAGCCCTCAGACAGACCTGGCACTGCCCATCTGGCCTATGATGCAGAAAGGTTGGGCACCACTGGTTTACACCAATTTGGTAAGGACTATTGCCAGTCTTCTATGAGTGCCCAAGTCCATGACTACCTTTCTACTAAAGCTAGAAATCTGTCTAGAAACTGATAGAGTAATTCCAAATGTAACAAACTGGTTGCAGAGCTACTCATTCTAATAAAAGAACATTTATTTGGCATAAAATGAAAAAAACCCACAAACAAGCTAAATGTTAAACAGCAGAATTCCCTCCTCCATGCTGTCCAGTCCCCAACACAACAAGACTATTGTAACACAAATAGTTTGGTGATCCAAGCCCACAGGTCCACTATAGGTTGTTTTGGTTAAGCTTTCCAAAGGCTGCACGTAAGTTGCAAAAGCCTCCCTCTGTCAGCACTCCAGGCTTTAGCTAGATTTCATGCAGCTCTCTGCAGGGGACATATAATAGTATTGTAAGCTCTGTTTCTCCCTCTTCTGAGGTTCTGTGCAGTTTCACAAGTGCAATTTTTGTTTGTTCGTTTTGTTTTGTAAACATATTATAGTACCTAAGCTATCAGCCAGTTATCAACGTAGAAATGCTTATCATATTTCAAAATGACATATTAATTAACCAGGGGTATTATTCCTTTTCTTCAGACACACAGTGCTCATTTCTATTTTTCTTTTGTCACTGTGTGCACTTAAAGAAAACACAGCCTGCCCTGATTCAGTTAAATAGCTACAAAACTCCTGTTATTATCAGTGTTGCAGGTCTAAATATCTAATTAAATAGTCTAGAAGATTAATATTAAATACCTTTCAAAGGAGTCTCACTTCCTTTGTGTGTGTCTGAGAAGACATTCTCCTTGCAATAGCTAATTTTAGAATATTACTAAATATTTTATGCAAGAAGTTATATTTTCTTCCTGATAGAGGACTATTTGAAAGACTAAAGATTATATAAATCATGGTATACACATCCAATATACTAACATAGTAGATTCAGTTCATAAGACATCAACACTCACAATATTACAATGTGAAAGTAGTGAGTTAGTGCACATCATATTTCACTTTGTGGCATTTATATCAATATACACTATTTGGGGAATTAGTTTTGTATCAATATTCTATTTCTGTAGCAATTCTGCATCAAGGATTCCCATTACTCAACATTCTATTTTAAACAAATACCAGTTTGCTTAGAAAATTTAACTTTTTAGTCCCTAGGAGAGCAGTAGTTTTTAGTTGATTTTTTTTAACATAGAAATCATTGTGTTATGAGACAAGTGAAAATCCAAACACATAATAGCAAATGAGTAGTCCAGGTTTTGCTCATAATAGTTTACAAGTTTATGGTGGAATTAGCTTCTATTTAGAGCAATTACAAAAAATTATTGTTCAGCTTTCTAAATAACCATTTAAGGATCTAATCCAGTATTTTGCTCTGAAGGAAGTCGTTCTTCTAAACTTTTTAGTGATGGGAATCAAGGTATCCAAAAGCAATTCTAATTGGAACTTGATTTGGATAGCAGTACGCCTCCTGCTCCTTGCATCCCATATCGAGTGCCCATTAAAATTTCTTAACATTAGAGAGGCTTCTTCTCTCAGTGTCCAGAGTCTATAGAAAATTATATTTACAGTTATAACATGCACTCTTCATTCAGAAGTATGGAGTAAATATAGATATTAAATAGAAATAGAAATGGTCAAGTGACAAAAATTGTTCTGATTTTATTTAATGTGGATTGCATAGACATTAATTTTCAGTGGGTCATTGTCACACAATTTGAGTCTTAGTAAACAAAGCTTGTTTACAACACAATGCCATCAAAACAGACACACTAAATACTATACAAAACCAATTTTTTTTCCAATAGATTTGTGCAACCACACTGAAGTCAACTGAATTGTACAGATCTAGCAGATGCACACATCGACTCTAGTGATTGTAATTTTTTTAAAGTAAAAATATTCCATTTTTAGATGCAATTTGTACCAGAAACTGATTGGGAATGTATGGATTCCCAGTTACACCCCCCCCACAACAGGCCTGATCCTGAAGTCTTTCTATACATATAAGTCACTTGGAAGTTAGCAGAGAGAGTAAGTTACAACTGCAGGACTTGGCTTAAACTATATCATCTTATTGTAAGTACTATTTTGTATTTCACATTAGGACATAAAAGCATAACTTCTATTACTTTTTCTAAACAGGCAGTAATTGCTATTTTGACATTAAAATTGATTAACAAAGTAGTAAGGCACCATTCTATTAATCAGTTTTGTTTTCTGCTTTTATATAATTTTTAAAAAACATTGCATAGTAAAATAAATACCTTAATACTGATTATATTGTAAATATCTGTGTGTATACAAAGAGATATATTGAATGCTAAAATACTGCATTGCTTTTTACTAAATCTGGTGAATTTTACAGCAAAAGATATACTTTTGATAGAAAATGCCTATTTTTGCTTTTATTAAAAATATTTTATGAATGTTTGGCATAGGCATTTTGAAGAATGTTCCAGTAGCCGAGAAAGTGCTTTTAAAAAAGAAGCCAGAGTTTCCCAAAAAATAAGTTAATTTTTCCTTGATTAGTTCCTTGAAGGCCACACCACATTGTAAAATTAGACCAACACTGATCTGCTAAGGCTTTGTTATAGTTTCAGAATGTAGAATGCTGCAGCTGGAGGAGACAGCTAGCCTAATGACATAACATTTTTGCTTTGAATATGTCAATGAGTCTTGTAAGCAGATAAGTTATAAAGATGTTTAACTTCTAGAATTTCTCTCGGTTTTTACAATGCATAACTATTCATATATTTTATTAAAACTTTGGCATGGTGATTAAGAATTCTGCATTCTCAAATTTGTAACATCATGCTTCAGAAAGTTTTAAGTAATTTAACAACACAAATACAATATTTTATCCCATAAACATCACTAGATTTTTTATATCCTCTTTGGATTTACATTCACACAAGAGCTTGCCAAAGGCGGGCTCACAGTTTTCATACACATAAGTTTAAGTGCCATTCTTTGAAGTGATGTTAATACCAGAAGTGTACCTAGCAGGATTTGCACCCTGGGCAAAACCACGTCAGACAGTGGGGTAAGGTGGTGGTAGGGTATGTGTGCGCCACCTAGCACCAGGGGTGAGTGTTGAGTATAGGGGGAGGAGTGAGGGCAGGAGTCTTACCTGTCCTGGGGAACTCAAAGTCCCTGGTTGCCATAGTGCAGTGTCCCTGTGCCCCAGCTGTTGCTGGTAGTGGTGCAGGGTTGCTACTATTGCTACAGCATGGATTCCACAGGGGCTGCCATTCTGGCACCCCTCTGTGTTGGCACCAGGCTGCTAACCCTTTTTATGTTACTGGTTAATACATTTACAGGTCAACTGCTAGGAAATGGGCTTGATTCTTAAATACATTTCAAACACAGAGCTGCCATTAGTCTGTGCAAAAAAAATCTCATGGCCCTGATTCTTCAATTAGATGCATCTGGGTGGGATTCACTACAGGGTCAGGGCCATATCTCAGAAACAAGTTGTTAGATACTAAAATGTAAAAAATAAAAGTATGTAATAGTAAACAATCATAGGTAAAAATCCAAATATGACTTTGTAAACATCTAATAGAAAGAAAAAACTCTATTTGTTATGTACCAAATCCTACTCTAATGCTTCTCTGTGAGACTGCACAGATTGTAAGGCAGGGATCTGGATCTTCATGGTCACTTACATGGTCCCACTGTAGAAATTTCCGTTCCTTTCTAAGAATCCCAGTTTCAAACGTAGGTCTCAGAGTTTCATGTTATAATCTCTTCACAGAGCTTCCTCCAGGATCATGTCTTCCATGCCAACAAAGCTGGCAATTTATCCAATTTATTCTCTAACCTACATGACCACTGATTCTGATTTAATGAGTCACACAATATGAAACATAGCCACCAGTAAAGGATATTTTATAGTCTCCAAAGAGCACACCGAGAAAGTCCAATAGCACTGAGGAGGTAGGGCAAAAAAGCTCTTCAAAACTAACTTTCAGGAGTCCAGCTGATAAAAATACATTCGTCCATCAAGTTAAGATCCAGAATCATAGTCCTTCTATAGTTTCAATTGGCTTTTTACATTTATTTATCTCAGTCTATAAAACACACTAATTCAACCAAACACTTGCTGCTCATGTACAATATTTAAAAACAATTGTACAAATGTATCAATCATCCAATGCCTTAAAAATTATTGTTTGTTCTTCTATTAAGGGAAAACTCCTCAGATCTCTCCTGAATCCCTCTTAGGAGATAGCCTGGAGAGAGGATGCAGAGATAGAACCTTGAGCAAAGAATGGCAGCCAATACACCCCACTTCTCTTGATCTGGCACAGACAGTGATGTAGCCTTGAGCATTACGGTAATCCAGTTCTGAGGACATGGAGAACTGTGGCATGGTCGACTTCCAAAGGAAAGACTCAATATATAACAAAAAGCATAAGAACGTTACAAAACAAGGGAACAGGACAATACAAGGTACTTTTTGTTTGTTTGTTAAAACACTCCTAAACTCTGACAATTTATTTTTCTCTTTGGAGGATTTCCCCCTCTGTGTCATGGCAATCCTTCCTCTGGCCAAAAAAGGCTGGAAATACTTGTTCTCCTTAGAGGCCCAGTATGTCCTCAGTAGCGTAGAAAATATATTTACTAGCTAACCTGTGGTTAAAAGAATTCTGGTTGATTTCCGAGCAGCAAATTCACATAGCTGGATAGTATTTGAAGCATACAAAGAAAAGTTACAAGGGAACTCCATTTATGAAGTATTCCCAGGTGATGAGTTTTCATGCAAAACTCAAGATTGTACCTCATAGCTCAAATGGTAAAACCACGGCACCCAAAACTAGTAGTGGGTTTGCTCCTGCTTTTTTTGAATTCAAGGATCTATTGAGTTCACCAGTAAGAGAACTGCACCAATAAGCATACATAGATATTGCCATATGTTGTCCTCTCAAAATGCTTTTTTATGACAGCCTACAGTTTAAGCAAACAAGGAAAAAAAAAGATAATTCTAAACAACTATACTTCATAAAACACTTTTGTAATAGAGATTCAGAAAATTACTCCAACCCACAAGTCAAATATGGAAATAATAATTAAAAAAGCCATCTTTCAAATGATATGGACATGAAAGGTAATTATAAAAATTAAAAACAGCAGTCATCTTGAGAAGGGCCTGAACTCACTTCACCTCGGTATGGGTGGAAGTGGTGGGGCACCTCTTTCCTTTCTTGCAGAGCTACCTAGGAAAGAAAGCAAGATTGTTGCATTCAGTAGGTTGTACTTGTTTCATGCAGAAGCTCACACCCAAGCTACTCATTAAAAGACCTGTGGAGAACTACAAATTTAAAATACTTACCATATTTACTTGAATATGGTTGACATGGGGGTAGGGGGAAGCCCCTTGTTTACATCTGCATACAAGGAAGCCTCACTAAATGTATTATCTATCATTAAACTGCTGCACAAAGCAGCATGTGCTCAGTAATCAAAACCAACTATGAAGTTGATTAAATGCAGCCAACACTGAGCATGTCAATAAAATACATGGTCCATACCGGGCAAACATACTGACGGGAACCTTTTTTTTTTAGGTGGCATCCTACATGCAAGCCCCAAGCCCAGAAGCCTTAGGAGTTCAGATGCCCCCACCTCACTAGGGGAAAAGCTTGAAAGCAGCTCCCCACTGCCACAATTCTTTTTTATTTTATTTTTCTTAAAGGAACATTTTTCATGTCCAAAGTCAAATCAGCCAAATCAATTCCAAATCCATGAGTCATTCATGGATGACTGATGATTGCCCAACCGTATGTGGCCCTTCTACTGGCAAGCATCCTCCACCCCTGCCTGGGGTTTCAGATGCTTCCAAATCCTTTGGTGGGCATCCTATGTGCAGGCCCAAGCCCAGAAGCTTGGGGTTTGAATGCCCTTGAGTTTTGCTTGCCCTTAGCTGTATGGCCACAGGAGCAAACAGGGAGTAGATTTTCCATAAAGTTGGTGTGTAGCCAAGATCCTCTCACTGGAAGCTGGCCAGTGGGAAGCTAACCGTGAGGCTCTTGTAGGGAGTCCTGTCTGCAAGCAGACAAGGGTGCAACCCACCTGGTTGGTTCCCAATGCCACAAAATTGATGGGAACCGATCAATTACCTGCATAAAAAAATATAGTAATATTCATTGCACACAATTCCCCTCAGCACTGACTGTTTTTCAAGCCATGGGGAGCTGCTACACTGATTATATTTTGCCTTCCTCTACACTCCCACAGCTGAGCTATGCCTTTCTTTCCCATTTCCAATTGTTCCCGTTTCTTTACCAGCCTTAAATGTCTGGCAAATATCACCAAATGGGGCCCCAAACAGATTACCCAAAATTTCTCTGTTGCCTCATCTCTCAGCCCATAACAAATGATTAGTGTGACCTTGCCCTTCATGAGATGGAGCTGGACCAGGCTGCCCTGTGCTTCATCTGCATATAATTTTTTGGAGGATCCCAGGACTTGTGACAAGAGCACCCAGTTCTAGTCATAAGTGGGAAGTGGGGGGGCTAATCAGCACAAAGATCCTTTGTGGAGGGCGTATCTGGAGCCCAATGAACTATATGGTAAATCAGGAGCCTTTTGGCTTTGGACTAATACTATACATTGTTTGTACTCTCTATAAGTAGGTGCAAAAGAGCTGCCTATTATTTTGTTTATGGAGTACCTGTGCTAAAACTTTCAGCAGTTTCAAAAGTGGTAAAAGGCACCACTTCTGGATTAACTAAGTCTATGGGTACCCATAAGAATTTGCCTATATGAAAAGATTTCTAGGCATATTTATTTTAAAGTAAGTGTTTTCAAACTTGCTTCTTACTTCCACGTGTTCAGGGAGAGCCCGGTCTGACTGACAGTAAGCAGCGGGGGAAGGAGCTGCAGGGGGAAAGAGGTAGGGGGCAGAGGGTAATGGGGCCACCTGACCCCCCCAGATTTATTTTCCCTGCTGTAGCAAACCTGCAGTGATAAAATTCTATACCTGGAAAATGATAACAAATTTATAATTTTTCCATACATAGAATCCTATTATTAGGGGGTCATCTTATCTTCAAGCAAGTATGGTACTGTATACATTTTATTTTATTGATAGCATTGTATGGACTTTCTGGCTGACTTATTTACCACTTACCTCCACTCTGCCATGCCAGTGCCAGGGGTGGCTGCCCAATTCAGCTCACCCTGGGTATGCCGCTGACTCAGCCATTAAATTCTTTTTGCTCATTAATACCAATTTTGCCCTCCAATATACTCCAGCTACCTTTGGTGAATTTAATAAGAATTGCACTTTCACACATAAGGCAGAAGGGTGAGTTCTAGGTTGACTGACTGGCTTGTGTAGCCAGGAGTCAGCAGAAATTGGGCGACAGCAGTTGTAGCAGGATCTGCCTCTGAAGACAGCCATGGTGTCCCCTTGTGGCTACACTAATTCTGTTCTCACACTCTGGCTTTCTCAGGACACTGCCCTGTTACTTCAATTGCCACAGTTTGATGTAAAATTTGATATTAACTTGGGAGGCTGACATCAGGATGCCAGAGTGAGCTGGCACTCTGCCCTGATCTCATCATCATGGTCTGGCCTGATCATTTATTTCATCTCTCTGAGCAAGGCTTCTCTTTTCATTCTTGGCCTCAGTGAATACAATATGTCTCTCTATTCCTGGGGCTTGTCCTTCCTCTAGTACCCACACCTATCTTCCTTTCTCAGGGCTCACTCCTTCTCTGATGCCCTCAACTGGCTGTCCTCTTTTACAGTTCACTCTCTCTGACTATGCTATTCACTGGACAGCCAGCCCTACCCCAGTGCAAGCCACTAGACCCCTGGCTGGAACTCAAACTACCACGTGCCACACTGGCATCTCTTGTGGCTTTGTAGGGCTGCCATCTTCTACAATCTATCCTTAACAGTGCCCTCTCCCAAGGGCACCCCTTTGTGGCCTCCCTTCCCTCCTACAGCCATGCCCATGCCTCACAGCCACAATGGTCAACATAAACAAAATGACTAAAACCAAACTTAAACACCAGTCCTGGGTCTTTGCCCACCAACAGCAACTCCTACTTTCCTCTCAGCTGTCTCCCTCCAGCTCTCCAGGGTACCTTTGTTGCCTGGGGATTTCCCACCAGCAGCATCACCCTCAGGAGCTCCTCTCCCTGTAGTGCTTGAAGTCAGATTGCTGCCTTTGGCTCAGGAGCCAAGCTTTATACTACCATGGGCTCTACTCTGTCCCAGTCACCTGATCTCTTAACTGGACAAGGTTTTACCCTTAGCCTGCTCCCCTCTGTTGCAGCCAATCTAGCTGCTCTGCAGTCTCTACCTGACTGCCTGCAGTCCTACCCCTTGCTGCCTACTGCAAAGCAGCTTGCTCTAGGATAGTCACTTTATATCTACTATCACTGCCTTCCATGGGCTGACTACCTTTTTTTTAGCTGGCACTAATTCAGCTGCCTGCCCTAGCTTGCAGCCATAGAGTGTCGTTCCCTCCCTCTTCAAGTAACAGCAGTTGGGGTCCCTGTTACAGCAATTAACAGAGAACTTAATAAGTTCAGCCTAAGGCAGTGCTGTTTTGGTGGCCTGCAGGCTGCATGTGGCTCCTGAGGAATTATGCTGCAGTCCCTGGGCTCCTGGTCCAGGTGCTACTCCCTTCATTGTACCTGCTGCCAGAATCTCTAGGTTCCCCCTCCCTCCTTTAGCTTTCACTGTCACTGGACAGCGCAATGGAGGGGCACTATTGCCATGGGACATGGGACATGCAGCCTGTGCAATGTCTGGTCAGGAGCCTGTGGCCTCCAGGCACTCAGAAGTTGTACAGTCCTGTTTTAAGGGAAGCCAAATAGATACAGATACCACTTATTTCCAATTATTTTCAACTACTGTGTTTACCTGAATCCAAGATGACTTTGAGTTTAAGATGACCCCATGCTTCCTCTCTGCCATGAGCCCACTCCCCCACTGCATGATCCACCCTGGCCCAGGGCTTGCAGTGGCTCAGCTCTGACTTCAGCCCTTAGCCTGGAGCAGAAGCCAGAGATGAACTTCAGACTGGTACTCAAATTTAAGACAAGACCTGCCCCCCAGTATTTTTTTGGGACAAAAGACCTCATCTTGGATTCAAATAAATACAGTATTGAAGACATAATCCTTGCTGAGAATGTTGTTCAATGAAGGTAGTTATTCCACTCTCATCACTGTACCATTTAAGGACCATAATTAGCAAAGAAATGCAAATCAAAACAAAAATTAACAAAACCCAACTTACTTCGGCTTTCATTCCTTGCCAGTTTACTGGGATAACTTTTAGCCATTGGTACATATGGCTCTGGAGGGGGCAAGTCAGATATTGGATGGAAAGAAAATCTGCTTTCCCACTCATCTGGAGAGAAAAAAAAAACTTTAATCTTCTGCCAGTCACAAAGGAGTTACGTAAAAATGTACAATCATCACGAAAGGTTCTAGTTGAAAATCCATTTTAGAAAGAATAAGAATTAATAACCACTGTGGTAAAATTCAGTGTAAAAAAAAAAGTTTACAACTTATGGAAGATGTATAAAAATACAGAATTAGTATTCATTGAATACCTAGATAATATGTTGATACCCTTTAGTTATATGACAGAACCACAATAATATGTTAAGAGTAAAAAGAGCTGATATGTTTTGCTACCAAAATAATGGAAAGAATAATCCACATTTTGTCTTTTTATCTGAATACAGGTGCTCTGGGGTGCACTTGTAGCTTTAACTATGTCTTTTCCTGCCTTTTGATCACTTCAGCATGTTGCAATGACAACATTCTTGTAATGTTGTTTTTTGTACTGAGTAAGAGAGCAATGATCTGAGTAAATTTCACCAGCAGTTCACGGCAGAATCATTTAATCTAGAGCCCAGTTTTGCATTGCTTATATAAGGAAAACTCCCACGGATTGAACATAAAGAGTGTTCAAAAGGATTGTTTAAAATCCTTTTCTGCTTGCTTTAACACATATACCCTTTATCCCAATTGTTCAATAGGTACTATTTAAATAAGAATTCTCAAAAAAAAATTCAAATTCCAAACATAGGCCTAGCTATTCCTCCCCCTCTCTGTTGTTCAGCATTTAGTTTCTCCTGATTTCATTATGCAAGTAGTTGAGCCTTCCAAACAGTTTCAGGGGAGAGAAAACCTGAATTAGCATAAATACTAAGAAAATAAATCCTTCAGGTCTTACACCATACACAAAGAAGCAAAAAAAAAAGGGCAAATACATTTCCTTTTTTAGTTTACTTTTTCTTATTTTTACTATTACTTATTTCTGTTGCCCAGTACTTAATCAAGCCCGACTCAACTGCTGGTTTGATCTTATCATTATCATTGACTGTGTGTCTGGTTTCTGCAGATAGCATTTACCTAATTCCCTAAAAGGCAGGTCTGGCCTGGACTCAAATTCTACTTGTGTCAATCAGGAATACCCCCTATAAAAAAACTGCTGAGAATTCAAAATTAGGATCAAAGTATCATGTTACACCTAAGTCCTTGGGCCAAATCCTCAAATATTTATTCAGTTTGTATTTAGGCAGAGGTCCTGAGAAGCACAGCTCACCTTCACATGATGAGTCCTGGAACCCATTTCTGATTGCTGATGAGGGTGGAGGTGGTGGTAGAGGAGCTCCAGAGCCAGGTCTCTCAGGAGGAAGTGGAGGCCTTACTCCACCTCTCTGGGTTTCTAATCCTGCTCTGGAAGGTAACTGTGGAGTAGCAGGCAACGCCCGTGAAGTGCTATTGTTTCTGCTTAAAGGAGGAGGAGGGGGAAGTGGTCCTGGATCAAGAGAGAGAGAGACAAATAAATACCATATTGTGTATAACATTCCATTATTCTATCACCTCAAAGTGTTTATTGCCTTGTATCACTGCCTCTGACTAACAAATAAGACAGAGGTTATTGGGTGGATCCCAGATGTAGGAGATGGGTCTGGTTTGCCCCATTAGTCAAAGGGAAGAATCAGGATGCAGTAATGCAGTCTTTCAAAATCATTTTCCTGATTCACCATCTCTTGAAAGCATGGCTGCTCTGCAGACGTGCAGGTTACTCATTGTTCATGTATAAAGCTCACCTTTGTATACCTCCCTCTGCAATGGTAGTTCCTTTGTACCATCTTAAAGTAGCTCTCAAGCCCCTCAAACTTATGCTGACTACAGAGCTGAAGCTACAACCAAGTGTCAGTATAATGTAAGAGAATCTGGTTCATGCCACATTCCTTCAAGCCAGACCTTAAGTAAGGCTCCTCCTTGCAGTAGTGTGATCCACTCAGGGTGTCGGGAATAGATCCTACTAGTGGTGTGGGGTAAAGTAAAATTCAATCCAATTGCAGCAGTCTTAAGCAGCGTGGCATCAGTTCCCTTGCTTATACAAATATTTGCTATGTGCCATGTTCTGCTGTAGTTGGAGTATATCCATCTACCTCTAAATTGGAAACAGATCTCACACACAGATTGTAACATTTCCAATGTTGGTGCATTCGAATAACTGGAGAAATAAAATGCCAGGATCCAACATAAAAGGCCTCCCACACACTGTGGGACAATTGGGAGATTTGAGATTCTGTTAATTATTATTTTTTATTAAGCATTCCTCCATCCTGATGAAATCTAGTCACATATATATATATATTTAAAGATCAGCAGATATTGCAATGCTGTCAGAAAACATGAAAAAATGTTGCAAGAAATTCCTTGTATTTTATGGTTTGCATTTATGAGGTACTGCAGCTTACATTCCTGGAATGACGCTTGATTAGTGAGGGCTCATTTAATATCTTTCTGAATTATTTCTCTCTCTTTTTTTTCTAACATCGTCAATACTGAAGAGTTGCATTAAAAGAAATACAACCACCATTTCCCTGTACTTCCTATATGACCAAGGAAATCACTATTAGCAGCCTGTGATGATCTCTGAACAAGGAAGCCCCACAAAATGCGCTGGAAGAATGGAGACAGATAGAGTTTATATGGAAAGAAATTAAGGTAGCTGTCTGAATAATCACAGCCACTCTCTGAAACTTTGATCCATCCTGTGAATGATGACTGGGCTGGTATTACATGAGGACAGTTCACCCCTCTGTGAAACTATAAAGGAGCATTTCTGTGGCCAGCCTGGGATTGTTTGGCAGCAAAGCTACCACAGGTGTTATATTGTCAGTGACCTGTGTTGTTGCCTGGGTTGTTAGAAGAAGCTGGAAGGCTGCGTATGGATGGATGTAGTCTTTGATAGATCTCTTAAGATTCATGTAAGGCACATGCATATGTTTAGGGGCAGAAGCACTAGTTATTTCACACAGAATAGGATGAGGTCAGGGAAATGGCAACCCCTATGTTCATAAATGAATGCGAACTGTATTATAAAATATCACCATGGTTTATTTAGGCAGAAAAGGTGTCATTATGTTTAACTGCTGTTGGATACATTTCTTATTACAATAATTAGCATGCAGATGGCTGAATTCTGCAAACTTTTATTCATGTGAAAGCTGCCCTAAACTGTACTAATTTTCAGGAGAAAAGATTCTTGCATAATTGGACCCCAAGGTAAAAGGAGTTTTCTGTACCAGAGAACATAGTGGACAAATACATTTTTGTAACCACTATTAACTACAACAATAATAATGAATATGTAAATACTAGATATGAATATACAAAGACTTTATTTTTTTTACACTGTTAAAATATAAGTTTGGTGGGATGGTCTTTGTAATCAGTCTAAGTGTACAAAGGTATGTAGTAGTAGCAAAAAGACCCATCTTTCTGGGAAAGTAACTGCTGAACAAAGTCAGGTTGTGACAGTTAATTCAAGTCTGTCTGTTTACTTCTAAGGGGGTATGCCCAATGTTGGTGAAACAGAAAGTTGATTACTTTTTTTCTGTGAAAGGAAAACTACAATTTATTAATATTAATTGGCATTTGGTACTATGGCATCAGTTTATATGGCAAAACAGTTTAATCTAGTTAAGTCTACAGCCCATGTTATGCTGGGAAAATCATGAAGTAAACCAAAGTTATTCAAAGTACTTTATTTCACAAAAACACTTGTGACTACAATTATTTCAGCCACTATGAGTGTGGTCCGTTGAGCTGAAATCATATAAATTGCCTTACCTGATCTGCTAGGTGGATCTCTTATGGGAGGAGGTGGTCTCTCACTTGGAGGGGGAGGAAGAGGACCAGAACGACCAGCCCCTGGAAAACTGGGTGAAGAAAGAGAACCTAGAGATAAATTCCTTTGGGGAAGCCGTGGCATTTCATCATTTCCACTGGAAGTGGGTGGAACTGGAGGTGGGCCTGGTCGGCTTGGAGGTGGTGGGGGAGCCTGTGACCCAAGGGATGGTCGAGGTGTGGAAGGAACAGGAGGTTTATTATTCTGAGGTGGAGGAGGTGGTAAGGAACTTTCCCTGTTGAGGAGTGGCCTGTTTCCTGTTGGAGGTGGTGGTGGTGATGGCTTGTCATCTGTTGACCTGCTAGGTGTAGGAGGAAGGGGAGGCCGGTTAGGGGATGAGGAACTTGAAGTTGACTGGCGAACAGATACTCCAAATCCTGCATTTCGGTTTCCTAGGAAAGGTGGAGGGGTAGGCACTGTATTGCTTTGCCTGTTTAATCCTGGAACAGGAGGGGACCCTCTGTTGTGCAGACCTGATGGAATGGGTCTTGGAGTATTGGGCACTGGAGGGGGTCCCATGTCATGTTTGGAACTAAAATCAGGTCTTGGAGGAGGCATTCGGTTTCTTTGTGGTTCAGGAGCAGCAGTTCTTGGCCCTGAAGGTGGTGGTCCTGGGAATCGCCCTGCACCCACTGGAGGTGAAAAGGGCTTGGCAGATGTTGTTCTTCCTCCTGGTGGTAGTATTGGTGGTCTGCTTCCTCCAGAATCTGAGAATAAAAGACAGGCAAATGCTATTCACACTTGAGTAAAAAGCTGGTCAAGCGACAACAGATGGTAAATAACTAAGAATTGTATAAGGCATTTTCACAATGGGCTGAATCTTGAAGCCCTTGCTTCATGGGAGTTTATCTTGAGTAAGAAATGAATAAGTAGTGACTGAAGTCTTCAGGATTTTGCCCAGAAGAATACTTAGCCGATAGTTTAATAAATGTGTGGCAGCAACTCCAGAGTAATTGTTGTTTTACCATGGGAAGACTGCAAGGAGAGGACTGTTTATGATAGACTAAAACCATCATAGACTACTGCAAATTTTATAAATATTTATGCTGCCTTGATGCAAATGTTGACTAAGAACATAAGAAGAAAGAGGTTCCCTTTGGAGAAACAGTAAAAAGCAGTTCTTTGGGATTTTCAATCATTGGCAAAGCAATCTTAAAAGTAATCAATATTTGATAGAACTCAGAGAACAAAACAGAATAGAAACATAATTCAAGGCAAAATGGATTCTCTTTTCTTCCCTTTTTAATTCTCATTTTCTATTGGTTTGTTTTTGTATTCTCAAGAGAAACATAGCCTTGCTGTTGAAGAAACACTAGCCTGTGATGCCAAGAACACTTGGATTAAGATGTCCCAAAATAGGCCATGACACAAGAGATAACACCAGCTCTCCAGTACTGTGTCATATCAACATGTGCTGAAAGATTAGTGCTGATCTATAATATGTACAGCAATGTAATAGTGCTTTATTAACATTAGAGCCCAGTTCTTCCTCAACCAGTGCCAATTAGTGCATCCTCAGTTTTATAAATATTTCCAGTCATAGAATGTATGTTCATGAGAACGAATTTTCACTGTTGCTCCTTTTGAAAGCAGTGAAATATAAATGAATGCAACCCCAGTTAGGACATACTGCAGATGACAGCTTACATACCAGCCTGCTGGGATACTTACCTCATTCCCTAACTGAAAAATTATCTCTCTCTGGAGTTGAAGTGCACTGTCCATTTTGGGAGTAGCTCTGCTTCCCTTGTGTGTAATGGAGTTCTAATTTGGAACTCTTTTGAAGTCACACATTGAAAGTATGCAGACATGGAAGAGGGCCTTTATTACTATACTCAGCTGTTGGCATCTTGCCTCAGATTTTTATTTTTCAGTTAATACGTTGGGGGTGGGGGAAAGAAGGACTCTTAACTTCCCCCACAAAATACCTCAAACAACTAGCACTAAATATGAAGCACCCAAAATCACAATTAAAGCTGAAATTGTTTCACTAACTCCCTGCCTCACACCCACGGGATAGGCTCAAATACTTAAAAAGTCTGAAATACTGAGGTACAAGAGCAAACATACATTTTCTTTCAAGTTTACTCACTTGAAAGCTTAAAATTAAACTTTCACTGTTATTTCAGTTGTCTTTTTGTTTAAGTGGATTTGAAGGAACTCCCCGAGCCAACAGTTTTGCATAGAGGTTTTAGTAATATCATGGCTGAGAAAAAAATTGTTATTCTTATTGAATTCATCATGAATCTGGGAAATCCGCCTTACCAGTATCTCGATTTGCTGCAGATCTGAGCTTTGGCATTCAACAGCCCTCCTAAGCCAGGTGGCCCACCTCCTCCATAGCCACCCCCACCCCCACTGCCGCCACCTCCTCCACTGCCGCCTCCTCCAAAACTGCTGCTGCTGCCGCCGCCGCCGCTGCCACCACCAGAGCCTTTGGGTTCTGTTGAAATAAAAAACAGAAGATTTAAACATAGTCAGTGTGTTTGACTAGGTCCTCTCTCTCCTTTTATCCGCCTTGGACTAAAGGACTGTGAAACAGACACTGAGTAGAAGCCAGGCCTAGAATAAACTGGGGCTATGAGAATTCCACATGATTTTCATTCACACCTTCATGTTTGTCTTGTTTCTTTGTGGTTTTCATGCCTAATCCTTCTCCAGCTTGTGTTAGTAAGCAAGCTGAGGGGTAAGAGATGTCCTTCCTATCAATGGTCTGTCAAGTTTTAAGTTGTTGAATGTGCCCAAACCTCAATGGCAGTGATATTGCTGCCATAAACACTTATTTAAGCAATGCCCATCTAGAAAAAGGAGATTTGCAGCTTTCACTTTTTCTCCAGGCCTAGAAATGCTCTGACAGAAATGGTTTTATTATTTAAAGAGTCTTTTATCTGTTGTTCATATGGGTGGTATCATTGAAATGGCACATGACAGTGTTTGCTCTGAAGTAGTTCCTGTGAAACCTGGTCCAGTGAAAGAAGACGTACCTGGCAGTCAGAAGAATAGGATTCTATTTTTTGCTGTGCTACTGACTTACTGGGTGATGTTGGCCAAGTCATTTCTCTGTATCTCTTTGGAAAAGTGGGTAAATATAATTGTTCCTTTTTTTTTAAATTTAAGTATTTTTATAGCTGTGGATTAAAAAGTATTATTATGCGGTCCCTCCCACGGAGAAAGGAGAAAGAAGTGTTACGTGGAAAGCTCAGTTATACCTCTCTCCTTTGTTCATTACACTAGGCTAGTTTCAACTTTGTAGGTTGTAGCCTGCTGCACATTTTTACTCCATGGTCAGATTGGTACAGACCTTCCTCTGCAGTTGGGGTGGGGGCAGTGGCCCTCTACCTGGGTTCTCTTGAGCATGTATTGACAACCTTTTATAGAACAGGACATTGGCTTCCACAGTTTCCCTGCTTTACCTATGGCAGGTTAGGGTATTAGGTCTGTGTTGTGTCAGGACTAACGGTATTAGGGATTGTATAGGATTATTTGGATAGGAATGATCCTGCCTCAAGCAGGGGGTTGGACTAGATGGCCTCTGGAGGTCCCTTCTAGCCCTACTTCTCTATGATTCTGGAGCTGATCCTTTTTCACCATCAATTATTAATTCATATAAACAAGAAAATAGACCACATCACATTTAATTTTGCTGCTTCATCTTTCTTTAATCCCCTTGATTGCCTTGCTATGGCAGATCCAAAAACACCTACTTAGCCAAATGAAACATTTGCTAAATGCTAGATTTTCTTTGCTTGGTTTTCCTGGTTCTCTTTTAAGAGATCTTTCCTTTCAGTGCTGCAGTGCCCCCTCATCACCTTTTCTGAACATCCAGGCTTAAAATGTGCTAGGCTAGGTCTGCGTGCATTCCTTATATCACTGCTACTTCCAAAATCTGGTTTGGGCCACCTACTGGTGTGATGAACACCTTCCAGCACAGGATAGTCGATCACTGGGCAACTGACACAGCAGGCTTTACTTTTCTTGCTTCTCTTTACCTTCCAGTGTTCTGGGTAGCTAAACGTTTCCAGTCTTCTCTGCCAAGTAGTCTCCTGGAACACTGTAACCACTTGGTTGGATAGAGACACTGCTCTGGTACAGGTAGCTATGCTGAGCTGCTGCAGTGCTTCAAAATGCTATCTGACAGACTGAGCAACCACATTTTTCCCTCTCAAGACTGAAAAGGAATACTGGCTGTAGCTGAATCACCCCAGAATGGTGTACTTGTATGCTTCTAAGGAGCATTGCCTCTAAGGAGCATCTCTTGGTTAAGCAGAGGTTCTGGATTTTAGTTATGGTGATATTTAAAGAGATACTGAAATCCATTCATAAACAAGAATTTCTGAACAATAGCCTACCTTAACAAAAATATGCTTTAGCCCCAATACATGAGTGGTGAGGGTACTTGCCCAAGAAGCAAGAGGCATGGGTTTGAGGGCCCTGACCTACAGAGGACCTACAGAAGATTTGAACTGTGACTTTCTAGCACAGCGCTCTAAGTACCACACCAAAAAGGTCAGGCATTATCTAAACCCTTCTCTATTGTTTTTTTTTTTTAAGCTGCTCCCCACCAGCCAAGAGAGGAAGATACACAGAGAAGAAAAAAGAGCACAAGCTCAAGGGTGCCTGGCTGCTGCCCTGGAAAGAAGTAATGGGTCCTGAGTTCTAGCCTGCTCCCAAAAGAAAAGAAATTTCTTCACTGCACTGCTCTTCATCCATTTTATCCAATGACTATTACATTCAGGATATGTTCATATGTGTCTGGCTGTCAGGTAGCCTACTGCACATGCTTAGTCTGCATGTGTGCAAGCTTATAAATCCACAATGCAGAGACAGGGTCAAAAATATCCAGGTATGCAACTAGAAAACTGACATTTAGGTGCACAAATGGCAATAGAATTCTACCCATATTGCATTCAATCCCATCATGGTTTTCTTTGCTGAAAAACATTAAATCTCTGTACTGGAGGAGGTTTTCCCTCCACCTGCATTGCTAGAGTGCTTCAGTAGTTTTAAGCCTGCATTCAGCAAGCTGCAACTTGGGACTGTTTTTTTGTCATCATTTATTAATTCATGCAAACAAGAATGAAGACTATCATACTTGCTATATATAGCCTTACTATTCACTTTGGTGGTGGGCAGAAAAATAATCATGTTATTGATTTTTAAAATAGCCTTACCATAGTTACTGTACAAATTGAAACAAAAATGTTATAAATCATAATTGATATCTCAAGTGACAAAAGCTATGCATGACTATAGCAAATCTCTACTTATATAATTTTTGCAAGGTTTTATTTTGCCTGTTTCTTATGCAACTCTTTGCTGATGATAAAAGAACTCTGTTTCTGTATACTAAATTCATGATACATTACCTACTTAAGATTTACAGGATAATACTTACTGTCTAGGACTGGGGCACTTCTGTCATTAGTAACAGCTTTCTTTAGCTTTTTTCCTTTGGTAATATCATTCAAAAGAGCATTCCGCCCTACTTGTTCAGACCTGTTTAAGGCTGGCTTTTCAGTATTTGCCTGTAAAGCAAAATTACAAATAAAAGAAGTGGAAAAAACTTAGAACTACTAACAGCAAAGGCCCACTGGAACACAGGAGGCAACTGGCCCCTCAATTTTTAACTGAATAGGAATAAAATAAATTTCCCTTTTATAACAAAGTTCTAAGAGTAGTTAGCATTGCCAACACAGATTCTTCTAAAATCTATTTCAACCCATCCTTCATTCCAGAAGATAGAAATAAAAATGGTTTTAGGTAAGTAACCTATCTAATGCTCTGAATTGTATTTGACAAATTTGAAGCCAAGACAAATCTGTGTCAAATTGATTTTTGGGGACTGAACAAGAGCAAGTTGCCCACATAATCCATCTACACAAAAAGATTCTGAAACCTCTGATATCCAAATGGTGGATATTAAGAAGGGAGCTAATTTTCGGCTACTGTTTTTTCTCTGTTAAATTTGTTTGAAAATGTCGATCAACTTCAAGTATCACAGGCTTTTTTGATTCCCAATAAAAATGTTAGATTCACAAACTCAACTATATCTTCTGTTTTTTTTGTAATGTGTGTATAGTCACCTCAGTATTCAAGGAAAGTAACAAATTCAGAAGGTGGGAAAAAAGAAGTATTTTGTATGAAATCTAAAAATATGTAAAATTGTAAAACCAAGACTTCCAACCAAAGGAAAACAAATATTACTAGTTGGGGTTGACTTGGTTTAATTAGGCTTCCCTTCTTTGATGCTGTTTCCTTAACTGCAGTTTAGCAGAAAAAGGCCTTCTCAATTTTTGGGGTTTTTTTGTTTTAAGACTTAGATCACTGAATGAGTTTCCTGACTCATGTGAGGAATATGGAATTCTTCTAGGAAATGGTGAAAGTTGCCCTTGAGAGACCCTGCAGGACCTTGGTGTGGGATGGGTTTCTCTAGCTGCACAAAGAAGAAGTGAAGTAGAGACAAATAAGGCTATTGTTCAATGAATAAAACAAGCACTCTCTTGACCAGTGGTTCCAACCTTGACCATATAGTACCCCCATGGGTGGTGACAGATGTGCAGGCCCCACTTTAACTCATGGAGCTTTACATAAAGTGCCATGAGTTAGAGCACCCCCCAAACCCAACAACCATTTGCCCATGGGGGGGGAGAGGGGAAGCGAGCTCCACTGCCTGCATGCAGCCTCTCTCCCCTAGCCCTGCTCCCGCCTACTCCCAGCTCTGGTGCTGTCTGTAGAAAGAGAGGTGGGAGAAGGAAGGGAGAATTAGCTGCAGGCTGGGGTTTGCCTGGCCTGAGCTGGAGGGAGGGGCCTGGGGGAGAAACCGGGAGGTGGGGGGCTCCAATCAGGAGCCCCTGGGCTGGCCTGCATTATCCCAGCAACCAATCACAAGGCAGATTGATCTTAAGGAATAGAAAATCCCTAAGGTGCTTCAGTGGATTGCCTTCATCTGATCCCTCATTCAATGAGGGCTAATTTGTCATGTGATTGGCTACTTTTAAAACACTCTGCAGATGTGTACATGTGTCATGGCATGGCTGTAGAGCACTTTCAGGGGATCAATCACATGAAAAAATGTAACTTATGTCTGCTCCCCTTGTTACAAAAGTGGAGAGATTCTGAATCCCCCTCTCACCAGCTATTAAAAGGTAAGGTGATGATCACCACCTCCTGAAACGGGTGGGTCCTCAGACTGAGAACCCATACACTAAACTAAATGACTTTGGATGGATGAAGCAAGTGGAGGCACCTCAGGGATGGACACTATTGCTGTCAGTGAGTAGTGGTAACAATGGTACTTATGCTTTATTCTTGAAAGATAAAGAAAACTGCATTCTCCAGGCATCATGGAGGATCCAAAGGTCATGGTCTTTGCTTGACCCTTTAAATATTATACAAGTTGTAAAATATACATGTTTAGCATGTGGATTGGTTTATCCTGTGAGTATTTCTAAACTCTTCCCTATGATCCTACAGTCTTAAAATGAAACTTACCACTGCTAATGTTGGGGGAGGGGGCGGAGCTGGAGGAGGAGGGACAGGCATGGTCTAAAGTCCAACTTTTCCTGAATTTATGGTGTAATCTGTCAGAAAGAAAGGGAAAAAGTATTGTAACAAATCCATAACTTTGGGAAAAATTTCTTACCCCTCACATAATTCCGGGACTATAATAGCTACAACATCACCTTTACACTCCCATTTTTGAAGAACATACCTTTTAAACTCTTGGAAAAGAAACCTGCTGATTAATGCAGTGTTGACATATGTAAACTGGGGGCTACACAGAAGATCTCAGTGGATTACAACTATGATAATTTCGGGTGAGACCAGGAAAGATGTAATTTTAAAGAGCCATACCATGATTATTTTTTTGCCCACCACCAACAAGCAGTGAATAGTAAGGCCCATCCACACACAAACACAGGTGATTTTAGCTACACGCAGTATGATGATAGACACTTTAGGAATATGCGGTAATAAATAATGCTTATGAAAAACTCACGTTGCATCCAGTGAGATTTTTTTCCTGAATAAGGACTGCAAGGTGAAGTCTCAATGATAGCATCCCAATTCTACTAGCCCCATTTTAAAAAGGCACCATTTCTATCACCTCTTTTAAATTCTTGCTTTGACAAGACATAGTCTTTTAACCAGAGTCATTTAAACACCAGAATTTTTAGAAGTTGTAATACACACCATCTTGAGTTTTACCAAGGAAGAAAGCAAAACATGACACTTATCCCTGCATAAGAACCATGTACAACTCCACCACCCCAAAAGCAGCTCCAAGAAAGAACTGTGCTTCTTCCCTGGTCTCCTCTTTCATCCCAAAGGCATTTGATCATAAGAAAAACATCTGAGCTAAATCAGCTCAGTAAATTTTGAGTTAAGTGCAAAAAGAACTCCTACTGCTGTGTCATTCCCAGTCTGAATTTTCTTCTTTAGTGATTAAATGTAAAATTTTCATCCTTGGCTTGCTTCAGAAACCTCTTGGAGGTTAAAATATTAAGTCAGATGTGAGAAACCAAATTGGATGGGTATTTTTAGTCAAAAGTGCTTACATTGTTGCATGGCTACCTTATCTACGGTTAGGGTGCTAGACCTTCTGGTTGGGTGACAGAGTTGACTATGTAGTTTTACTAATAGGTTACACAATAGATTTGTATAGTAAGGCTTGAATAAGAATGATCCTGCATCTTTTGGAGGTTGGACTAGATGACCTCTGAAAGTCTCTTCTAGTTCTACTTTTCTGAGTCTATGATTATAGGTGGTATTTTGCCCCCTGCCACATACTACAACTTTTCTATTTGTTCTTTTCCCATTCTAATGAATTATGGGTGTTGAGAACACTGGCTGTGTTCAGAATTGCTTTAGCTTTAAGGTGCCTTTAATATCAGCCATATCCAACTATGGCCAGAAAACCCTTAGAATGGTACAGAGAATGAAATGAAAATATGAAGGGTGCTGGTAGTGTAAAAGAAATGTCATTTCCAGAAATGCCGCCTTTTCTTTGAATCACAGAGTCAGAAGGGACCTAAAGGGTCACTAGGCTTGACCTCATACTTGAATGTAGGAATGCTGCATTAGCCAGAAATTGCAGCCAGGTTTCCTGCGTGGCAGGTGAAAATTATATCACTGAATCACCAACCTTGAAGAAGCCTGTTAATTTCCTCTACAAGGTGCTGCTCTCAGTTGGAGAGCACCTGAAGTTGTTTACTCCATAAGGAGATAACTTTTGTGTGTTCAGGACCCAGAAACTCCTGGCATTAGGAGCTGAAAGGATGGACCAGGCAAGAATTGGCAAGCAGTGAGAGTCAGCATGCTGACTACCGCCAAACAAGGGAAAGTTCAGATCATTTGACCAACAACTGCAGCAGCAAGAGAGACTATTTCTGGACAGGGGCTATTCCACAATTTCCTGCCTGTCTTTATATTGCAGGTGTCTTTTATCTCCACTCACCAATGGTCTTACAACAGACAGCTGTGGAATACTTAAGCAGCAGATGCCATTATAAAGGCCCAGAACAGGTAAAAGCATTACATGGGAATATATATTAACCTCCAGGCCTCCCTGCCAGCAGCAATACTACTCTTCCAGTTGGCATTCCTCTGAATTACTATCTCATTTTTTGACCATGCTGTTATTTTTAAGGTCTCCAGATAGAATTTGGATAAAACAAGTTCTACTTCAAATCCATCTCAAGCTAAATGAAATATGCTGATTAGATCTGATTAATACTACAAAAGCAAAACTGTATGATCTGACCTGTTAGTTAGCATCTGGACTCAAGTCACTACCTGGCAATTCTCTAATAACTTAGAAATGACTAAAAGGTTTAAGCTAATGTTGGAGTGATGTTGTAGCTGTGCTGGCCCAGGAAATATGCGAGGGAAGGATTTTTGTAGGTGATATATTTTATTGGACCAGCTGCATGGTAGGGAGAGATTTAGACCACCTTTCAGGCACAAAATACCCTTCCACAGCTACTACAGGTTTTAAGTCTGTTAGAAAAGCCTTGTTAGAAATAGATCTCACTTAAAATGAAACTCTGTCTTTTCCTAGTTACTTGTAAAGCCATCTTAGGGCCTTGTTACACCTTACACTGTAAGATGCACAATTGTTAAATCAGCTTAGGGTTGATCGGCTTAGTGGAGCAGTCAGACCTTATGGCAGTGGTCACTAACCAGTCGCTCATGATCAACTGGTTGAGCGAGGAGCCTCTGGCAGTTGATCTCAGTCTGGGGGTGCTGAGCGCATGCATGTTCAGCACCTGCTATGCCAACTGAGATCGACTGTCAGAGGCCCTGCAATCGGGAGTGGCGGGATGCATGTGGTTGGACTAAGCCGTGCCCCCTGCCACTGGGGCTGGGCCACGTGAGTGGGACAATCCCCCTCTGTTCCCTGCGGTGCCCCCTGCCACTGGGTAGCCCAATTCACAGCCCTGCTTCGGCTTCCTGTGGGCTCTGCACCCCCTTGAGGGAGGCTGGAAGGGAAGAAGCGGCAGGACCCTGGGGGCAGCTCCTGCCCTACCCACACCAGCCCCAGCGGGTCCCGCAACCGTGAGCGGACCGTGGGGTGGGGCAGAGCTGGGAGCAGTGCGAGCACAGAGACTGCACCTCAGCCCATGCAGGGGAGCAGGGCCTGGGGCTGCGTCACTTGGGGTGGGCACTGGCCACATCTGGGCAGGGCACAAGCAGGCACCGCCTCCACATGCCCCTTCCCCCACCAGGCTCCTGCCTCAGTTTCCCCCCATGCTCAGTGTGGTCTGCGGAGCCTGCTTGGGTAGAAGTATTGGTGCCCGATTCATGCCCTTGCTCCTCTGGGAGGGTGGAGTCGAGTGGCAGAGCCCCCTGCACTGCTGTGGCATGCAATTAGCTGCCCTCACTGCCAGTCTGAGGGAACAGCCGATGACAAGCAGCCTTCCAGGTGTTAGTCCCAGCTGGGGAGCTGCAGATCTCTTAGCTCTGACAGATGGTGTGTGCACAGGGCTTCTCCTACTCCAGTTCCACCAGGGGGTGCTCTGGGCGAGCACCTGGAGCAATCCTGCTGGAGTAGAAAGCAGAGCACTGGCTGACATTGGGAGACCAGGGGCTGCAGAGCCATTGACAGTCTGCTCCACTCCCCACAACACCTCCCCTTCCCTCCCATCCTGGTGAGAGCTGGCTGGAGAGCACACGGCTGCTTGCAGTCACAGCAATTTCAAAGTGCTCCAGCTGCGGGAAGGGGCAGGGGTTGGACATCTGTCTGCAGCTGAAATGCTCCATTTTTGAAGTGTCTCAATGTTATGTCTGTCCATACCCCATAGCACTGTAAAAAAACAGCAATGCAAAATCCATGCCATGCAAGGAACAAAAAGGGAAGTGATTTACATAGATTCTAATTCAGGAAATCACTTAAACATGCCCTTAACTTTAAGTATGTGATTAAGTATTTTCCTGAGTTGAGAAGTTTGTTTGTTTTTTTATTTAGGCCCTTAATAGTGACTGAAGTATTCAACAAGAGATGGAAAAAAAGGGAAAGAAACACCATCTTGTACTCTAACCAGTTGAATAAATAATAGAACTCAATGTGGTTTTGGGCACTACCCTTGCCTCTAGTGTTTGTGGGTTTCATTCTCCCATTTAAAAAAAAATTCTCTTTCCTGTTGTTGCGTGAGTGACCCATGGAAACCAAAGGGGAAGCTGACTGACGGACTTACACAAAGGGAACTGTGAAATTGGCTCCACATAAACTGCTGTGTCAAATGCAAAAAATATGAACTGATAGAAATTCTCTAACTCTTAACTGATGAGTTACTTCTGTCATTTCAAACTTCCAGGGAGAAGTATGAGTTATACATAGACAGTGTCCATTTTAGTTCTGAACTTTTCCCTTCAGAGTTGTGCATGTTTTCAGTTCCTGATTATTAAATAAGACTGTGAACAAAATACTGTAATTTCTTAAGCTTCTTAAACAAAAGTTCAGTATAAGAAATTTTGGAGATTCTTAATAAAGAGCTAAGACCAATGCTGCTTTGTTCTTCAACTTCCTGTCTAAAAAAAATGGTCAACAGGAAAATTACTTTTCACAGCAAACCACAACCATCCTGTTTCTTAACACAGTCTTTTCACAGCTGCAGTTGCAGTACAGTTTTATCTCATCAAACTTTTAACTCCTTCAACTGACTGAAATGTTTGTTTCCCTTATTTAAATACCATGACAAAAGACAAAAAAAATAGTTTGGTTAAGTCACTGTGAAGTACCAGCCTTACTATTTTGTCAACAGAAAATGTCTTCAGGAGGAGAAAACACCTGTTCTGAAAGGTATACTGCATGGTATAGAATTTATAAACGTGGGCAGCTCAAAGCTAAATGCAGCAAATGATCAATGGGACTGATCTGTTTATATGATCATATGAAGAACAGTATTTATTTTGCATACAAACAACATGAGTTGTTTACTCCTTCATTAGATAAACTATTTGCTTAGCCATAATCATAGTATTTAATTACATTTTTTTTCTTTTTTAATTGGTCATTTTACAACAGTAGAGCTTGGCCTCCTAAGGGAGTTGATAGAGATAGGTGTGAAAAAAGTTATCAGGTTGGTTTGGATGTTTGTGTTCAACTCACTTAAATGTCAAAAGGAAACCCACTACACTACCCCAGGACACACCTTTCAAAACCACTCCCTTCCCCCATACTCAAGGCCAGCAGGACTGAAGTTCTGCTAGCAAAACTCTGAGTGCTTCTCCACTCACAGAGGAACCCCTCCTTTCTGCTAGCAGCTTTGCAAATGAGAGAAAGCTTCCGTTGCTACATAGCATCTGATAAAAAGTGTGCTTGTACTTTCTGCTGGCTGCCTTATCCCCCTTTAACAGCTGGTGTCTTCCAGGGTACACTTCAGGCTGTGCTGGAGCCAGCAGAAATGGTGTGGGGTGGTGATGAGGTCTGGTGGCTTCTTTATGATGGCTGCTTTCTGCTGGCAGGGGTTGTAATCTAGATAAACCCCGGGTTCGGGAAAGGGGAAGGTGAATGGAAAAGACTTACCTAACTACTCTGCTTCTCCCAGGAGAAAAGAGGTCCCTTTGCTATCTTTTTATATATGTCACCAGTAACCAATAATGCAAGCTGTTAACTCCACCAATACATAAAGAGTCTCTTGGGACACGTAGGACTGGATATGCAGTCCTACCCCAGCAATGTGATGGACAGTGAGCTTGGGCTAAGAAAACCCTAGCATACATTGTATTCCCTGTGTAAAGTTTCTAGGGAGCAAGCATGGACTGAGGTTCAGTAATTTATCAAAGCTTAACTGTTTGAGACTTAAATGCAAGAACGTTGCAGATTCTACTCAAATTAGGAGTTATGTTTTGCTATTTTTTACTTTTTCTACAGTACCATATTACAATAGATCATTAAGAAAACTAACCATTTTATTTAACAGAATAAGGAAAAAAATTAAACTTGGGAAGTAAATGTGAATTGTTAAGCTGAACTGACATATTATTATTAGATAAATGCAAACTGGACCAAATGCCTCCCTTACAAACACTTTTTGCTGCTCCACTGATGCCAGTAGAGCTGCAGTATGTGCAAATTAAGTCAGAGCTTAGACAAGGACAACTTTCCAGTGGCTCAGTATAAGATACAAATATCAGATCTTTTTCTGTGAAGTATTTGTGAGCATATATGGCACCTATAAGTGATTAGAAAAAGGTACAGATAGCTTTAGTCACTTATCAGCAAACAACATGATGTACATGGGTACAATAACCTGCATGACCCATCTTACAACTCTTTATCAAGATGCTGATACAAACTGAATTATGATGTTGTTTCCCTGGTACTTTCATTAGTTGAAAAAAGCACCCTTGAGTTTTCAAAAAAGGAATTTTTGCAACTCAGACTGAAACTTTGCACCAAAAACTACTCATCACTCTCCAAACCCTTATTTAGCACAATGGGATATTCAGTTGTGTAGAGCAGTCCAGCATCCTTTCTTTCCTTGTGTGAGCAAACTGTACCTCTTTATCCAAAATTGTATCCCTACATACTGAACATGACAATAACAAAAAGGACTGGTGTATGCTACAAAGTTTTTCCAGAATATTAGTGTCGGCAAGGAACATGAAAAGATCACATCCCCTACAGATGCAGCTCTGCCAGTAAATCCTGCTCTGGATGGAAGACAGTGAGGCCAGCAGAAGAGGAGTTCTGCCACCGCAGCCTGTGCTGTTCAGGGGAATTATGTATTTTAGCAGAAAACCTCTAATAGCTGGTCTACACCATGTCTCCCCTACACGGTTTTGCTGATGTAGCTACATCAGCATAATTACAGTGGCAGATCTTTAATAAGCCCTAAGACAATGGTTTTCAACCTTTTTTCATTTGCAGACCCCTTTGGAAATTTCGAATGGAGGTGCAGACCCCTTTGAATTGTAAGTGTGGGCATTCACAGACTTTTACTTGATCATTGTCATCTTTTGTGGACCCCTTGGACATAGTCTGCAGACCATCATAGGTTGAAAATTACTGCCCTAAGGTGTTAACCGTAGGTCTCCACTCAAGGAAGATGGTTGGTGTATTTAGTGGCTAATAGTTGACAGTTAAATAGTCTGGACTTGTAAATGATCCATGCTGTAACAGCATTTGTCTAGTGCAGCTACAAAGAGAAAGGTGGTATAATGCTTCACACTGAGGCACAACAAGAAAGATCACTTTCAAAATTAAAAGGATAAAGGGCAGAGGGCTAGGCATGGCTGCTGACAGACACGGAAAAAATAATGGTGCAAAGAAAAGACATGTCAGTTTGACCTGGTTCGCCCAATGTCTGTATAGATTGTGTGCTTCAGTGCGACTTCTGCACGCTTTCATCTAATAGCTGATTTAATCACCTATTAGATGAAAGTGCCCAAAAGACTGAAGTGCCCAATCTATACAGATGTTGGGTGAGCTGGGTCAAACTTATGCAGCTCCTTCTCTGGGCATATGCTGGGCTTGGTGTGGGTATGTGCTGAGCTGAAAGTAAAGCTCCATTTTTTCCTGCCGCAAAAATATAAATACTTTGAAAAGCAGTATTAATTTCTTCAAATCTTATTTTTTGGACAATATTGTGTACTAACACTATTTAAAATAAGAGAGGGACCAGTGCCTGAACACTCATAATGAATCCTTGCATGACAGACATAGTTAAGGTACACTACAGAGAACTTAGGACTAGAGTCCTGCTCATTCAGCTCCAAAAACCCCCCAAAAACACTATGTTATCTATGATAAGAATATTTTCTATATTTGGCAACAGAAATTAAAGGCCCCTTTTCCTCAGTGAGGAAACATCATATACAAATCTAGTTATTTATATTTACTGTACAATCAGTACCATGGACTTTCTGCAAGATAAGAATAGAAATAACCCCATTCTATTTCTGGTAATCCTCACAAGGATGCTCCCACCTTCTCTGCAGGGTCAGAACAATAGACTATTGATATTTTAAAGATATATTAAAAATAGCATTGCATTTTGATAAAAGACCTTCTTCATTTTAGCTTCTCCAACTCTCTTTCTTTTCTAAGGAAAGGAAATTAGCAAGCAAAGCCTGATTTTATTTTATAATCCATCAATATTACCATTCCTAATGACAGACGTATCACCACAGATGGGGTTGAAGAATTTGTGTCAACCAAGACAAGACCTAGAAGATCATCGGATCCAAAAGCAGCCACTACATAAGTTACCTAGAGGAGGATCAGTAGTCAGCAGCAAGGATTTTTGTTCTTTTTTTTTTTTTGTTCTCTTTTAGGGAGTCCACCCCAGCCAGTAGTAGGTAAGACGACTAAAATGTTTCCTCAAATCCAGATAAGTCAAAAAGTAAAACCAGCATAGGGAGGCTGTGATCTTAAATTGAGTTATTTTATAAATAATTTACCAAACAATCATGAATGTTGTGCTGATTAAATGCTACAATTACTAGATAAATGGTTTCGTCATCCATCCCACTTCTATCTTCAACATTAATGCATATGTCATGATATGTAGTCCAACCTGACAAAAATGTCATCCTCTTTAAAAAGTTTCACCACACTCTGAAAAGCTACCATATTCTATGAAGTTATATTCTACAAAGGTAAGATGCATGGGAAAAATTCGAAATGGGCCTATGCTAAGACTCTTAGGGCACCTATGTACAGCAGGGGTGACACATGGGGGGGCATGCAGGTGCACGTGCACCCCGAGTGTGGCGGTGCACCCCCTACAAACAGGTGGCATCTGTAGGCGGCCCACAATCCCCTACTGGCTACTACTGCCGCTGCTAGTGGCATCTGCGGGTGGTCGCCGACCCTTGGTCAGCGCTTGCCACCTCCCACTCCCTGCCACCGACAGCGCTGGTAGCATCTGCGGGAGCTCCCCACTTACTGCCACCGCTCTCCCACCGCTGCTGTCATGCTCCTGCCACTGCTGTGCCCCCCCAGCCACCAGGGGCATGCGTTGTTCATGACATACAGTGAGGCTGCTCTGACACGCTATAATTACAGTGTGTCAGAGCAGACTTGATTAAATCGAGTTGGCTGGAGTGTAGTAATTACCAGGCTCCATTAGGGTCAGACATTCAAAAGCTGGAGCCTGAACTGATTCAATCTTTGCAGGTTAGTCTAACCTGCCTAGGTTGAACTGATTTGCAACATTCCTTGTGGAGTGAGGAAATGTGGGCTCAGGCAAAGTGCCAGGAAATGTAGTTGCTCTGGCCAAGCACCAGGGGGTGCTAGAGTGCACCCTCGGATGCAGGGAAGCTGTGCTAGGGGGTGCAGGGAGGGGGAATAACCCTGTCCCTGCCCCCTGCCCAACAGGCCCTACTGGCTGGCATTTGGCTGCACCCCCGCCTGGCTGCTTCAGTGGTGAGGGAACAGGGCCCTTGATGGGGACAGCAGCCCCTGTCACAGTGTTGGGGAACACGAGCCCCTTCCTGGTGTGGGGGCCCCACTGCGGGGCAGGAAGAGCTGTGGTGGACTGTGCACGGTAGCACTGGGGCTCGGAGGGGGCCAAAGCCCTCCAAGCCCCCAAGCACCGCCGCAGCCTGCAGCAGCTTTCCTTGCCCTGCAGTGTGGCCCCCTGCCAGGAAGGGGCTCACACTTGGGGAAACCATGACAGGGGCTGCTGTGCCCATCATGGTCACTCCCTTCTTGCCATGCTGCCCCAGCAACTGGGTGGGGGCAGGACCAGATGCCAGCTGGCAGGGGCCCTTAGGCAAGAAGCAGGGGTATTTCCCCCTGGCCATTGCTGCCACCATTCACTCTGGGCCTGGGGCAGGAAGTGGAATAAGCCCCTTCAGCTGGACACGAGAGGAACAGGGGGGCAGAAAGGGGCTTATTCTGGCACTTGCTGCAGGCACAGAGTGAGCAGCAGCGGCAACAGCCAGGGTGGGCAGACCCCGGTGCAGGGCCCTGGGGGCAGAGGGGAAATAATCCTGCTCCCTGGCTCCTGCCTAAGGGGCCCTGCCAGCTTGCATCTAGCCCCGTCTGGCAGCTGAAGTGGCAGCAGCCCCTATCATGGTTTCCCCAAGTGCGAGCCCCTTCCTGGTGGGGGGGCCGCACTGCAAGGTGGGGAAAGCTGCTGCGGACTGTGGTGGTGCTGGGATGGGGGGAGGGCTTGGAAGTCTCTGGCCCCCTCTAAGCCCTGGTGCTGCCAGGTGCAGTCTGCTACATCTCTGCCTGCCCTGCAGTGGGGGCCCCCCGCTGGGAAGGAGCTTGCACTCCCCAACACTATGGGGATGGCTGTTGACACCATCAAGAGCCCTGTCCCTTCTCTGCTGCAGCGACTGGGTGAGGACATGGCCAGATGCTGGCCAGCAGGGCCCCTTAGGCAGGAGGCAGAGATGGGGGTTATTTCCCCTCCCTCTGGCATCTGCTGGAGGGGGCTTATTCCACCGCTTGCCCCAAGCAGGAAGTGAGCAACAGCAATGACAGTCAGGGTGGGCAGACCCAGCTGTGGTCCCCTGGGGGCAGTGGGGGTAGAGGGGGGAACCCCCCCCCCCAACCTCAGGGTCATGCCAACCTGCTGCTGCAGCAGTAAGGGCAGAGCACCCAGCAGACCTGGCTTGGGTCTCTGCCGGTGGGACAAGGAGGGGGGAATTAAATCCTTCTCTGGCCAGTTCAGCCAAAGCTACTCCCTGGGCTGGTCAAGCCCCCACCATTGGAGCAGCCAGCACAGAGTAGTACAGGTCTATGCTGGTGGGACAGGGGAGGTAGAGGGAGAATAAACTTCTTCCCTGCTCCCTTCTGGGGCCAGTGTCTGGCCAGACTCTTCACCCCTGCTTGTTCCTGCTTGTCCACGCTTGGCTGGGGGGCAGAGGGGCGGGATGCTGGGGGACTCTGGTTAAAGTTAAACCAGGAAGGGGTCTGGGACAGACATTGCATAAACTGCTTTGAGCTCAATTAGTTAAGTCTGATACTACATTCAGCCAGGTTTATCTGAAATTGGTTTTGGCCATTTTGAAACTGGTTTATATGCACTGAACATCTATTCTGTTACAAGTTTAAACCAGTTTCTGATCACTTAAACCAGTTCATGTGTAATATCTGTCCCTAGCCCAGCAGACTCCAGTGTCTCTTGTATTAGTGTCTCTGCACTGAAAAATGGTGATGGGGCGCTTTAACTAAAGCCTGTTTAATAAGCTTTAGAATTAAAGTGCCCCTGCCACTATTTTTCAGCATGGGGCACTGATACAAGGAACGCTCCAGGCACTTCAATTAGAGTAGCTCTCGGAGTCACTCTAATTAAAGCATGCATCCGCAGCACACAGTACCAGAGCATATGTATAAATGCCCTTAATCCTCAAACTTTCAAAGTTTTTGAAGCAAGCTTTGTAGCTTAAGCTTGTCTTGAGAAATAAGTTAATTTTCACATTAATTTCCTATGCTAAAAGAGGAAGAATGGTTCTTGTAGTTATGTAGGGCGGTCAGAGTGAACAAATGGACTGTAAGTACATTGTTTGCATCTAGCTAGCCATTTTAAACCACTTTGAGGGCCTGGTCTTAAACATGACAGATTGAGTCAGAAGCAGACAGACAGCTTACTGTGGTTAATCGTTTCCTGCATGATTAATTTCCAAGCAGAGAAAGAGGAAGGAACAAACAAGAAACTGTAGAAATAAAAAGAATTAATAGAACTCAAAGAGGGAAAAAATGAAGTCACCACTTGATTCTCCTTCTCAAGGGTTTCATTACTTGGTGCAAAGGAATAACTTCCCAAGTAGCCCTTACTCTGTTCTGTTAAAAATGCCCTACTTCTTTTTTTTTTAATGTAATTAGTAAAGAAACCTCCCACCTCCTGATTTTTTTTTAAACTGGCAAGTTAGCCTCTGTTTTAGCAATGTCACTATCAAACAATCAAGAATTACTCAGCAGGAAGAAAAGGCCCCAAAGTTACAAGTATCACAGTGGGAAAAAAAAATTGAAACTAAACCTGATCAGAAGAAAATTTTCCCCAGAAATTTCCATTTTCAAACAAAAATGCTCTTTTTGTTTAAAGGGCATTGCTCCCTAGAAACTTTATACAGGGAATACAGTGAATGCTAGGGTTTTCTTAGCCCAAGCTCACTGTCCACCACATTGCTGGGGTAGGACTGCATATCCAGTTCCCATTCCTACTTGTCCCAGGAGACTCTTTATGTATTGGTGGAGTTAACAGCTTGCATTATTGTTACTGGTGACATATAAAATAAGGCAAAGGGGCCTTTTTTCTCCTGGGAGAAGCAGGATTGTTAGGTAAGTCTTTATCATTACCCTTTCCCAAAGACTGGTTTTATCTAGATTACAATCTCTGCCAGCAGAAAGCAGCTATCATAAAGAAGCCACCAGACCTCATCACCACCCTACACAGTTTCTGCTGGCTCCAGCAGAGCCTGAAGTGCACCCTGGATGGCACCAGCTGTTAAAGAGGGGTATGGCAGCCAGCAGAAAGTATAAGCACATGGTCATGCACTTTTTGTTAAAAAGGCATTTTATTTGAAAATGGAAAATTTAGACTTTTTTGGCCAAAAATTTCAATTCTGAAATATTTAGATTTGAATATGAAGGTTGCAGCTGCAGCATCTCAGCTTCCTTACTCCTCTGTTTATCAAGGATCACTTATTAAAGTCCATCTCCCAGGATGCAATGGCATCCATTGAAAGTAACTGGAAATTGTACTTTGGGGGTCTGTGGCTGTGGTTCATCATGGTAAATTTAGCTTATATACCTGGTATATCTGAATTCTTGATAGGAGGAAAAGACAGTGCTTACAGTACTCTCTCTGCGTTCCAACCAATGCTGAAAACCAAGCAAGTAAACATGGCAGCAATTAGACAAGGAACCAAAGAACTAATTATGAAAAAGAAAGGCCCATAGCATAGCTTCCTTGTCCTCAGCTCTGTCCCATTGAGCCAGGTCACAGGAAGTGGTTGACAGTAGGAAATCCATCAGTCTCTTTCCCATTCACTCAAGCAAGCTGAGCCTGCTGCAGAGCTAGGACAAATTTTCCACATATCTAGGATTTCAGTATAGGATGAACAATATCTACATATGTTTCCTCAGTAGCTTTGGATTCCTTCCTAACATCTGCTGGCTTTTTGAATAAAGCATATGGTCCAGTGATACCCTCTTTCTGCTGAAGATACACTGGGCTAGTAGTGCAGGAGGATAGTTGGACATTACAGGTTACCAGAGGAAGTACGTTAGGAAAGGGAACAGGGGCATAAATCCTCATACTCTGCACTGCAGGGAAAGCTGTAGAAGCAACATGAGATATAAATGTTTCACTCATAAAACTGTATGACCAGAGAATGGACTTTAAGCAGGGAAGTTGGCTTCAAATCCTGAGAACCAGGGAAATTCTGAACAGAAGAAAATGCTGGAGAGGAGAAGTGCTGAACCAGATGGGGCAACTGACAACTGATGCCCAGGAAAAAGTCAACCTATTAAATAGGTACTTTGCGTTGGTCTTTCATCAGTCCCATGGGACGCCCATGCCCGCTACGGGACAGGGAAGTCCGGATGAGGGTGATCCCCTGCCCTCCATTGATGCTGACTTCGTGAAGGAACATCTTGAGAAGCTGGATACCTTCAAGTCAGCCGGCCCTGACAATCTTCACCCCAGGGTACTCAAGGAGCTGGCGAGCATCATAGCCCAGCCTCTAGCACGGATCTTTGAAAACTCTTGGCGCTCTGGTGTAGTGCCCAAAGACTGGAAGAAGGCCAATGTGGTGCCTATCTTCAAGAAAGGGAGGAAAGTGGATCCGGCTAACTATAGGCCCATCAGCCTGACTTCTATCCCGGGGAAGATCTTAGAAAAGTTTATTAAAGAGGCCATCCTTAATGGACTGGCCAACGCCAACATCTTAAGGGATAGCCAGCACAGGTTTGTTGCGGGTAGGTCTTGCTTGACCAATCTCATTTCCTTCTACGACCAGGTGACCTATCACCTGGACAAGGGAGAAGAGATTGATGTCATATATCTTGACTTCAAAAAAGCCTTCGATCTGGTGTCCCATGATCGCCTCTTGGAGAAACTGGCCAATTGTCGCCTTGGGTCCTCCACGATCCACTGGCTGGAAAATTGGCTCCGGGGTCGGACCCAGAGGGTAGTAATCGATGGAAGTCACTCATCGTGGTGTCCTGTGACCAGTGGGGTCCCCCAAGGCTCTGTCCTTGGACCCATACTGTTCAACATCTTCATTAATGATGTGGACACTGGAGTCAGAAGCGATCAGAACTGGCCAAGTTCGCCGATGACACCAACCTCTGGGGCAAAGCATCCACACCAGAAGACAGGCAGGTTATCCAGGCTGACCTGGACAGGCTCAGCAAGTGGGCGGACGAGAATCTGATGGTGTTCAACGCCGATAAATGCAAGGTTCTCCACCTTGGGAAAAAAAACCCGCAGCATCCTTATAGGCTCGGCAGTGCTATGTTGGCTAGCACTATGGAAGAAAGAGACTTGGGGGTCATCATTGACCACAAGATGAACATGAGCCTGCAATGCGATGCGGCGGCTAGTAAAGCGACCAAAACGCTGGCTTGCATCCATAGATGCTTCTCAAGCAAATCCCGGGACGTCATTCTCCCCCTGTACTCGGCCTTAGTGAGGCCGCAGCTGGAGTACTGTGTCCAGTTTTGGGCTCCACAATTCAAAAAGGATGTGGAGAAGCTTGAGAGAGTCCAGAGAAGAGCCACGCGCATGATCAGAGGTCAGGGAAGCAGACCCTACGATGACAGGCTGAGAGCCCTGGGGCTCTTTAGCCTGAAAAAGCGCAGGCTCAGGGGTGATCTGATGGCCACCTACAAGTTTATCAGGGGTGACCACCAGCATCTGGGGGAACGTTTGTTCACCAGAGCGCCCCAAGGGATGACGAGGTCGAATGGTCACAAACTACTTCAAGACCGTTTCAGGCTGGACATAAGGAAGAATTTCTTTACTGTCCGAGCCCCCAAGGTCTGGAACAGCCTGCCACCGGAGGTGGTTCAAGCGCCCACACTGAACACCTTCAAGAGCAAACTGGATGCTCATCTTGCTGGGATCCTATGAACCCGGCTGACTTCCTGCCCTTTGGGCAGGGGGCTGGACTCGATGATCTTCCAAGGTCCCTTCCAGCCCTAATGTCTATGAAATCTATGAAATTAGTTTGGGACTTTGGGGGGCGTATTTGAAGGGCAAAACAGTCCCTTATGTGGGTAATACAAGTGTGGCTCGCCAGGTACACTAAAACAAACCACAGCACAGGCAAAATCCTGGTACCATATATTGGAAGGTGAGCTACAGATGAAAAAAAGAGGGCTGGATGCTGCTGATGACTATATGCTTCCTTTTCTAGGCCTAAATCAGAGAACTGCTCCCCTGCCTCACTCAAATCATCACCAAAATACTGTGAGGTGTTGATGGCAGGTTCCTCGTAGCAAAACTCACCCCTGCCAGAACCATTCAGGATCTAAATGGATGTAGAGATCTAAAACATATGTAAATAGGTGATGCTGGTGATTCCTTTGGTTAATGACAGACAAAGACAAAGAGTGAATTTGACATGAGACTGGATTTGATGGCCCAGGAGGCCCCTTCCAGTCCTATGTTCCTAGGGTGTCTACACACATGGTCTGGACAGCAGCCCCTGGACATCCACCCTAATTAAAACACTACAAAAAGTCACTTGTATTCAGCATCCCAAAACTGTTGCAAGGGCAGTTTAAAGCTCATTTGATGAGCTTTAGTTAAAGTGCCCCTGCCACCATTTTGAAACGTGGGACGATGAATACATACAATGCTGCAACATGCTGGAGCATTCTAATTAGAATCGAGTCTGCTCAATCAAATCGAGTCTGTTCTGATGCATTCTAATTAGAACACATCAGAGCACATGTATATGCACCACTATATTCCTTATGGCTTCAAAATTGGGCTCCATGTTATTAAGTGGAACCCAGGTCTTGTGTGGTCAGTTTGGAACAGGGTAAATTTGTCCCTTTCCAAACTAGGACAAATTTAATTTTGGTTACGGCAAGGGTATCTAACGCACCCTGTGCCCCAGGCCAGATCCAGGGGCCAAGATGTGGCAGCAGCAGCAGGGCTAGCAAAAAAGGCAGCGAGGCAAGTGGTTGTGGCTGTGGTGGGGCCAGCAGCAGAGGCAATGGGGCAAGTAGCCACAGGCCAACTGTTTTTTTGCTGCAGGAGAGGTGGTGAAAGGGCAGTGGCAGTGGGGTAAACAGCTGCAGGGTGAGTGGGGCTGTGAGCTAGGATGGTAGGGGGCAGGGCTAGATTCTATGGCAGGCTCTGCTCCCTGCTACCTACACCCCCAAATTCCCCAGCCCACCAGTAGCCCAGCAGGTCAGATGGCACAGCTCCATGGGCTGGATGCAGTCCATAGATCGTATGTTTGACACACCTGGATGAAGGTAACATTGCTAAAGTCAACCGCCCCACCCCCGGCACTTACTGGCAATCCAGCTGCCGTCTGTGTCACTGGGGCCCCACCCACAAGCATGGGGCAGAGGGACAGCCCTAGTGGCCCCAGCCTGGGCCCTCCTGTCCCCTGCTGCCCTGTGCTGCCTGGGGGGGCTCTGCCAGGAGGACCCTGGCAGAGCCCTCCCAGCCCCTGCTTCTAAGGTAAGTAGAAGGTTTTTTTTTCTTTCTCTTTTTCTTT
>NW_005841969.1:1878415-1882554 GCF_000455745.1 Alligator sinensis
CTGTCCTTGTGGGGGCCATTTGGCCCCTATTGGGGTGCCATAATGCCTGTGTGGGGGCCATAGCCCCTCTGGGAGGGCAGCAAAATATATATTCATGTATTCATGAAAAGTGTATTTAGAGTTCACTTTATTATTATGATAGAGACACTGGTAGGCTTCCACATTGCTTTAACACTGTAGATATAATCAATAAAACATTGCCCAACTGACCACTGTCTCTGTCTCACTCTCTCTCTCTGTTTATAGTGGTCTTTTGTTTTAACTGTGGAGGAACATGGATTTTGGGGTACTTTACAGATGACTTTGGGATTTTTTCTTAATCAGGGATTTTTCAGTTTTCCAATAGGGAACACCAGAATTCCTGCTAGGGAGGCCAGTGGCGGGACCCTGCCTGCTCAGAGCTGGCACCTTGGACCCAGTTGGCTGTGGCTGACCTCCTAGCCAACAATATTCATATTTAAAACAAGCTAAAAATAATCTATAGTATTCTAGAGTGACCAGGGCTGGTGCAATGATTTTTACTACCCTAGGGCAAATGAAATCTTGCTGCTCTCCCTTTTCCTTCCATGAGAAGCTGACATAAGGCAGCTCCTTAAACAGCAGCAGCAGTTGTCTCTGCTTTGGCTTTTCCTCGGGAGGGAGGCTTCTGGAGCCTGGAAATCAGCTGACCAGGGCCCCCATCTCTATAAACACCCACAAATTACTGGAGTGTAGACACCAGAGATAACAGCCATGAAACTGGAGCTGTAGGTGGCTGCTGTGGTAATGCCCAAAGCCCCTACAGCCAGCCCTTTGGCCACCCCCTACTTAGGAGTGAGACATGTGGGCTCAGCTGCCATGTTCATGAAGCCTCAGAAAGCAAGGTGTAGCCCCTGCACTACTAGCCCCCATCCTTTCATAACCCTGGCAGCAGCGGCACCAGCACCATGCCCTCCACCCTGGCCCCATGGAGCCATGGTGTATAGGATGCCAAGGGGCTTCTGTGGCACTCTCTCTTAGGCTGATGTGGAGGTTCCTGTTGTCTTCACACTATCCCTATCAGGAACCTACCTGTGATACAACAACATTTTGCCACCCTCTACAATTTGATGCCCTAGGCAGTCGCCTGTGCTGCCTGCACAATTGCACAGGCCCTGAGAGTACCTGTCCCAGATGCTATGGTTATGTCTACAGTGCATGGTGCTAGCTGAATGAGTTAGCTTAGATACTAGAAGCAGTACTGCCATATTGACCTGGACCACTACTGATATATCCTGATGAGAATCTTATATACATGCAGCTTCATTTAAAGCATGCTAAGGTACCTCTACAAATCAGTGCTGTGCTTTGTAGGTATGCCTTATAGCTAGATATACAGTCCAAAAAAGCCCATACTTTATTGCCATTTCCTAATGACTTGATTAAAACAGAACTGATTCATCCACTACTGAGCTGCGCAACTGTCCGGCTATATGCACTTTTATAAATAGCTTTCTCCCACACATTTTGGCAACCCTAATCTTAAAAAAATCACTAATAAGAAAAACAGGCAATTTGAAAATATAAAATTTTCCCCTCATTGTCTCAAGCTTACTTTAATTGGACTGCCAATAGTCAGAAATGAAAAGGAGACAGTCCATTAAATTATTTATATTTTAACATATGGCAAATCTGCCTCTTTGTCAGTACCAAACTGGTAAATAAATGTGTGTGTGTGGGGGGGGGGGGGGGGGGGGCCTCTGGATTTGGGTGGCTTCTCAGGCCACATTTGGCCTGTGGGCCAGAGTCTGAGCTCCCATGCACTAGGGAAATGAACTAATGAACAGCCACTGATAATGCTCAGTAGTAAAGGTATTTCTTGCACTCTCTTTGCACAGTCTTGTTGGTGTAGTAGAGAGGCGGGCTTAGAGCCAAAGCCCCAATTTGCACAAAGATGTAGTGGGGTGTGGGGAGAGCATCCTACAACACTGCTGCTACCTGTCTACAAAGACAATGGCAAAGTGAAAAACTCCCTGACTTCTCTGTATTTCTGCTCACAGCAAGAAATAATGTAGCTCTAATGAACTGCTCTAATACCAAGTGAAGACTTACTTGGGGCATAAACATGCATCTATGCTTCCATTTACTCCAGATGCAAAAGCTATTAAATATAATTTAAATAGCAGAAAAATGGTTACTTAAACAATGTGGTCATTCAAACTTAAGATCTCCAGGAACAGTCACTTTTCCAAATAAAACATATTTATGCTTTTACAATGAACCTCCAGAGTACCAAACAGGTTTACAAACAGTGCAGAATTTCAATTGAAAAGTCTCAACCAATTGAAGTGCAAATAATAAACAAAATAAAATTATTATATTAAAGCTTAAACCCCATCCCCACTCCAGGAAGGCTAGTATAAAAAGTGCACTCTTGCATAATTCCTTGGCCCAAAGGCATTAAATAAAAATGATGAAGGTCTTTCATACCAAAAATGTATGTGCAACTGAGCATGACACCAGGTGACTTCAATGAAAACCTGGAGAAGCTAAAGCAGATTTGCATGAGCAGCTAAAGCAGCTGTTGACCACACAAGTTTTTTCCTGTGTTGAAACTTGCAAGTTGGCTTCTCCTCTTTAAAGTTTAGCCTGTGCTTTCTTTTATATTTCATTCAAAAGAACTGCTTTCTTCATTAAATAAGGGGCTCCCAACAATTTAAACACATTTGTGGAATGGATTTTAAAACCTAAAATTAAAAACAAACAAACAAACAAACAACAAAGAGGAGATTCATATACAAAAAGGCATCTAAGATAAATGGAGGGTCTGTTTTAGCCAACAGAAGCAGAATTAAGGTTGAAAGTGTCCTCAACTGACCCTGTAATTCTTAGGTACTGTAGCTGGAGGGTGATCTTCCATTCAATATGAACAGCAAAACTTAAGTGAGAAAGAAAAAAAGGGGAAAAACAAAACCCCAGGACAAATTAAGAGGAAGACTTTAGTTTCAACTTTAAAATATCCTGACCTGTTTTAGTTTGGAATAGGTTAGTTTTAAAAACAGACTATGAAAGTTACTAAAAAATGCACTGAGTTGTATGTGCATTCAGATAATCACCAAATTCCCTCGCAGTATTGGTAAATAAAATAGAATTTTTTAAATTTGTTTTTACATGTATTAAAATAATCAGGTGTGTTCCTTTACCAGATTGCTTGTGTGGGCTGAAGTCCAGAAGGAACTTCTCCTACAAGCTTTTTCAGAGAAACGGGTGAAGGAAGTGGTATGCTGATGCTGTAAAAAAAATAAATCTGTCAAACAAAAAGACAATTAAAAAAAGATCTGTAGGTGGCCCAAGCAAAACAAATGGATCAGATAACTGTAAAGTAAAAATAGGTCTAGAATCGCAACTGATTTTTTTATTGGCCCAAGCTCCATATTATCTCTCTAATTTGTGAAAAATCCAAGCCGCTTTTTATCTTTTTTCCCCTTATAGATTTATACCAGGTACTCTATTATCATTTTATTCATTCTCCAGTAAACATTTTCCAGTAAACAGCTTAATATAGAGAAGGATTAGATGGCTGTATGCAAGAAAATAAGGGGTCAGAACCTTTGCTGATAGGAATGGGCCAATAAAAAATTCAATGGACCTGTGAAGATTTTATACTAACTGACAATCCAAAATTGGCAGTTACAATAATGAGGAGAAAATGACAAGGACCATGACTTCAAGTTTCAGGGCACAAGTAGATTGGCATCAGGATTAGGGACAGACATACCAGATTATGTAATCAGAAACTGGTTTAAACTTGTAACAAAACAGATGTTCAGTGCACATAAATCAGTTTCAAAATGGCTGAAACTGGTTTGGAGATGAACCTGGTTGAATGTAGCATCAGACTTAACTGATTTGGGTCAAACCGGTTTATGCAATGTTTGTCCCAGACCCCTTCCTGGTTTAAGTTAAACCAGAGTCCTCCAGCATCCCAGCATGCTCTGTGGGTGGGGCTCTGTTCTCTGCTCCAGAGCAGGGCTGGCCCCGCCCCTCTGCTTTGTAGCCCAAGCAGAGATGGACATGGTGACACAACAGCCAGCATGGCCCCACTAAGGTGAAGTGGGCAGGGAAGGGGTTAATTCTTCCCTCCTCCTCCTCCTCCTCCTCCTCCTCCTCCCCCTCCCCCC
>NW_005841969.1:1882564-1887581 GCF_000455745.1 Alligator sinensis
CTGCCTGTTTGCTGGGGAGCAGAGGGGAGGGGGCTGTGGCAGTGGCCCCTGGAGCTGTGGTGCGGAGAGCAGCTGTAATGGAGTTGCAGCTGCTGGGAGTGCCCTCACCCTTGTGGCCTAGGCCGGCCTCGCTCAGCCCTGGCCAAGGCAGCAGCACAGCTGGGCCGGGGCCATCCCCAGCAGATGCAGCTCAGTGATGGGGATGCTGAGCCCTGTCAGCAGCCTGGCCCAGCCTGGTGCATGCTTGGAGGCACTAGCAGGCCTGAAGCCTGGCAGCCGCCCACCACAGGGGGTGACTGGGCGGACCCATGAACCCCCGCGGTGCCTCCAAGCCAGCCCAGCTAGCCCGCTAACCTGCCAGCCCCCACAGCATGCACCAGGCAGGCTTGTGCTGCTGACAAGGCTCAGCATCCCCGTTACTGAGCTGCAGCTTCTGGGCTTGGCCCCATCCCTGCAGCCCAGCCTGGCTTGGCCCAGCCATGCTGCTGCCTTGGCCAGGGCTGAGTGAGGCCAGCCTGGGCCACAGGGGTGAGGACACCCCCAGCAGCTGCAGCTCTATTACAGCTGCTCTCCGCACCCCAACAAGGCTGAGCACTGCCGCACAGAGTTCCGCCTCCCTGCCCTACGGTGACAGGGGGCGGGGGGAGGAGAAGGAGGGGAAGAGTCCCACCCAGCACTGAACAGAGCCCCACTCCCCACCCCATGGCAGGTGGAGGGCAGGAGGGAGAGAAGCAGGGGAAGAGTCCCCTATTCTGGGGCTGGGCAGCCTGGCATAGAGCCCCCTTCCCAACCCTGGGGCGCGGGGACTCTCTGGCAGCTGCAGAGAGCCCCCCTCCCCACTCCATGGCTGCTGGCGGGGAGGAGGTGGGGGAAGAGCCCCCCCCCACTGAACAGAGGCCCCCTCCCCACCCTGTGGCGGTGGAGGAGAGGGAAGAGGGGGAAGAGTTCGTCTCTGGGGCGGGGCAGCCCTGTGTGTCAGGATTGCTCCCAGCTGTCAAGATGCTGCTAGAGCTCTCCCCTTCTCTTCCTCCTCCCCTGCCACAGCTGTCTAACCACACTCCCTCTTCCCCCACCCTCTGAACCCTGCAGGCCAAGGTTGGGGTTTAAATCCCTCCTCAGTCTTACTCAGGCCTACTAGGGCCTGGCCATGGCCCCCACCCCTCCGTCAGCTCAGCTTCCCCATGGAAGGGAAGGGCTGCTCTAGCACCCCTGGGCTTCTGGCCTGAGCCACTACAGGCATGTCCCTGCATTTCTGGAACTGGAAGGGAATGTCTATCTACTTGCAAACTGGTTCAATCTCTGCAGGTTTGACTAACCTGCAAAGACTGAATCAATTCAGGCTTGGGCTTTTTGAACGTCTGTCCCTAGCGCAGATGAAATAGACTTCTTTCTGCAGACAGTACATAAATCTTGCCAACTCTAGTGGCAGTTCAGTGCTGACAACATCCAGCTGTACAGGTACAAAGGCTGTGTGCAGATTATTTCACACACTGTGCACAGTGAGTACCAGTACCACACAAGCCTCAAGCCTCTAGAACAGAAGACAAAGAGAACCCCTGGATTTCTGCTTACATGGATCCAGTGGCTAGAAACCACCACAGAAGGACCGCAGATGAGCAGTGGCTGCTATTCCAGTTTACCAATAGGAACAGCAGCTGGAGAGGACTGGTCTGGAATTCTCCAATCTATCCATACACTGGTGGGGGTGGGGAGGGTTGAATTTAACCAATAATTACTAGCAATAGACTGAAACTGGTCAGATTGAAGCACTGGTGATGCCTCATCAGGAGTGCTGTGTCAAGTTTGGGGCCCTATACTACAAGAAGGATGTGGACTGATTAGAAAGAGTTCAGCACAGAGTGACAAAAATTATTAGAGGCCTGGGAAACACTACTTAGGAGGGAAGTCTGGGGTTAATTAGTTTGGAGAAGAAGTCTGAGGGGGTGATTTGATAAGTCTTCAAATACCTGAAGGGTGATTATAGAGAGGATGGAGACATAGGCAACTGGTAGGGGGGGCACGTACCGCCACTGGCATGTGCGGTTGCTCGCCAGCTCCGTCCCCGCCGCCACCGCCAGCTTCTGCAGGTGCCCCCCAGACTCAGGAGGCACCAGCTACCCATGGGTGGAGATAGGTTTTTCTTTGTGGCCATAGGGGATAGGGCAAAGAGCAATGGCTTCAAGCAGAAGAGGAAATTTAGGATGGATATCAGGAGGAACTTTCTGACTATGAGGGTGGTCAAGCATTGGACTATGCTACCTAGTGATGTTGTGGACTCTCCCCATCCCTAGAAGTTTTCAAGAGCAAGTTGGACAGACACTTGGCAGGGTGCTGTAGCTGAAATAATCCTGCTTTGAGTAGGGGGCTGGCCTAGATGACTTTGTGGGGTCCCTTCCAGCTCTACTTTCCTATCATCCTACCATGTATCCTGAATCTGTTGATATACAATATAGAGGAGGCTATAGCCTTTGATATTTTATTATGATGCATGCAGCTTACATACCACTGCTCATTTACTGTTCCTCTCAGCCACTATTTCCATTCAGAACAATCTGGAAAAACACCCGGAGACTGAATGTTTTCAATTAAATATTTCCAGTACTATTTTTTGGCAAAAAAGAAAAAGAAAAAGTCATAAGTCACTTGGAAAAGAAAGAGCAGCTAAAGGGTATTGCAGTTATTTTATCAACTAGGCTAACTTGAAGGGCACAATCCAGTTAGTGCCCCTATTTATTGTTCTTTAGTGGTCTAATCACCACTTTAAAACAGTATAGATGTGGTCAAGAAACATGTATTTCACTCTTCAGCATAGCAGGGCTTTGCAAGCCTATAATTATGTATTTTGTGAGATTTATCTACTGAATGTGGTTCTATGACATCAAATGTAAAACTCCAGTTTTAAATATGGCCCCTTAAATAGATATTCAAACTTATTACTTGGACAGTGAGATTTGGCACACAGCCACATAAATACTCACTGTAAGCATTTTAATTAATGCCCAATTTAAACATTCAAATATTAATAAAATATCCACATTTAATCCAGCATTTTTACTGTCCAGTTAACAGGCTCATAATTATAAGAAGATTTCTGAATGCTCTATTTATTAACTGAAAACAGAAAGAAAAAAAATATTCTTATCTACTTATTTCAGCAAAAATCCAACAGGTGACTGAGTACAGATGGTGTTTTATATTCGTTTATAGCACTTTACAGTCTTCATTAAACAAGAACCTCCTTTTACATTCAAAGTGATTCTAAAGTTACATGGAAATTAAGATATACTATTAACTCAGCTTCACTTCCTATTCTACATATGGTCATGTATTTTATTCTGGATATGTATTTGTAGAATACTGAATTCCATCATGCACTTCCAGAAATATTATGACAAACACTGAGTGATAAACTAACCAATAAAAAAATTTAAAAAATAAAGAAATGATCTGGAAGCTTCTCAAAACATTTCAAGTGAAGAACTTATTCAAACAAAGTTAGAGGAAAAGTTTGTTTTGATAAAAATATTTAGTTAAAAAATTCCCCAATAAACCTTAATTAAGACCACTCGCATTTAAACCCAGGGCAAGTTTTTCAAATTGAGCTCTTAAATCCATATATTTTATGCACTATTCCCATATATAATTACATGTTCTTAGGGAGCTTCAGTACAATATTTTTCTATAACAAAAAATGTCTGCTAGCATAGTAGAGGGCTTTCTGACAGAATAGAGACTAACTCCAGTTTGACTATATGAAACGTGTTAGCTGATATTTGGTAGTGTGCCCGTTTCTACTAAATAAGTAAGGTTCCACTGTACTCACTGAATGTTTATAAGTATAGCTAAGCAAAGGATCCTCATGTCAGAGCATCAAGTGCACCAATTCAAGCACAGAAAAAAGGAAAAAAGCAAACATCTCAAATAAAAAACAAGTAAAATTTGATTACTTCACACACTGAGTTTCTACATTATGGCTAGAAAAAATATGCAGTTCTTGTTTCAATTAATTGAATATTTCCCTTCAGAAATAACTTTCTAAAGGTGTGAAGGTCAAACATTTGTCTGAGGAACGGAAGCTGGAGAGAAAGAGGAAGAACTGATTCTGCCAAAAGGTGGGACAAAGTGTCATATGGAATGCCACCAACGCTAGGGACAGACATTACACATAAACCAGTTTTAGTGATCAAAAACTAATTCAAACTTGTAACAGAACAGATGTTCAGTGCACATAAACCAGTTTGAAAATGGCTGAAATTGGTGAGATAAACCTGGTTGAATGTAGTATCAGACTTAACTGATTTGGGTCAAACCAGTTTATGCAATGTCTGTGCCATACCCCTTGCGTCCCCCAGCATCTTGGCATGCTCCCTGGGTGGGGGGGCAAAGCTCTCTGCTCCACAGCAGAGCTCCCCCACCCTCCACCCCAGCCAGAGCTCCAGCAGAGACCTGCAAGCACAACAGGGTCTACTGGCTTCCCTGTAGCACCCCCCACCCCATCACCGCTCACTGCTTAAGCAGGGATCCCTTCCTTGTTTCTGCCACAGCACCAACCATAGCCAGTTTCTAGCTAGCCAGTTGCTACTTGCTAGCCAGGTATGCTAGCTAATGCTGTGTAAGGCTCCAGCAGAGACTGAAGATACAGCAGGGTCTGCCTGGCTTCCCCTTGCCCTCCCCTTCCTCCCCTCACTGCTCAAGCAGGAAATTCCTCCCTCCCATCTCCCACAGCACAGATCCCAGCCCCACAGACCCAAGGCATGTGGTATGCTAGCTAATGCCAAGAGGTGTCTGTGTGTGTCTCTCTCTAATTTCACTGGGGCAGGCAGACTGCTTAGGGCTGTTTGGAGCTAATCAACAGGTTGGCTGGTAATCTGTTTAAGAAGTCTGAAGTAATGGAGAGAGGCCATTGTTATGCTAATCGGGTGATAAAGACTGTTATCACTATCATTCCCCAGCTGCCTTGCTTGTTTGTCAGTTTGCTGCAGACAGTATGACAAAGCAGGGAGGGAGATTGAAAAGC
>NW_005841969.1:1887628-1888599 GCF_000455745.1 Alligator sinensis
CCCCCCCCACCCCCTTGCCTCAGAGTGCTAGCCCAGGGCTGGGGGCTGCCAACCCTCCCGCTCTTTGAGCAGCCACTGGGGAAAAGCCTGGGACTCTGCAGGCAGACCTTCCTAATGAGAGAGTTCTGTTGGTGCCTGGCCATGCCCAGCTCAGCTCAGCTACCTGCAGAAGGGAAGGGAGGGCTGCTTTAGCCCTCCCATCCCCCAGCTTCTAGCCTCAGTCACTGAAGGCTTGTGCCTGAATTTACTCAGTCTAGAGAGAATGTCTGTCTGGTTTCAAACAAGTTCAGCCTAGCCAGGTTAGACTAACCTGCAAATTGGCTTAGCAGTTGCATCCAGAGGGTGGTAGTAGACAGGTTGGTATCGACCTAGAAGGATGTGGGTAGTGGGATTCCACAGGGTTCGGTTCTTGGACCTGTACTCATCAGTGACTTGGATGTGGGTGTGAAGTGTACTCTGTCCAAGTTTGCAGATAATACTAAATTGTGGGGTGAAGTGCACACTCTGGAGGGTAGGGAACGATTGCAGGCAGATCTGGACAGGTTAGAAAAGTGGACAGTACACAACAGGATGCAAAACAACATGGACAAGTGCAGAGTGCAGCACCTAGGGTGCACAAATATCCAGCACACCAGCTGGCTGGGGAGTGACCCTCTCAGCAGCACAGAAGTGAAAAGGGATCTTGGAGGCATAGCAGACTCCAAGATGAACATGAGTCATCAGTGTGACGAAATCATCAGCAAAGCTAACTGCACTTTTTCATGCATCAGCAGATGCATGACGAATAGAACCAAGGAGGTGATATTTCCCCTCTATGCGGCATTGGTCAGACCGCAGTTGGAGTACTGCGTCCAGTTTTGGGCGCTATACTTCAAGAAGGATGTTGATAGACTCGAAAGGGTCCAGAGGAGGGCCACTCATATGGTTAGGGGCTTACAAGACAAGCCCTACGAGGAGAGACTGAGGGACCT
>NW_005841969.1:1888886-1920298 GCF_000455745.1 Alligator sinensis
ACTCTTTCCTACCTAGGCAGGGGGTCAGACTTGATGATCTGTTGAGGTCACTCCCAACCCTAGCATCTATGAATCTATGATTGAATCAATTCAGGCTTAGGTTTTTTGAATGTCTGTCCCTAGCCCAAGAGGCAATATTCTGCTCAGTGGAAACATGTTCTGTGGTTCTTTCCAGTCAGAGAAGGTATAACACTGACACCAAACTCAACCTCCAACCCCAAAGATCTGCCCCACATGGAAAGACAAAAATGGACCGGGAACTCTTGTAATAATTAAAGGTCATTACCTCCTTTAGATACCATCAAAAACCATCAGCTAAGATATGATTCTCCTTTAAAAGTCACTGAAGTACAACTATTTTGTTTTGTGTTCTAAAAGATTCGTTCAAATACTTGTTATCTCTTTTAGAGAAGAGAAGCTTGACATCCACCATTCATATGTTTGGACAAATGAATCCAAAGCACTCCTTCCTGATGGTGCTTTCTGTAAGTAGTCTAGGCACTCCATTATCTAAAGAAACATACAAATGTATGCAGTCCAACTGCAGCACTAAGGGAAAATCTTTAACTAACAGAAGAACATGAAACCAAAAAAAAAATCACCTGCCTAATACTCATATCACCAAAGTCCCCTTGGAAAACACTTAAAATTATAGACCAACATCGTGCTCATACAGTCCATATATATAGGTTTTGGAAGGTCAATGGAGGAAGCAATATTCAGGAACCTGAGCCACCAGATACAGAAATCAAGGCTAGGTACACACATTCAAAAAGCCCAAGGCAGAATGGATCTAAGTCACAGAGTTTTCTGTAAGCAGTGTAGTTTAGATTAGTAGCAAACAGAACATACGTTCACCCTTCAGTGGGGAGAAGGGTGCAAATCTCAGACTGGGTTTTGCCATTTTAAACCAGTTGGTGTGAGCCAAAATTCTGTTCTGTTACAGGCATAGGCCAGTTTTGCATGCCAAACTTCTGTTCTGTTATGGGTACAGACTGGTTTCCGATCGCTTATACTGGTAAAAGTGTAATGTCTCCACCTGGCCCAAAGTTTTGTCAGTTTAAGCACCCCATGGGATTTTAACTGGTATAAACAACAGGGGAAAAAAGGTCTTTCCAAAAAGCAAGACTCAAACCATGAAAACATCATTAAATTAAAGCCAAATTCTCAAACTGCACCAAAAATAAGTTGAAAATTTATGAACATTTATGACAGTACTCCTGCAGCAACAATAATGTCTGTATTGCTGAGGAGGCCCTTTCTCTACTGATTTCTGTCCTCGGGCATTCTGATAAGTGTTGAAAAAAGTCCTCTCTTTGGCTTGAAAGTTCTCGCGCTTGCTCTCAGAGCCCAGAGACAGCTTTGACAAGTACAGTAAAGTTCCATTCAAGAAACTGTATTAAAAATAACTGCTAAATCAGTAGACGTTGTACATACTGCTTACAATGCAAAGGGAGTTCTATCTATACCTACGTGCAATGCACAAAAAAGAAGCATGGCTTTCAGTGCTTGATTGTAGACAGACCTTTCCCGTATTGGTTGAGACCTAGAAAAAGTACTGCACTGAGTAAAGACAATGCAAAATTTGAAAGAAAGATTTAAGGGGAATCAAGAAAATATTAATTTAGAGTATCTTCATGTCAGAGCCTCCAGCAGTTCAATGGCATTTAAGGCAACAGTTGAAATTATTCTACCACTGGACCAAATAACACAGATTATAAGATCCAAAGTTCAATTCACCTGCACCTTTACTGATGTCATGTGTGCCATTACCTGATTACAGTGCCCATCTGCTCTCTACATTGTACAGATGGGATTATCCCTACATGTAAGAATGAACAGACATCTGACATCAATACCAGAAAGAGACAATCCTGTGGCAGAACACTTTAACTGCCCTGGACATTTCGTTACTAACTTCAAAGTGGCTGTTCTTAGGCAGAAAAACTTTAACCATGAATTTGAATGGGAAATTGTGAAGCAAGAAATCATCCACAGACTGAATTATATTAAGTATCTGGATTAGTTTGTATAAACCCTGTGTCCCTCAGTGGGTTAACTGCTTTGTTGTTCTCTCTTCTACCCACCTTGCCTGTTTCAGCAGTATCTCCTCCTTTTTCCTCCCCCCTCCATTATATTTGTAATTAGCAGCTCTGCTTCCTGCAGTCCCTTCACAACATCTGATGAAGGAAGCCCTCTGCTTATGAAAGCATGTGCTATATACCCCTCATGTGTTTGTCTATAAAGGTGAAAATCTACCCCGGCTTCTTTATAATTTTGCACATTCTAAAAGACACAAAAGCCCAGTATGCCTGATTTACAGACCAAAATCTGAATGGACTGCACTACAATATAGTTTCTTAAACGTATGCAAAGTGTTATGTGAGTTATGGAAGAGGAACTGCAAATACTGATGGAAAAAACTTTGATTTCCCTGATTATGATTTAATTGCTTAGTCATGATTTTGCAAATCACAATTCATCAACATAGAGACTTATCTGAGTTTGAAGTGCTTGACCCTAGAAATGCTTATAGCTGTAGTCCTTAAACTGCAGGAGTCCTGGGAATGGCAAATAATTACCCTTCAATGCCCTCTTCGTAATGGGAACAGCTGCACAGTTGTGCAACCCTAGCTAAGGTGGGGTCCAGATTTGCAGAATACACTTTAGGTGTGATTTAAGAACGTGGTTAACTTGAGTTTGGATGGACAGAATAAACAACGTTAAATTTGGGTGCATTTTACAAAACTGTGGCAATTGAGTTTAGTATGTTGCAGACTGAAATCTGGTTCCTAAAAATCTCTACAAAAGTGTACAAATAGGAATAGGAATTAAGAACTATTTCAACTGGAACTCCACAGACTTCCAGAGGTACTAAAAATGTTTTCAGAACTGAAGCCCAGATAAGCAAGACCACAGTTTTGTATCTACATTAGATACAAAGGTAGAAGGGAAATCTGTTCCTTGTTTGAATAGGACCTAAGATACTATGCTCATGAGAGCAAACATTGCATAGTGGTTGCAGCCCAGGGTGGTAGTGATCTTGCAAAACAGATGATCTTGCAAGATTTAGGGTTAAGCACCTACTGAGTTTGTCAAGATGCTTCTAATCAGCCAGAGTCACTCTTGGGTGCATCCACACATGCAATTAGTGTGATGCCATAAAATCCAGCACAGTTCACACCAGAGTCAGCTGTTTCCAGGCACAGTGTTTACATGTGTGCCTGGGACCACAGCACGTTGAGCTAGGGCGGAGCAGCCCCAGGCTGGCAGGTGTTCCCCTGCAATCTAACAAACATTCGCTGTTGGGATTCAGGGGCTGAGGAGACTGGGCTCCACTTTGGAGATGGTCTAGGAGGAAATGCATGTCTGCAGCCTCTACGCCCGCTTCAGGTCAAATACTGTCTGCAGGATGGGAGGGGGGAGAAGCGGAGGTGGGAGCTCTGGGCTGGGGTTTGCCCAGCCTACACTGGAATGGGGGCAGGTGGATTGGAGTGTCCCACAGGGGAGGGGGGGGGGGAAAGGAGGGGAGCTCCAATCCACCTATGCCCCCTCCAGCGCTAGCAAACTCCAGCCCGGAGCTCCCTTCCCCATTTCTCTGCCCTCCCGTCCTGCAGACAGCACCAGGGGCAGGGCTGGGCTGATGCAGCCCAGCCCCAATCAGACAGAAGTTAATGAAGGTACTCCACCTTGGAATGCCTTCATCTAAACCCTCATTAAATGAGGGTTAATTTGGTGCATGATCAGTCACTTCTAAAATGCTCTGCAGTTGTGCACTTCTGTCCGGGTATGTTTGTAGAGTAGTTTCAAGGGGCCAATAGCGTGACAGATGTCTTTTCTGTCAGTGCCCAGTGACTGCAAACATCAGTACTGAGGGCTACAGTATCCCTCCCTCGGCTTCCCAGAGCCAACGACAGAACTGCACTTCTCTTTCCTCTTTTGCATAGCTTAGTCACTTGAAGACTTCCCTAAACTCTTTATTTAGCTTCTAAACATTATTTAAAGGGCCAACCAGCGTGGATTGTTAGCAGAGCTCAGTGAAGCTGTCAGAAACGGGGGAAACTGGGGAAAGTTGCAGAATTAAGCAAAAGAGAGGGGATTTTGTATTTGGTTTGTTTTTTTCCCTTTTTTCCAAAATGATGTGGGGACTGAGGAAGTCGCCTTCCCTTAGTGTCAAACTGATTTTCCTACCAAGTTTGTATTTCTTTTAATCTATTAAAGACCTGAGTCCAATAGATCTTACAAAGATAGGGATGCATCATGTCCACACAGAATAAAACCCTCAAATGTCTTTAGGAGCAATAGTCTTCAACTTTCTACTTACCCCTTTCGGAAAGCATCCCAAATCAAAGAAGAGGGGCAGTAAGAGTGGGGAACAGCACTCTATTGAGAGTCAGCCCAAAATAGAATCATATTAAAACCCTGACATCTTTCCAGGAAAAGGTCAAAGCCTGCCATTTGTGATAAAACATGGAAAAGGAGATGGTTAACATTTAATCTTGGAACATATTTGTGAATTCTTGAGATAATACCAAGTCCTTGCCAGAGAATTCTTGAAATAAATTTGAAGACAGATACTTGCTGTGTATTGTATTATTGGTCAAGATCTGCGGCCAGAATACATCACCTTCATAGCAAGCAAAATTAGCCTAGCAAAGAAAGACTTTATAGAGTATAAAACCAGAAGGTATCATTAGATCTAGCGTGATGATCCCCATTCATTATGGCCAGGTATCCTTTTACAGGGATAAGTGTTTGGAAACTGGTTTATACCCATAACAGAAGTCTGGCACACAAAACTAGTTTATATCTGTAACAGGACAAAAATTCAGCGCACAGACTGGTTAAAAAAAGATGGAACCCAATCTAAGATTTGTCCCTCCCCTTCCCAGGGTGAACATGTGTTCTGTTCACTATCGATCTAAACTATGCCACTTACAGAAAACCATTTAACTTAGATTGAATGTCTGTACCTAGCCTATATTTCACCCAGTTACATCTATGCTGGTCTTTTTCTGGCTATCAAGGACACCCAAGATGGAGAAAAAAAATTCTTTAATAAAATAGTCCGCTCCTTTGTATTCAGCTCTTAGATTTACTATGCAGCTAGCTATTCATCAAAATATGCAAACTTTGCAAAATTCATCAATATCAAAATCTAGAAGTCAGGACAAACAGAAATTCACAATGCTTGGACAATTCTGTCAGTTCCTGACTTGAGTCTTAAAACTCTGAACTGTACTTAGCTTTCGCAAAACACTGGGTGTGCTAGTTTACTTGTGGATCTGGCATAGCATCTGATAAACAACCTAGGAGTATTTAAATCTGTTCCATGACATCAAGAATGAAGAGTGCCACATCAAAAACATTTGAGCTAATCTACCCATATTGCCATTAATTCTGCCCCAGAACAAGCCTTCCCTCTTTCTTAAAAAAAGTTAAAAAGCTACAAAAACCCATGTAAGAGGGATCATAAAACCTAAGTAAAGCATATTTTGTTGAATGAATGAGGTTTTGATTACATTCTCACAAGTAGCATGCTTTAGCAGGGGGAAAAAAAATGAATATTTTATCTCCAAGGTAGCTGCACTTGTGCACATATTTGTTTCTGCAGCAGGGAAAAAATCATGCATTTGTTTGTGCAAATGGGAAACAGCACAGGAAATTCTGTCAATCATGCAAAAGATGGAGGTTGTTTCTTTTCATGGGCAAATCTGTGCAGGCATCACATACTGTGTATATACTCAGTTCCCTGATTTGTTTCTGTGCTTAAATTTCAAACAACTCCATTAGCTCCAATGGATTCACACCAATGCAAAAACTAACATACCCGTAAATAAGTAAAAGGAGATTCCCCCAAACACGAGTGTTTTATAACATTACTGAATAGAGCGCTTGCAGATGCTCCTCTTAAGGAATCAAGCTTCAATGAACAACTGTATCATAAAGGAAGGTTTTCTTCACCTGTAGTTTAGGGCTATAGAAAAACGCATGCAATAGCTGAAACAGATCACCAGACATAAGCAAAAGCAACCACCTCTCAGTCTTTCGCCGCACAGAGGAGCCGATTACAAAAATTATTTGCAGAACTTGACTTCAGTGGTGGGGGAGGGGTAGCAGAGTTAGCGAGAAGTCCTACAGATACCACAACGGGCAAAAAAAGACACAAAGGGGCATGTAACTTTAGCTAGTGAGAGGTATTTCAAAAGGATCTAAAATAGTATTTAAAAACAGAAGAAACCAGTCCATTGGAAATAAAGTTCTGAATACTACTGCAAAGAAGGAAGGAGACCATTGGTATGTTATTGACTTCCAAATGTCAAAACGTTCAAACTCTCACTCCTTCCATGCAAGATCCTGCATCAGTTATGGTGGTGAAGTGAAAGCGGGGGCTGTGTAGTCTTTGAGCCTGACCTATAGTGTTCAGTTTTGCATTAGTATAAGGAAATAGGCCCAACACCATATGCTGGGGAACAGGATAGTGAGAGGTAGTTAGTCATGTTAGTCAGAAGAGAGACAAAAGGTGTGGTAAATATACACCTTATAAACCATAGGTAGGCAAAATATGGCATGCGGGCTGGATCCAGCCTACCAAGGGATTTTTTCCAGCCTGTGGCAGATCCCTCAGTCTCACCCTACCGAGGTGTGTGGGACAGTCCAGGGCATGGCAGATGTGGCTGGTCCCTCCATCCCCGGGTGTGCAGCGGGGCTGGGGTAGCGTGGTGGCCAGACTCCATTTCCCAGCAGCGGTGCCTCCTTCCAGCTGCCACTGCTGGACCCAGTTCCCTTGCATGGGCACCCCAGCCCATCCACCCCACACCCACTGCTGGGGGTGGGACCCATGTAGGCAGGGTGCATGCGCCAGGTGACTTGAGATGGGGTCAGGGGGAGCAGTATTTGGGAGCAAGATGGGTGGATGGGCTTGGGGAGACCCTGGGATCTTGGGGAGTGACAACATGGGATGGGGCCTGGGACAGAGCTACAATTCACTGCCCACACATCCCTGTCCACAGAACCAGGATTTTGGGCCTACCCTAGCCCCAGTCCTGCGCTGTCACCACCCCGCAATCCCAGGGTCTCCATGGACATTGGCTGCAAGGCATCTGGGTCCTAAATCCAGAGCCAATGGTGGGGAAAGTCACCACCACAGTACATGCTGGGATTTCCCAGAGAGCTGGAGCTGGTGAGAAACTACATATTTTAGTAATCTTTTATTATGCCAGTTACTGATAAATTTGGCATGTTTCTAGGTATGGAATTTTTAAAAATATTATTTGCAGGTCATAGTGTAGACATACCAAACTGTGTGCAACTGCCCAGAGAATACAGTCAAATTTAGAAAAATAACCCAGTAAAATCAATATATTTATCCTGGAAGCTAAGATTACAACTATATCCTTCACACGTGGGTGAAAATACACATGCACCCTTCAGCGGAAGTGGAAGAGGCATTTTAGCTGAGTATAGAGTTTGTCCCCATCTGGTTCCATTTTTGTATTTTCTTTTTTGGTTTCTTTCGCTCTCCAAGTCCACTTCTATTTCCATCTGTTTAGTCTACCCCTTTTATTCATTCTCCTTTTCTGGAAGCTTTCCTTTTAAATTGCTTGAAAACTAAATACCTGTTTAATAATACAAACTGATGTAGCAGCCCTTTTTTTCCTTTTATGTCCTCCCTCTCTCCCCAAGCAAGATACTTGTTGCCTAGGATCACATTTAAAAAATAAAATCAAAGATTTCTTTTTTTTTTCTTTCTAAAAAGCAAGGAAAATGTCCTATTCTACCTTTTTTTTTTGAATCTTGTAATTCAAACAGAACTTATGCTAGGAGTTTTACCATTAAGCTTATTTTGCTCTCCTCCATCTTTTTTAAATGTGTGTTCCCTCCCCTTCCCCAGCCCTTGATAAACCCACAAGAAATAGGTGTTTTTTAGCAAGTTCACAAGGTTTGTACCAGGGCTACAAACACCACCAAAACAGGGAGACTCACTGAGTTTGGACAGTTTGTAAAGCATAAGTGTTTTACAGAAACAAGTTGAAGTAAAATTTAGACGAAGTCCCACTTACATTGTGGACTTAAGAGTAGTTGTAAACTTGGCAAGACTAGAAAGAGAGTCACCTGAGCTGGGGGTTATAAATTCCACATTAACTCCCATGGATTTTCAGTGTGCCATGTGGGAACAATGTAGAAAGTCTCCACCTGATCTAGGAAGAAGAGAGCAGGAGCAGCACAGTGAAATCAGGGCCTGCTGTTAGGCCTTCTGTTAGTCCAAAGGCCTAAGAAAATGCTTAAAAGGAATAGAAACAAGGTTTTAAAAAAAATGTTCAATATCAGCCTTTACTCTCATGCTTATCCTCAGCCCTCCAAACATCATCCAGAAGTCACAAACCTTTATAATCCTAGAGAAAACTATGCTACAAATCAAGATGGAGGACAGTTCTACTATTAACTAGACCCTGTCCCATCCACCTCAGGATGAGCTGAATAACTCCCACTGCTTTTAAAAAGACCCCTTGTCCTTGACAAGAGCTCAAGATTTGCTTGCCTGTTCAATATATCCTTTTTACCTAATATCATACATACATCATATATAAACACAAGCAAACTGCTACCACCTTTTCAGGCCATATTGGGTATTATTAATTCTCTGTATTACCATAGCACAACATACTATGTTCTAATTCAGTCTGCTAGGTGCTATACAAGCAGAGAAGACAAAAAATACAGTCCCCAGCCAAAAGAACATCTTGTCAAAATACCCAACAAATCCCCTTGTATATTATAAGAGAACATGCTATGGAAATGTATACGCACAAAGGGGAAAACTACATTTTTACATATTATACCTATTGGAGTTCTCTCATTAGTATGTAGAGTATAACCGAGGGCAAACATAATTGTGGGCAAGAGTGCAGAATTCCTCCATTAAATTTATTTCTATGTTGTCTGCTTGACACTTTAATGTACTAGTACAACATTTTATTTCTTACCTTCCAATGTTATTTGTCACACCAAGATTTCTGACTTTTAAACCACAACATTCTGGTAATGTTATTTACAATTAACACATCTATTGACAACTCTAGCAAGAGATATTTTGTATTGAAATTGAATGAAGATCTTGTTCATTTTATTTATTCTGAATATTCTAAGTGGAATATAAAATACATGTATTATGTTTTATTTCAGCTCTCAGAGTTTCCAAGCATTAGAAATTCAAACTAGAGGAAAGGATGCACAGAATTCCATATGGAATTGATGTGGGGAGGAGACAAAACTCATATTTTCCATTAGTAAATAAATGTATTTAACGCCCCCCCCACCCCAATCTAAGGTGAAAGGGGAGGTGGGAAAGGGAGAGGAGGAGGGAAACAGGTGAAATACTGTTTATTCTAGGCACTCAATACGAGGCAAAAACTATTATTTTCCTAACTTACAATATCCACCAACTTTTAAAAAATCAATTTATTTGTACTTTAATTGAAAAAAAAATCTTTTCTTCATTACAAAAATAAGGACAAACCAGTAGTAGTGGTTTGACAGTGCAAGTCTGTTTTAATAAAATTATTTTATTATTTATTATTGAGTGCAAATCCTGCAATGCAGGAAGCTAAGTTAAAAGTTCCTTCATTTGCACTATAATGTCTCCATGTTGGTCCTACAACAGCTTGCTTTTAGAGGCCATAAATCAAACACGACCAATGTAAGTGCAAGGCTAAATCCTTCCTATTCAAATTACTGTTAAAAGAGACCTTTAAAAATTCGCACAACACATCTTTAGAGTGGTTAGAAACACCCATTTTTTAAAAGACTAACCTGGGTTGTTTTAATCCGTTGGAGAGCACCAAACGCTGAAGTTCCCCTTCACTCTTGTTTCCTGTAAGAACTGCATGTGACATCACACTTCCTCACCGTACCTTGGTAACTCGTCTCATTTACTAGCTAGAGACACACAAAAGGAGAACTACTTGTTTTCACATACAACATGCTTACATCTCCCACTGCTTAATTATGTCAGGATACATCACTGATGCTTTCCACACAGAAAGAAAGGAATATTTCTTTAGGAGTGAGCACCGAGGCTAGGTAAAAATATTCGAAAAACCTGAGGTGGAGTGGTGAACAGAACACACATTTGCCCTTTAAGGGGGTGGGGAGTGTGAAGAAATCCTCTGCTCTCTTTCTCTGTCTCTTGGCTTAAGACAGCCTCAGCCCAGCCCCCTCTGCTTATCACCTGGGCAGCAGGGCCTGACCTGGTCACCTGGGCAATGGGGCCTAACCTGGAGAAGTTCCTGTGGGAGGGGGGAACTAACTCTTCCTTTGTCCTGCGAGAGGCACGTTGGGGAAAGGAAAGGCAGTCATCTTGGAACTTGCTCACACAGAAAGATGTGCCTCCAGAGCTCCCCTACCCTCTGAATGTATCTTATCTAAAATTCAGCTAGTATATTAGGAATATGTAGCTTAGTTCTGTATTCAAAGGGTCCTCAAACCCCTTTCTGTTTTGCTCAAGGCATTTTTCTCTAAAATCTCTTTGTTCTATATCTACCCCTTTCCCTCTCTCCCTGAATAAAAGGCTGCTTGCATGCAGTGAGCTGGCTGTGGATTCCTGTGGGGAGAAGGGTCAGATAGCTGTTAGAGCTCCCTTGGCCCAGCTAGCTAAGGTGGGCATGGCTTTTTACTTTCCTCTTGTACTGGAGGCTGCTTGTGAATGCTTCAAGCTAATAGAAGCACCTCAAAACCGCACGGTGGGCAAGGCACCCCCAAGGCTTACAGGGTCTATGTGCCCTGGGTGGCTCAGAGCCCTAACAAAGACCAGACCCTGGGTGGTGGCAGCAGTTACCACAGGCTTACAGGTGTGCTCCAGGAAGGGAGTTGGCCAAGGGGAGACACCCAAAGCATGGTTTCAGGCCAGGTGCAGCGAGGTGGGTGGCTCAGTGCAGGAGCACCCCCTACTGGCCTGCCAGAGAATACAAAACTTAGATCAGGTTCCACCATTTTAAACCAGTCTGTGTGCTAACCTTCTGTTCTGTTACAGATATAGACCAGTTTCCAATCACTTATATGACTAAGGCTAAGTACAGACATTCAAAAAGCCTGAGCCTGAATTGACTTAATCTTTTAATCTTTGCAGGTTAATTTAACCTGCATAGACTGAATTGGCAAGCAAGTGAATAGACATTCACTTTTTATTCCAGAAATGCAGCCACATGCCTGCAATGGCTCAGGCTAGAAGCCGGGGAACACTAGAACCACAGTGGCTGGAAGGCTGGAGGGAAGCTGAGCTGGGAAGCAGTGTATAATTGGGGAGGATTTAAACCCGCACCCTGGCCTGCAGGGACCCCAGCTAGGGTGTGCCTGAAAGGGCAGAGGAGAAGCAGCCCTTGCCAGGCTTTTGGGAGCAGGAAGGAGCATGACCAGGCCCTGACCCTCAGCTGGCACCAAAGTGTCAAAGAGTGAGAGCGGGGGCATGGCCCACTGTGGCAGGCAGGGCTGTCCCACTCCTCCTTCTCCTCCCCCAACACGAAGCTGCGGGGGGCAAGAGGCAGCTCTGTGTGGCGCTGCCTTGGGGCTCAGGGCTGGAGGGGCACAGCACTGGGCCCCAGTGTGGGGCAGGGGGGAAAACTGGCTGCAAGAAGCCCTTGGTGGCTTTTTCCCCAGGAGTATAGAGCCCCCTGGTGATCAAACCCTCTGCTCTTTAGATTCTAGTACTTGTACCGGAGGGTCTGGCCAGGACTCAGGCAGAGGCTGCACTAGACACTAGAGGACCTCTGCAGGTCCCTGACAGCCCTGCTTCTCTCTGATTCCCCCCTCCTACCTCTTCACCTCAGGCCTGGGGGTGGGATCGGGGTCTTGGTATGCCCCTGCTCTCCCTGCTTGAGCAGTGGGGGAGTGGAAGCCAGGCAGACCCTGGCTGGGGTCCCCTGCGGGGGGGAGTGGGGATTACATTTCTCCCTTCCCCTCAGGTTACTGGTATCTGGCCACACCCCCACTCCTGCTGCTGGAGCAGCGAGGGGAGCACTCCAGAGTAGGGTTTCCCACCCCCTTCTAAGCCACCCAGAGCAGTGATAGTATTCCGGCTAGGGAAGAGAGGGGTTGGGCCAACCCTGCTCCACTGGAGCAGACAGCCCAGCCCAGGGCTGCAAAGCATCCGGTGATGCTGGGAGACTGAGAGTTAACTAATTTTGGGCGCTGCACTTCAAGAGGGATGTGGATAACCTGGAGAGGGTCCAGAGAAGGGCCACTCGTATGGTTAAGGGCTTGCAGGCCAAGCCCTATGAGGAGAGACTAGGGCACCTGGACCTCTTCAGCCTCCGCAAGAGAAGGTTGAAAGGCGGCCTTGTGGCTGCCTATAAGTTCATGATGCGGGCACAGAAGGGAATTGGTGAGGCTTTACTCACCAAGGCGCCCCCGGGGGTTACAAGAAATAATGGCCACAAGCTAGCAGAGAGCAGATTTAGATTGGACATTAGGAAGAACTTCTTCACAGTTCGAGTGGCCAAGGTCTGGAACAGGCTCCCAAGGGAGGTGGTGCTCTCCCCTATCCTGGGGGTCTTCAAGAGGAGGTTAGATAGGCATCTAGCTGGGGTCATCTAAACCCAGCCCTCTTTCCTGCCTACCCACCCCTTTTCCCTGCCAATGCAGGGGGTCGGACTCGATGATCTATTGAGGTCCCTTCCGACCCTAACATCTATGAATCTATGAACTTAAACCAGGAAGGGGTCTGGGACAGAAGTTCCATGAACTGGTTTGACCTAAATCAGTTAAGTCTGAAACTACATTCAACCAGGTTTATCTTAAACCAGTTTTGGCTATTTTGAAACCAGTTAATACACACTGAATTTCTATTCTGTTACAGGTTTAAACCAGTTTCTGATCACTTAAATCAGTTTATGTATAATTTCTGTCCCTAGCCCAAAAGTATAATGTCTGTACCTGGCTCAAGAGTCTTTGTATGCTACATTTGCACCTTCCCTATAACCATCCCCACCCCTTCCAGGGTAGGTAGGCTTGCCTTGGCCTAAGCTGTCTGCTGCAGCTCAGCAGGGAGGTGTGCTCTTGCATCACTCCTCCTCCTCCTCCCCCAACAGGTTCTGGCTTGGGCCACCATAGACATGTGGCTGCATCTCTGGAACCAAAAGTGAATGTCTGTTCTCTTTCTTATTAGTTTAATCTATGCAGTTTAGACTAACCTGTGAAGATTGAATTGATTCAGCCTCAGGCTTTTTCATTGTCTGTACTTAGCCCATATGAGTAGGAAATGTTTGCTTCCTTTTTACCTTTCTTGACATTGATATAATTGATTATTGAGTAAAGAGATGAGTTTAGAAAGCTGAACCCTGCAATCAAAACTGAAGAAAATTCAGTTGCTGGATATTGAGCAAATAACCCTTCTCTAATCTGAAAATATAAATTTGCATGCAAGATCACAACATCACATTTTTCAAGAAAAAGCACAGCTATACCCATAACAATGCAGGTGTATTTGTGATTGAAAAGCCATTCAACTGTGAACATGGGAGCTTATGCCTGAGACTCATTTTGGGAACCTAAATGCCCACTTGTGCTTTTGATGATGGAATTTTGTGTGTGTGAGAGCATATGTTTACAGACGCATCCTGCTGTGCCCTCCATTGTAAAACTTATGTCCAAACAACCAGCTAAAGGCTGTAGTACTGGAAGACAGTTCAGAGCACTGCAAAATGCCGGCAGTGGAAGCTCTCTCTACTTGACAGGCATACAGAGGTATTATAGCTGTACCCTAAGTAGAGAGGAGCTGAACGGAAGTTGAAGAGTTCAGGAAGTTGCTCTGTGTTTGTTCACAACACACTGCTCCATTGTACTAATCTTCAGTTTCAACAGCTCATTTAGAAGCTTTTAAAGAATAATAGCTATCACTGACAAGAGCTGGTTTCTTTTTTTCCATTTTAAGAAAGAGGCCTAATTTACAATACCACAGTTATCATCTTAACTAGCACAGATGAGTTAGCCTTATACAGCTAGCTGTGCCAGAGTTCTGCTCAGAGCAGCTGACTGGGCAAACCTAGCGTTATGCTCCTTTCTCCTGGGGAGAGTCTGAGTGCAGTTTGTCCACAGTGCAACTAGAACAGTCCCCAAACTGCCTTCCAGGTTTCCCAGAGGCAGTGTCACAGCTGGACACCATGGTGCAGCAACACTCCAGTGCACCTCTTTGCTGGTAGAAGGACAGAGTTGCACAGAGCTAGTGATAAAGTGAGCTCAGGCTCACAAAAGCTCACACAATGCATCTTTCGTTTTATTTAGTCTATAAGGTGTAAATCTACCCTCCTTTTACAGAGCTTGTGATACCATTTTCATTCTGTTCAATGTCAGAGGAACCCCTGTGATGTGGCTTTTGCCTGGCACTTTGAACCATTACTGTGACCCAGAGATCTGTCTGATTGTCCATTATCAGCATGCAGCATTCTGCGTACCCACTATGACCTTTTTAAGTACTCCTAGGGGTATGCTTACCCCTAGTTGACAACCACTGACCTGTAGAAACCCAAAGCATTATGCAGTGAGTGAATTATTTGTAACTAATGTTGAGCTTCATTTATATGAAACTAACTCATCCTTTTCTCTTTTGAATGCTGAGTATACTTAAGTTTCTTCTTGTGAATATCCTGTGGTAAATTAATTAACAAAATGTAAATAATATATTTGTAGATATTGTACCAGATTGTACCATTGCTCACTCTTACAAAAAAGATTCAACAGTATCTTATGTCTGAATTAAATACCACTCTTTTTAGGGCCACAGGGGTGTGTAGTGGGTAGAGGGATGTGCTTCTGCAATATGCTAATATGCATGGCTATAGTGACAATTTATAGCAATGTTCATTGCCCTATGGAAATCACACACTTTGAGGTTTCTGATTGGTAGTAAAAGTAAGCATTAGTTTATGACAATACCTGCAGATATTTTGGGCAATGCAATATATGCAATAGGGAATGCCAAGTTCCAGAATTTACCAGTCATGAATAAGCCACATCTAACATTTTTCTTAGAGGAGTATAATACATATAACATATCCATAATAATCCATTTACTTCATGGATATGATCTTAGTCTGAATACACATCTTGATTAGCGAAATCTGAGAAAGATTGTCTATGTATATATTTCTACTGTGTCTACCACAGTCAAATATGTGCAGACATTTTAATGATATTATACAGCTTTCCCTTGCTTTATGCGGGTTCTGTATATGTAAATTTGCTCTTATGTGATGACCCTTTTATACCAAAAATTCATTATATGTGAGATAAAATCACTCTTATGTGATCAGTGTGGTGGAAGCCTGCAGTCAGCTGCTTTATATGGTGCATTCTGGGAGTGACGCATACCAAAATATAGTCTCCTGTGTGGGTCTGTGCTCCTCGCTCGTTGTTTGCAACACTTGTTTCTGTAGTTGCCATCTCCATTATGATAGTGCCCTGTGCTTGTGTGTACTGTTTGCTGTTGGTGAGTACCAAAATTGTCTTGTGAAAGTGATAGAAATGGGTCTGGGGGTCAGTCCAGTTGAAGCCTTGGAACATATCCCTATTTGTTACATTGTAAATGGTCTCCCTTCATACGAATTTGAGTAATACGCCGTTTTCCAGGAACGCACATACAGCATAAAGTGAGGGAAACCTGTACTAATTGTGAAGACAATTTGTACAGGTCCTTAACAGACATAACATACACAAATGCCTGAACACCGAAGCAGGTGAAATGGGAGCTAGCAGGTCACTGGGGAACCATTTGAAAAGGAACATGAATGGACATTTCTAAAGCTAAGTGCAGACATTTGTGGGGTTTAGGGTGAGGTTAGATCACATTAAAAATGGCTTTATGATCTAACTTAGTTCACCCCAGTGCGGAACTTACACTGCGACTTGGTCTCAGTAATTGGAAATCAATCTAAACTCATAACTGTACAGAAGTTCTGTGCACAGAGACCAGTGCAAAAAAGGCAGAAACCAGTCTAAGATAGACTTGGATCAATGTACACTCAAACATAATCAATCTAGGTTAGACTTGTGCATTGAACTACTGTATGTTATCTGCGTAGCCCCAGTCCTGAGGCTGTGCTTTTTCTACCCATCCCCCCTGGCACTGGCCTATTTTTAGCCCCTTGGATCCTCACCTGCCTGTAACCCTCCATCCTGCAAGTTGCTCTGGGTGCTGTTTTGATCAGCGTTAACTGCTGCTGGGAGCCAAGAAAGTAACTGTTGGTGGGGAGAAGGGTGAGAGAGATGGGGGTATAGGTTTGCTGGGGGGAAAATAGCCTTTGGTCTCCCCAAACTCCCCTGTGGACCCCCACAATCCTACAGAATCCTTCCAGACCCCAACAACCCCCCCATGGATTCCATCTGCCCCCACCCACTCCCATGGTTGTGCCTGCTCCCCTCACTGCTACCTTGAATCACACCTGTCCCCCCATGGATGCTATCTGCCCCCCATCCTCCTGATCAGTTCTGTGGATCCCACCTATACTCCCAAATGCTGACTCTCCTAGATCCTGCTTGCCCCTCTGATCCCCCTGCATACCCCCAGTTCCCCCACACCAGCCTGCTTGCCCCCCCATCCTGACTTACCTTAGATTGGGCGGCCACTTTTAATGCGATTTAACCTCCCCCTAGCCCCTTCCCCACCACCAATGTCTGCACTTAGCCTAAGAGCCTTGAGAATGTAGTGGATAATGTTACACATAAGTCTTACTGTTTCTTTCATAATCATGACTGCAGCAATTTGCGACTGACATCTTGATGACAGAGACAAAATACCTTAACTCCAACTCTTGCAGTGTTGTTTTATATGTTTTAAAATGGGTTTACACACACACACATATATTCTTTACAGTCTTTTATGGAGATTCTATGAAGATTTATTAAAATGGGTGAAAATTTCATGAGGGGCTAAACATTGCTAACCCCCATTCTTAGATAAAGCTCTTATTCAACACTCTATTTAGCTTTAACACTCAAAGACCAATATGTATAGAGGCATGACAGGGGAGGGTTCTCTTAATGTTGAATATTAAAAATAAAACAAAACAAAAAAATCAATTGTTCAATATCACATGGATCAGACATTAATAGAGAGACATTCAAAATTAAAAACAGGAGTTTAGTAGGCAGCAGATACTGACAGAGTTATGTTCAAGCATTAAAACTGGGACTTCTCTATAGCATATAATCCCTGCTGTTTCTATTTCCTCTTGTTCATTATCAGCACACAAGGGGGGTAAAGATTAGTAAACAGTGGGTGTTTGGAACTGGGGTGAATTAGAGCATGTGTGATATAGGGCAAAATATCCGGTTGGCCTCAGTGAGACTTTGTAGTAAGCTTTAAATATTTAATGGTTACCCAAGAGGCTGCCTTACAAATACCAAAACTGAGCAGGTTTTCTAGTTCCTTGGATGGTAAAAATAAGTGAATGGAGTCAGATTTTTTTTAAGGAATCAATCTACTTCAATCTACTTTCAAGATCTGACCCAAATTTGTGGGCCAAAACATTTCAGGTAAACAAAATCAAAACAAAAATCTTTTCATTCATTTCTGCTGTTTTCTCATCTCTGCTGAAAAAACAAAAATGAACAAAATGGCTCTTTCACTATTCCTGACCTGTCTGAAACCAGGAGAAAGAAATGACTCGTGGCAAAACTCAATATGGAAATGTATAGAAAATGGGGTTTTGAATATTTTTCCAATGTAAACATCAAAATCCATGGAAGTTTATACCAAATCTATTCTGGAACCAGTCGTCATAGTCCGCGGGTGGCAAACTCAATTTTGAGTAAAGCATAATGTTATTTTAATTTGATTCTTCTCTTGTCATCCTAGTGTTTAGAATCTTAATCTTCACAAGGATTCTCTCCATGGATGGATCCAGGATTGAAGTGGAGGGGGGGGCTGACACAGCCCTTCAGTTGTGCAGCATATGTGCTGTAAGCTCTGAGCTCACCAACTGATCTATGTTGGCTCTTGCCAAAGCTACTACTTTCATGTGGCCCCAAAGCCCAGGGGGTGAGCATTGCTGCTATTTATTCTCCCCTCTCCTCCTGGCTCCCTGTTGAATTCAGCAGCAGGAGAAAAGAGGAAGCAGCGGTGCTCATCCCCTAGGTTTTGCAGTGCATGAAAGCAAGGGGCAGTGACCAGAGCCTGCAATAGTTACCTGGTGAGTTCAGAGCTCCCATGCAGAGCACATGCTGGTGAGCTCAGAGCTCACTGAGACGAGCCCGCACAGTTGAATGGGCAACTGCACCTGCCCCCTCCTCCAGATCCACTCCTAATTTTCTCCCTTTTGGCTCTCTGCTCCCTCATATCAGTAGCCTTCTGTGAAGGTTTCCTTTGGCCTCCACGAACAGTCTGACAGTTGCCACAGCTGTAAGTAGGTTTCGTAAGCATTCAACGCCCACCCCCCATCCTTTATGTACATAATTTAAGGCAACCTTTTCCTGTGATATCAACAGGTTTTATTATAAAAAACAGGACATACAGGTCCATGGAAACTATAAAAGTTTTTGGTCTCTTCTGCAAGTGATAACAGAGCTAACAACCATATGCAAAAGGAAAACTACCTCAGGTTTGTTCCTATGGTTTTAGCTACAGCATGCCAATTTAAATGAGAGTCATATCATTAAAACTCTGCTTCCTACCATGACCAGATAATGGCTCTAGGAAAGCCTGCACATTTCTTAAATTAATCCATAGCTGCTGAGGTGTCAAATAGGGATCTGAGAAAGCTACTTGTAAAACCCCCAAAACGGCAGTATTGTAGATGAACGAACTCCTGAAGAAGACCCATTATGCAATTTTGGATTAGGATACACGAATTTCATGATTGACCTCTGCTGAAAGAACTATCTGTAACAGTTTTGGAGAAATCAGATTTGGGAAGATCTGTCTATGTTGTAATGGAGAACTCAAGAGAATTTTAATCTAATCCCAGGAATCAAAGAAAAGGACTTTCGTTATGATGAACCGAGCTAGTGAACGTGTGTGTGTGTGTGTGTGTGTGTGTTTGATTCATCTTACAGCATTTCTATATGTATATATAGAAATTGAGCTATAACTGCTCTCTTATTTGACCCAGTGGCATTCAAAAATAATTGCTCATGTTATCTTTTCAAAGAAACTATTTTCAGTTGCCTTCTCTTCTAGTAAAACCTGGCCACTTGTATTTCAGAGAAATATAGGGCCTGATATTGATTTCATGCCAATTCAAAAAAGGTGTAATGACACTAAAGCTAGGGTAGTAAGACTAATATAAAACCCAGGTAAATGAAATCAGAGTTTAAATCTGTACTTTAATCAAGGAAGCATTAGAGTGCAACCCTTCCAACACATGAAACCTTAATAATTATAGCTACTTACCCTTTGATTATATCAGAATAGCGGTGATGCTAAAAAGGTAGCTGTTTAGTACAGAAGCTTATAATTTTTAGACTTCATAATAGGAAGTAATAAGTCCTAGACTGATAAATATAATTAAGGGCTTTATATAAGTGTTCCTCACAAAAATCAGAACCCTCACTGATGTGTACAGGACAACTGCCCATCAAAATACTACAAGAGAAGACAATGCTTTTTTCTCAAACTCTTGAAGCAAAAAGAAAACAATTCATATTCATTCTTTAATCTAGGGTTTTCTTGATTTAAAAAAAATCATATGCATAAAGATAACATAAAATCATTCCTAAAACCTTAGCATTTGTGAGCTACTCTAACCCTCATAATATGTTGATCATTATTGATCCAATCTGATCTCCTACAGGCTCATGGAATTTCAGTAGTTCCTATATATCAAGACTATATCTTCAGGTTGAGCTATGAAGTCAGTCTTCGAGAATCTACCAGATCCCTAAGGAGGGAATTCCCCAAATGAGTAATAGCTTTAAATAATACCATATTTATTTGCATACCACATGTATCTTTTTCCTGAAAATTACTGATAAAAAATAAAAGCAAACCGAACAGTTTGTTTCCAAGGCCTGGGTGCTGACTAAGATGAAGGGCACTGGAATAGTGGCAGGGGCTGGAGGCTCTAGTACACAAAGCTAGGACAGAAGTCCCCTTTCTGCTGCTGCAGGGGGAGATGCCTGCTTGACCAACAGCTGCTTGTTAAACCTCTCATAGCTGCTACTAAATTACATTTTTTCCAGCCCCATGAAAGGTATATACCTCTGGGTAAGCGCATGCAGGTAAGGCTCTGCCTACCAACCACCCTGACCCCATTTGTTCCTTCATTCTGCCTTCCCAAAACAAGATGCATGTCTTATTGGGGGGGGGGGTGTTATCCAAATAAATAGGGTAACAGTTGTGCACTGTATTTTATGCTAAAGGACCATTAATTCTGTATTCAAGTTTTCAGCAGTTTATGCAACAGTCACAACAGTTTTTTTAAAAGGTCAGACAAAATGAAGTATTTTAATCCTAATCACAAAACAGATTTTTTCTTAAAGATCACCTCCCCTATACAGGCAGTACCAGACAAAAATAAGACAAGGCTAGAGGAGTTTAGGAAATATAATAAACATGTTTCCAATAGTTAGGCCAATGTGAAAATTCATAAGCAAACTCTGTTTTATTTTGGGTCTATAGTTGTCCTACAAGCCAAAAGGAGGAGCCTTAAATAGCTTAAAACACTGCATCCACTACATGCTGTTGTTTCTGAAAAAAACTGTACATAGAGATTCTCATTAAACATAATCCTTCCCACACAACTGTCACCAGTTAAAAATGGGCAGAGAAAAGCCAGATGCTCATCTTGTGTAAACTGGCTTAGTTCCCCTGAAGTAAACTGAGCTATGCCAGTTTACATCAGAGCATATGACCCCCTGTGAAAAAAATCTAGGACTTGCTTATCCTAGATAATTTTAGCAAAGAATTCCATCCAGTGGAGCATGAGTTTCTACTTCCGAGTTTTCTACAGAAGGTATCTTCCACAGTTGAACTGTATCTGAATGCCTAACACAGTGTTTCCAGCTTTAATAAGATTATGACTTGCATCTTTGATGCATAATGGATGGGATCCTCTACTCCAGAAGTGCTCAGCCCCTGGCCTGTGAGCCTGATCCAGCCATAGGTCTGGAAGTTTGGCACCAAGGGAACAGTGGCACTGCTTCCCTGATCTGTAGGGAGCCTTGGACCCTGCACACCAGATTGGGTCCCCGACCCAGTACACAGGGCTAGGTGCGGGTGGTGCCAGGCCCAGGACTCAGTCCTGGCACATGGGGGCAGTGGTGGGCCACAGGATCAATCCCAATATGGGAAGCCTGGAGAGTATGGTGCCATGCCCTGGGGCCCAATCCCAGCATGCAGGGCAAGGACAGCTTGGCGCTGGGTCCTCAGGGCTTGATCCTGGCATGCTGGATTTGATCTGGCCTGCAGACTGGTCCCATGCCACTTACCTGGCCCAAGGGCCCAATAGGTTTGACTACCACAGTTCTACTGCTTACTTAGGCACAACTGTCAAGAATTTTACATAGACTGGAGATTCCAACAATTTTCATTACAATTTATTTTTGGAAGAAGCACCTATAAAATGAACAAAAAACTTTTTGACATCAATACATGTATTTGATGTTTGTCATATTGGTGTCCAGTTAGTTATAAAAAGACTGCAAGTATGGAAAACAAGAGTTAAAAATTCACAAGAGAGTAAGGCTTATGAAAGGCATCCAAATGATAGCTTTAGAGACTGAAGTCCTGTTTATTCAGAAAAGGTGAAAAATTCATCCTTGCACACAGGGCAAATTCAAGGCCTTTGTCTCATTGATCCCATTTAAATCCCAAGGGTACAGCATGGGCAACATCTAGGTAAGTTTCCTCACATCAACATGTCCAGGGTATACTGGCCTGGCAATTTGGCCTCAATGCCCAGTATCAATTTCAGGACAAAAGCCATTGATGACATCACTTCCAGCATGGACTCCTGTCCACAAGAAACAGGTGTAAGACCATGAAATCACTTCATTAAACCATCCCAAAGCTGTTAGATAACAAAATTCAGTCACTACCTACCTGGTTGGATTATAAACATATGATCTGGAAATGAAAATTTCTATTACCATTACCTAATGTCAATATGTCCTATATTCAAGCCAATTTTTGCTGGAGTAGGCTTGAAGAATAAGCACTGTAGTTTATTTTAAAACAGCTAGCATTATGTTAGAATAAGCTTATTCAATATTTAAAAATAAATAGTAGACAGCAAGGTACTCAACTCCTCCCCTCTCCTCCCTAGCCAGAGCTCCAGTGGAGACTGCAGACACAGCAGGGTCTGCTTGGCTTCCCCCTGCACCTTGCCACTCGCTGCTCAAGCAGGGATCCCCCCCTCCCATCTCCCACAGACCCTAGCGAGCATGTGGTATGCTAGTTAATGCTGAGGGGGGGGTGTGTGTGTGTGTCTGTGCGTGTGTGTGTGCGCGCGCGCACGCGCGCAATTTCACTGGGACAGGACAAAGGCAGACAGGACAGCGTCTCCTTAGGGCTTTTTGGAGCTAATCAACAGGTCAGCTGGTAATGTCCCTCATTCCTTCTTTGGAAAAAGCTGTTTAAGAAGAGCTTAAACTAATGAGAGGCTTTTGTTTTCTTGATAGACTGATACACCTGTTATCAGCTCCCTGCTGGCTCCCTCACTTATCAGGTTTGCAGATAGTATGAGAAGCAGGAAGAGGGAGATTGAAAAGTTCAATATCATCAACATGCATGCACTGCACAGCCCCCTCCCCCCCACTCTTTGCCTTGGAGTGCTAGCTTGGGACTGGAGTCTGGCAACACTCCTGCCCCTTGAGCAATGAGTGGGGAAAAGCCTGGGATTGTGCAGGCAGGGTGGGGGTTTAAACCCTTCCCTAATCAAAGCATCCTGCTGGGGCCTGGCCACACACCGCCCCCTGAGCTCAGCACTAGGGAAGGGAAGGGAAGGGAAGGGACGGCACAGTGCAATTCAATTTCCAAAACTCTATAGCTAAGTTAATTTACTTTCCCTCAAGATTATAGTGTACCCATAAAGCCCAGAGCAATTTTAAGAAACTATCAGATAGGGGATATTTCTAAACCTGAGCTGGGTGCTGTGACAGTGGGAAAAGGAATGAGATAATAAAACCTCTGGGATGGTGCAAGTTCCATCACTGTAATTTTTATGGAGGATCTTTCTGTGCCAAGACTTGAATTGTTTTTTCTGAAGGTCAGATCCCTCAAGACACAATATGAAATGGCCTGGTACTTTAGGAGGGATGAAATCCAGAGATATAACAGTAGATACTCTGTAGATGTTGTGCACATGTCCAGGCATTATCACAAAGTACATGAGATAAAGAAGTTCTTACATCTGCTCCCCTGTTGTTTTGCACTACCAACAGGGGAATTAGCTAAAGCAGCTATTATACAGTAAGTTTATACCTACTTGAAGTTTTATGATATGTTAATAGTTTACATTTAGGTTGACTTCTTGATGCATTTAACTTTGGACTGTTTCTAAATGAGAAAATTACTATTATCCCAATTTCTACTTTTAAAGCCAAAAAACAATGAATTGCCATTGGGAACTATAGCTTTGAAGACTTCTGAGTGTCTGTTGGAGACTGATGCTCCCAAATAATGTATTGCTATGTACATAACCCTAAGTGCAAAAAACTAACAAAAATGCTCTAATTTTACAGTTGGCATGAAGTCTGAGAAAATACTTTAGTAACACAGGGGTCTGAAAACCAATATTGATGTGTTCTGTAGAAGTCTACTGTAACAGTCTACTGTGGGTTACATGATTTTTAAGAGACAGAATCAGGACCAGATCTTGCAATCACTGTGGGCAGCAAAGTGAGATTTGAAATCTGTGGGAATTTTATTTGAGAAAGGGTATCAGAATTAAGACTTTAGGCACTATTGCATCAAACATATAGGAGGGGCAGCTAAAAGTTTTTTTTAGATGTAGCCAGAATAGAACAACCTATCAGAACAACATTATAACCAATCTAAAATAATGGCTATGTTTTACAAAAAACTCATTCCACCCATATCATCAGAGGGTTATTGTTTTTTAAAAACAACCAATCTAAGCTCTTTTCTTCTGTTTCCTCCCAAGAATTTTCCAGAGAGAGAGAGGAGGAAGGGAGACAGGGATAGGGAACAAAGTAATGGTAAAACCCATAGGTTCAGACATTCTAGCTGCTTATGGTATGAAGAAGGGAAGAGGAAAGTACTAAAAGCCTCCCTACTTTCACACAGTGCTTCAACAGAATAAATTCATGGTCCTGGCATCGCCAGTCACCACAGAGGGTACAGCACAATGGGCCCTCAATGCATCAGATAGGAGAGTCAGATGGGCATGTACACTGTGGTATGCTCTCCCTACATCCAGTTTAACTGGGTTTGCGGTGTCTGCTGTTATAGAAGAGAATTAGAAGATGAGTGATAATATTCAGATAATTTACTGAAAATTATTTAAGTTGCCAGCATACTAACTATGGCTACCTTTTGGCTCGAAATTCCATTTCACTAGCCATGGGACAACTATTATCAGCACTGGCATTTGGGAGACTTTTAGGGAAGTCCATATATGGCAGAGGAAGAAAACACATCGTGTTCCCTTCCCCCTTCCTTCCTTTTTGGCTATTCCCTCTACATTTGACTAATATTTACATGCCCCTGTGCCTCACAGTGGAGGGGTTGAAATGCCTGAAGAATCCACATCCAGCAATTAGTTAACAGTTGTGTAGAGCTTTGAAGCTGTAAAGCACTACACTATATAAGTACAGAGTATCATTACTATGAGCCTTGTGGTCTCTAATCAAACCTCACTGCTTGATACTTGAGACAAGTCTTTGCCAAACCCCCCTCAAAGTATCAATTTAGGATTGAAGTACTCTTGCACCACTCTCGAGCATGAACCACTTAAACCTCCATTGCCTTTTCTGAGTGGATTTTTTGGCAACCTATTGTGAATTTGTATTAATGGTAGTAAGAAACCATTCATAGCCTGGGAACCCTTCTTGAAACAGAACAAAAAGCTGGTCCCTGCCCCAAAAAGCTAATGATCCTAACTGCTTTTGTTGGGGCTTGGCCATGCTTTTACTTACAAGGCATGTTGATGTGCAGAAGCAGTTTTTACCCTCAAACATGCTTGTCAGATCACAGAAATTCTCCTCTGAAACTGTCTTGTTTTAGATAAATTTTTAAAAAGGGAACTTGCCCAGTCATCTTGTGAAGTCTTTCAGTTACAGTACACCTAGTTTTCCAGACCAGCTAAAGTTAACATCTTAATTATATGTTTTAGTCAGCACACATTGACACTCAGAATTAGGGTTTATTAACTGGAAAAAAAACCTGTATTAAATCTCAAGAGGACTTGATCCTGAAAGATTCTTATTGGGAGTGAAGGATTTGGGAAGGCACATGTGTGGATGCTGAATTATTGGTAACCAAATTACACCCTCCTAAATTTATCCTTTTCCTAATTAAGAGAAAAGGCTTGCACAACTCAAATGGAGATTACTAGTTAAGTGCTAATAATTTGTCATATTAACAGAAAGAAAGAAGTATAAAAAAAATCCAAGGCTTAAATTCCTGCTCAAGTAGCAGGTTGACTATATCAGGGCTCAGGAACATTTTTGGGTACAGTAGCCAAAAACATCTGCAACCTTGACTTGTAAGATGTTAGCGTGCCAGGGGTGGATGGCAGGGGAGCTGTGAGGGGCCCAATCCTTGTTGTGGCAGCACAGCCCCAGCTCCTTCCCTGTCATCTGTCCCAAGGCACAATTGCCAACAAAATGCCTTTGCATGCCATGCTCTGGCAGCCATGCTGGGGTTGCCCACCCCTGGACTAGATGATCACTTGAGGTCTCTTCCATCTCTACTTTTTATGATTTGTGATTTTTGTGGGAATAGCCATACCATCTTCCTGACGCCTCTTCTAGCTCTATTTTTCTATGATTTTATGAAAACCAGGGTAAGCTAGTTATTACTATGAAAGTATCAAACAGCACATATAATCTCTTTTTACTTTACATGTTCCCATTTATCTCTTCCTAATCTATTACACATATCCCCCCTTCTCTTAACCCAAAAACAGGCTACAAAATGAGTAGGATGATATTCACATTTAATACTTTTTCAGTCTCTATTCCACACTGTACATCTAAAGGTACATACCTACTTGCCACCCCACCTGGCCTACTCTGAGATAACCCACCTCCTCCCACCCTACAAGGACTAGCATCCCTGTAGAAATACGTATACAATAAAGAACTGATAACAGTTGTAAAATCCACTATTAAAAGTTATGCATAATGCCTGTAAATTCTTCTATTGCGCCAGTGGCAAACTACAGTAAGCTAGTTTCTAAAGTGTTCTTGGAAAGGGTCAGGTAGGCAAGATTTAATACTATGAGAAACCTCTTTGTCTATGGTACATGCCTAGTTCAATATTACAACATTTGAATGGTTCCATTGGCCTCCAAATTTACTTCCACCCCTGTTAAACTTACTTAAAACATTTACATTAACAATGGCTTAAAAGTTCAATGGTACTCCTTAGCAGCAGAAGCTTCTGGGAAAGGTTGGTCAAAGCCTGGGTATACCTTGTCATTAAAATATAGGATTATACATCCTATTACAACATAGCAATACACAGGTGTACAAGGTCATATACTTTGCTAAGTGTTGCTAATAAATCAAGTTAACATTAAAACTACAGCATGCATACAATGTGCAAAAAAACCCTCTGAAGTCATATAAAAGTTGGTTCTTCACTCTGAAATATACCATCTGCTAGGGTATTTGAAAAAAAGGGGTAGACGATCATAATTAAAAGATGTTTCTTAGCCCTGTAGTCAGAGCCAACCCATGGGGTGTGGGGGGCCTGGGACATATCAGCCTGTGTGGAGGTGGGGAGGGGAGGGGTGGCGAGTGGCCAAAGCATAGAGGGAGGGAGGGGAGGGAGTGGCAAGAGGCTGAGCGTGGAGCCAGCAGCACATGGCAGCTATGGGGAGTGGTGTTGCCCTTGGCACGTGCCAATGGCTCTGTCCACAGGGCCTGTACGGCACTGTCTGTGGGGCCCCCCAAAGCACGGGGCCCGGGGCGGTCACCCTGATTCTCCCCCCCCCCCCCAAGGGATGGCTTTGCCTGTAGTCCTTAGAATTGAATGCACACTTCATTCAGATTCATAAAATTAAACCTATCCTTCCTGAGCTTTCTTGACAGTGCATCCAACACTTAGCTGACAGTTATTTACTTGCCTCCATTAATGTTTTTAGGTAGAGCTAAAAATAAATTGTAGAGCTGTGACATAGGAGCTACATTACTAGGAGTAACTAACAGACAGGAAAAGAAAGGATAATTTGATTAATGGAACATTGAGACCATTAAAAAGGAGAGAGGGTTGTTAACATCTGTGGAGTGAAGAGACATTGATAAGAATCAGGTAGCTTATAATGAGCCATGAAGTCAATTTGCTTAGTGGTGTCTGAAGGCTGCTGTTGCACTGCAGTTGATTTTAAACTCTCAGTAGAGGTAAAATCGGGGGTGGGGGGGTGTTCAAATGCACCACTGCCGCCGCCCTGGATTTGTCCCTGGACTCAAAGTAAGCTCAAGATGTACAAGAGACTGTGTGTGAGACCAGAAGAATGCCCGTTCAGCCCACAGAACTTTAGATGACCCATGAGCCACCCACTGAGATTGAATGAAGAACCTCCATTTCAAAATGCAGAAGCAAGCTCAAGAAAGCCAATTCAGTATGGTTTATTGTTCTTAGTAAAACAGAATTCTGGGAGCTGCCTGTTTCCTTCAAAGCTTTATGGTGTTGTATCTAATCTGAGCAACATCTTGGCAAATCTGCAAGTTTGTTTTAAAAGTATAAAACTTTGTGGTTAGGTGGTGAGCACTGCGTGGTTTGAGTCCAGGACCATGAGGTAGGATCAAGAATTTTAAGCTAGGTTTTCAAGTAGGTACACTGTTTCTATGTTCTGGTTTAGTCACATCGCTCTCCATTGATTTCCCTGTACCTAAGAATGAAATGGAAATGCCTATCTGCCTACCTCACAAGGGTGTTATTATTTGAATACCCATAGCTCTCAGTCAAGATTGAAGCTGTTTTGTGCTAAGCTTTAAACACATACAGGTCCTGCCCCAGAGGTCTTTAAAATATAATTTAAGAAAAGAGGCAAGATGTGCATGGGGTTATGTAGGTTACCTATATTGCATGTTATAGCTCCTACACATTTAAAAGATTTTAGTTTAGTTTATTCATAGGTAGCACAGGTATTCATGCCTATACTGGCAGCTCCCATTAGTAGATTCTGTTTTCAGTTGCTTGGGATTTGACCAAAATTTACAGTTTGGGCAGATGTTTTCCATACTACAGGCTTTGGGCTCCAGTTATGGAAAAACTTCAGCCAAAGCTGTTCAGCTATTTATCAAGTGTGAGCCAGGGAACAGTGTTGTTTTATCTATACAACCACTTCAAGGGCAGTTCTAGCATCACCTTGTTTATTAGCAATGATCTGAAATTTACTGGAAAGGGACAAAGGGAGAAATGCCTTAATCCCAAAGATGTACCTTTTACTATTCCGGTGACAATCCTCCCATGTTTGGCCAAGTTATGTGGAGTACAGACTTGTTAGTTGGGATGAGAGGACTGCAACAGGAGGTTAGATAGCAGGGAGATGAACAGGGGAGATGGGGAAAAGGAAGAACTGGGCTAGAGGGGCCTGGGAAGAAGTGTTTGGAAGGTAGCATGTGTAACCATTACAATACGCTGTGTTCAGCACCGAAAATACAAGTGCAGTCTCCTTAGTCCCACCATTCCTTTGCTTTCAATAAACACTTGTGAAATAACAGTAGTAAAAACTAGGGCTGTGTGAAGCTTTGGTCCCCGATTCAATTTGGCGGAGATTTGACCCGGTTTGGTGGCCGAATCACTGAATCAAATCAGGAGACTCTTTAATCTCTCTGAATCAAATCAGAACCCTCTGAATTGATTTGGAAAGATTCAGAGATTAGGACATGGACACAGCTTTAAATGCTTTTTCTACATACCTCAAGGTACCAGACACCTCATCGACACTGCAATGGTGGGGCGGATGGGGTGTCCCACAGGAGCGCGCGGGGGGGTCCCTAGCAGCAGCAGACCTGGAAGTGGACCAGAAGCACTCCCGGTCCACTCCTGGGTCTGCCAGAGAGCACACAGGGGGGCCACCCACGCCCACCAGCTGAATGACTTGTGCCTCCTGGGTCTGGGGGGGGCACCCAGGGTCCCCTCGCGGCCAATTGCTGAGCTGGGGGGATGCAGGGGGAGGGGGGAGGCCCCCCACATGCTTCCCGCTGGACTTGAAAGTACTTCAGGTCCACTTCCGGGTTTGCCTCCAAGCATGTGGGAGAACCCCTACACTCCTGTGTGATGCTCCATCTGCCCCACCATCACAGCATTCACGAGCTGTGCCTTGTACCTTGAGGTATGTAGAAAAAACATTTAAAGCTGTGTCTGAATCGCTGATTCTCTGAATCAGCATTGAATCTTCAGATTCAGCCAAATCAAATTGGGGACAGTGATCTGAATTAACGAATCGAATCACTGGCCCTGATTCGGGCCAAATCCAAATGCAAATTGAATATGGCCTGTTTCGCACACCCCTAGTAAAAACAATGTACCACATTTCCTGCCAAGGGATGACCCACATAAAGGATGACAATTCTTTACTGCTATCAGTAAGAAATTGGTAGGAGTCTATGCTGTGGATTTAGTAATTCTAATACTGCTGATAGATCTACAAAAATTCCATCCTGTGGAACTTTCTCCTCAGTTCACTTAAAAAAAAAAAAAAAAAGTGGGCTGAAAAATCCCCAAAACCATTGATCACAATGATCAAATTGTTAAGACTGTTTAACATATGTCAAATGAAAAGTGCTTTGGAAGATTTAAGGCAGGCAAGGTTCCTTGGGTGAATCTGATATCTTTTATTAGACCAACCCAAATAGTTGGAAAACAATTAAGCAGGCTTCCGGGTTCAAAAACCCTTCGTCAGGCTAAGGAAGTTTCAGCAGTTGGTGTGTGCTCTTCCTGGATGGAATGAAAAGAAGATTTAAGTATTACATTGTTGGCTTTCTGAATCTTGATCATTCCATTAAAATAGGTTGGAAACTAAATACCTCCTTGGACAGAATATAGCAAACTTTCTCCAAGTTTCTCAGAGGGTCTTTTCAGATGAAGAGACTTACTGTATACCTCTACCTATATCCTTCCCTCTTTTGAAAAAGGCAGGGCAGAGTTACACTTTATAGACTACCTTTAAGTACATAAGGAGTGTGCATCAGGAACTGGGAGAACGTCTGTTTACCACATCACCCCCCAGGGAAGACAAGGTCTAATGGTCAAACTGCTGGAAGACCGTTTTAGACTGGACATAAGGAAAAGCTTCTTTATTGTCCACATCTCCAGAGTCTGGAATAGACTCCCCAGAAGTGGTGGAAGCACTAATCTGGATATGTTCAAGAAACACCTGGATGCTTACCTTGCTGGGGTCATTTGAAAGCTTGCAGAAGAGAGACAAGAAACTACTAATAAATTCAGGTTGGGTTACACACTGAAGGAACAATCTTGAAGTAATCATGAGGAGTTACCATTTTAACAGCTGCACACATTGAATGAACAATCCTCTATTTTAAGTGGGAGTTGAACATGAGTAGCATTAACAATAGGTTATGGATGTTAAGCCTTACTTCATATTTTGTGTCTTTTCAGTAGTAGAGAAAGACAGAAATCTGTTCTAGTTCTCACGCAGCGTTCCATGGTTCAAAGTAGCTGTCCTGGCAGCTTGGAACTGCCGGGGTACAAAACTGTCTCAGCCATCCTGTGTCCAAAAGACATTCCTTTACTAGTGATTGATGCACTAGCTAGTAAAAAAACAAAAACAAAAAACTTTACGCCTTGCAAGAACAGCTCTAGGAGGGGATATGACTGTTGTTTGACAGCAAAAAATGAGAAAGACCTAGCGCAGCAGCTCTCAGACTTCATTGGTTCACCAACTACCTTCTTATAACAGATTACTATGAAATGAATGGGTGGAAGGTCAAGCTCATGGGAACTCTTGCCCTACCACCTTGAATGCAAAGCAAGACACAGCTTTAAGCTATTAGTGCAGGACCTCTGGACAATAAATAATTACATATTTGTTTCAAACCCCTTTGCTGTCTAATATTACCACTAAACAATAAACGGGGCTGAAACAAAGAAAAATAATTTTGGACTGTTTATTTTGTGTTGTTAACAGCTATTTCCACTGTCTCTCTTGGCTATGTGGTATGTTACCCAGCAAAAAGAGGCTACAGAAAATAAAAACAGGAAAATGTTGGTAAAAAAAGAGTCAGCAGGGAGACTGGCAGGATGTTATCAGTGATTTTTTTTTTTTTTT
>NW_005841969.1:1920308-1923550 GCF_000455745.1 Alligator sinensis
GAATCAGGGAGCTTTGGGGTTTTTTGTTGCCAAGATGCTCTCTCATGTGGTTGGATATTGTTCTCATCAAGAAATTTCAGTTTCTACTGTACGTGTTGTCACATTTTGGGTTTGTCATTTGTAAAGCTGAATTCAGCTTGCTCTTTTCGGTAGTATCATTGAGCATGTCTAATTTCAGAGCACGAGTTCTTCAGTTTATTACTACCACTGCAGTCTGGCATAGAGTCCATACTTATCTTCCAAACAGTGTTATCCAGACAATTCAGCTTTATTTATCTGGCAGGCTCAATTCAGCTGTTACATAGTATTACTCTGACACACAGCCTTCCTCACATTATAGCACCACAATATGCTGCCTGATCTTTACAGCACTTGTATTCACAATAAAATGACACATTGTTATATCTGATTTCTATGACTTAAAGGATTTCCCAGCTTTCAGTGGATACTTCTGCCCCCTTAATATTTTGCTATATCAAGCAAATTGCAAAACAAAATTGTTATTCTGGTGTATAAAATGTACAAATCTGCTGAATGATGCAAGGTTTTACTGACTTTTAGCTACGCTTATATAACCTACTGGAGTTTCACAGCTGCTAACAATAAACAGATGACCTGCATAAGCATCAGGCAAATCATTTTCCAAAGGAAAGGAGGAAGAAAGTAAAGTCCCGCCTCATAACTCTGAAAGTGACCTACAGAAACAAAAGCGATGACTTTATACAATATTCCCAGTTGAAGTTTCTAGCTGCTGTGATTCACTAATTTCCCCTTGATATAATGCAGCGCAAGTTATAACTTAACATCTGAACAGTCCCTTGTTCACAGCATTTGGGATTTGAAAGAGAGACATAGCTAACTTTTCAGGCTTAACTCCTTAAATGGTTCCCTTGAATATGATGGCCTGTTTTTTGGGTTTGTTTGTTTGGGTTTTTTAGAAGAAAATGTGGAAGTTAAGAGGACAACTTTCTCTCCCTTCTCTCATAAAAGATAAGAGATTAACGGTCCTGAAACAAACTGAAAATATAAGATTACTTTTTAAAAGCTTTTTCTGTAATACTTGTTTTTTATTTCACCAATTTTTCTTTCTTCTACTTCTAGCACTGAGAGGTGGTTAGCCTTGTTAATCTGAAGTCAAGCAGGAGGCAGAACAATACCTGAAAGACTAATTAATTTAGAAAGGCAAAATTTGTGTAGGCAATACGAGTTAATCTTTAAGGGGTCACCCTGTCTTGCCTTCTGCTTGACTTCTAGCATTGTTTTTCATCATTTTACTTCTTAGAAGTTAATATAGTCAATCATTCTGAACATTTAAAAAAAAACCCAAAAAAACCTCAAAAGAAGACTGATCAACAAAAATCAGAGCAATAAAGTAGACCAAAGGAGGTGAGCAGTAATCTTGTCATTGTATAGTCAGTAAGCAACTGACACCGGAGAGATAAAATTATCCTGAGAGCCAGTGAGGTCCTAATCTGACAGTGACAGTCTGCCTAATCTGGCATTCATTTCTAGTGTTGTTCACTACTGTACTGTGTGATTTTAAGCAAATCCCTTCTCCCCTTTGGAGATCTTTTTTTATTTAGAACCTAAAGATATTAGTGAATTGGGATTGCCACTTACTATGTGCCTTGTAGTACAGTACATTGCATAGTTAGGCAGTGATCTTGGTTATGGCCTATCAGCTTTACTGCAATACAAATAAATGGTAGACTTATGCAGACTTGAACATATGTGGCCAAGCATTTTCTAAAATACCAATAAATAAAATGAAAAATAATTTGTTGATTCCAATTATAGTTCACTTTCTACTGGACCACTTCCCATGCTCCAATACACACTGCTGGCAAGAGAACACGGTTAAATGGATATGGTAATGTTATTGTCCTCTCAAGCTAGGTGAACGCTCTCAGGATAAGGCTGGCATAAATTAGTAAAGATCCAAGTTAAACTTGTTCTTGAACTGTGCCTCCTCCATTGCTAATCCTGAAAACTGAGGCCCAGTCACAAATCTCACACCTTTGGATTCACCAAACATTAAAACCAAAAGAGAACCCTCCCCCAACAAACCAGTACCTGATTAATCCTGAAGCTACCAGAAAAATGCTCACAGCCATTTAGATCCAGCCTTTCATTTGTTATTTTAATTAAACTTCTTTATTGCTTACCACCTCAGAGCTTCCTGTAGTTTCTTTATATAGAGACATGCACATTAAGGTTTGCCTTAAAAAAAAATATAAGGAGGTGTATGTGCAAGTATATATGAAAGGGGAAGAATGGAATGCTCTTTAAAGGATACAAGCCCTGAGAAGAATAGTAACAAGACACTCTGAAAAGATTAAAGACAAGTACTGTAGTTAAGTATACACATATAGTAAATTGTACCCAACATAACTAAAAGGAACCTCTGCATTTACAACATCACTAGGTGAAATTAGATATAAAATCAAGCAATTTGAATCCAGAGTTTATCTATCTGTAACTGGAACCAAATGCTGAAATGTATTCCCCAAAGAGGCCACAATAACATCAACAGTATGCTATGAAGTAGATCAGGGATTGGCAACCTGTAACCCACAGACCAGATCTGGTGCACAGAGCTGTGCCATTGGCAGTAGAGGACTTCCCCTGGGCCGTGTTGCGGTCAGGCATCTGGGGCTTTGGCAAAGGGGAAGCTCTCCCTATACTGCACTGCAGCTGGACAGCAAGAAGCAATGCTGCAGACAGCCATGTCCTACTGCCCTGGGTCATTCTGGCTCTCATTGGGAAGTGTTGCCAAACTGACATTGGTTGCATGTTAAATAATTTCACCTGTTTCTCTCTTACTAGGACTGGACAAACACTACTGTTAATGTACCCAATTTTTCATATTTGGTTGTTTGCTCCTTTATTACCTTTTTACTTATAAGACATAACTGAATGCCTTTGAGTCAGTGGCAGTTTTCACTGGCTTCAGCAAGACTTGAATTAGCTCCAAAGAGAGCAGGTTTTTGTAGGTCATGAAATAGTACTCACAAGTCTTTAGCCTTATGAAACCCCCACTTCCAGTGCTAGTTCCATTTAATGTCATGTTTTCAGATTTCAAAATCTGAAAGTCAGCAACAGTAATTTTTTTTATTGTTAGACACAATCTTGGCAGTATTTAGAGCTATTATTTAATTATTCAATGCCTAGAACTAAAGTACTATGACAATGATTTTATTTTTTATTGTGTGGGGGGGGGAAAGGGGGGGGGAAAGGGAAAG
>NW_005841969.1:1923560-1928262 GCF_000455745.1 Alligator sinensis
TTTTTCTGAAATCCCACTCAGGGAAAAATACATTTAACACAACTTTCCTTAAGTGTTGCAGTTTTCCAATATTGTCTTAGGAGTCTGAATGCTAATGGAAAAAATAGTATTTCCTTATCAGCTTCAGGGACAAAGTTGTAGTCAATCTGCTATCATAACCATCAATTGTCACTGGGGGGTGGGGGGCGGCAGCGGCGGCACAGGGAAATCAAACAATGTTTTGTTTTATTTTAAATGACACGTGCAGTATTCTAGGAAATGTGCATCAGTCTAGGAAACTTTGTTAAAATGTAGTTTTTGTAAAGGCATCTCTCAACTATTTGATAATCATTACAGGTTAGCAACTTTCATAGTTAACTAATGGCTAAATATCATAATCATCTTTGAACAAAAGAAATTAAGCATCAAATAGAGGAATATAAGGCATCGCTATGCACATGATGCCACATGGCAGTCTAGATTTTTCTTTAAGTCAACATTTTAAGTATAAAATCTATTGTGCAAGCAAGAGGAGCAGAGCCCTCATATAGCTTTGTGACAATGGGGCATTTACTTCAGAGAGCTGGTTTTGAAAACTGAAAGCCAGGCCCTGATGTTACCAAGAGACAGTGCATTTGCCACATTAAAATCAGTAATATATATTTTAATTTATTTTTCAAATTCAAATAATTACTCAGCACTTATAAACCAAGACAAACTACACACCCTCCACTTTTACAAATCTACTGCCATACCAGGTTCAGTGCAACAGTGTATTTGTAACACTCATTAATATTAACATTGGTTAACATGTTAGAAGTTTATGGATATGGCCATACTAAAGCCAAAGGAGAAAGTATTTAAGTTAATGATGAGACATCAAACCATCAAAACGAATAAGAGAAATCGGTATCAAGTATACACAGCATTTAATTAGAATTTTTACACTATATTATAGTAACAGGTTAATATTTGGGTTTAGTGTTCATTAATTGGTAAGTGCACAAAACTTCTTTTCTCCTGGGGATTTGTTTGTTTTTTTTTTTGCAACATCTTCTCGCATCTTTTCCACACTGTTAAGTCCAGGATCCAGAGGAAGATTCAAGAGTGTAACCAAAATCCTACATAATCAGTTGTACTACAAGGGCTTTACTAGAACATAACTGAGGCCAGCCTACGTGCTTCTAAGGAATAACTGTTTCTTGGAGAAACATTAACATTGTTAATAAATTAAAAATAATTTGAATGTGGTATCAACCAAAATGTATGGGTTTTTTCTAATCACAAAAAACCCAAACCAAACCAAACTAAAACAAAAACCCTTGGCTATTGAAACAAGCAGAATAACAACTTGGCAGCTGTAATCACTTTCCTGAGATACTGGTACGGGATAATAAAGCAGAAACGGTGCAGTCCAGATGTCTCTTTCACAAAGAAGCATGTGTAGTACCTGCCTATTATGGGCTCTCTGGTGTCCTAGACAGTGCCTCACTTATTTTACGTAAAAACGCATGCATACATCTGAAGACTTGACCCTGAGATGATCTAGATTTTTCTTTATGTCAACCCTTTAAGTACAGAATCTACTGCGAAAGTAAGAGGACTAGAGTCCTGATGTAGCTTTGTGACAATGGTGTGCTTATTTCAGGGAATGCTGCTTGTGGTGCCTTGTTGCTGACAGTATGTACATGGATATATGTTGCTTGTGAGTGATGCACTTCTGTAGAAAGTTGCAAATTGAATTGCTATGAAACATGCTGGGGTAGGTAGAAAGCTTAGTGCCTGTAGTTCTCACTAGGGTTGCCAACCCTCCAGGATTGCCCTGGAGTTTCCAGGAATTAGATACAAATCTCCAAGAGACTGCTGAGTGTTATCCAGAAGATAAATGATATGGCATTCATTAAAATAAATATTAAATGATGAATCCATTGTATACAGTAGTCCAGTGGGGTTTTTAAAATGTAGTAGTGTACATTTGCCTAGATCAGTCATGAATGTCTTTACATCACGTGATAAAACCTCCCGGAATAGATTCAAACAGAGTTGGCAACCCTAATTCTCATTTTAAAGGGAGATGGCCTGATAAATACTAAGCAAGGTAGCCCATAGATAAATCTTTCATTAATGATCTGGATATGGATTAAAACAAACATAAAGAACTGGCGGTTTTCACTATCTTTAGTTGCAGAATAGCCACATAAAAATGCATACATTTCAAATGGAGTGGTTGATAAAATCATGAGGAAGCTGATACTGTATTTATTATTTATCTAGGTGCCACAGACAAGCACAAGGTCTCCAGTTTTCCCAAGTACTGTAAACAAACCACACACACATAGAAGGACAGCCCCTGCCCCAAAGAGCTTACAGTCTAAAATCGACAAGATAAACCAAATGGGTTACCTTTTCTGTGTTTCAACATTTTTAGAGAAGGCAAATTTACTCATTGTAGAAGAGATTAAATAGCATAATGTGGTAACACAGAAGCAAGTTCATTTGACAGGCACACCTCAAAAGACAACATATCCCTGGCAGTTTCACGGCAACAGGATAACAGGGAGCTTAAAAGACAACATCAAAAAAGATGAGACAAGGGAGACAAAGTATCAGCATGATAAAAAAACAACAGGACAGGGACAGATGAACCAAAGGGGGACCACAATGGTTGTTAAAACAACAGCCCATCCTATAAGAGTATCACAACCCAGTGATAAACTTTCTTCTTCTGAAATGTTCCTCTCCTCTGTCTCTTGAATTCTTTATTCTAGTTCTAGCCCCTTCTCATGTGTTCCTACTAAGCAGGCAGGAGACAAGCATGTCAGAATGGTCATACTTCCCCACTATAGACTCTGGGAAGGAATATAAAAAAAAAGCCCACACAGAAGGTATGCAAGCACCAAGAATGTAATTGTTCTTCCTTCATTACCTGTACCATACCTAACATGGCTGTGGGTTGGGCCCAGCCTGCAGGTTGTAGTTGGCCAAGTTATTTGGGTCTCTAGCAGACACAAGATCACCAGATCTTCTGGGCATGCTCCAGAGCAGCACTGAAGGTATTGGGTAAGAGGGCAGTGTGGAGGAAGCCTGCACAATGCTCCCATGCAACTGATTCCAGCTGAAGTGTATTTCCCTTTCTTGAGTAAACATTTAAAAAAAAAAAAAAAAAAAAAAAAAATCAGAAACACAACAAAGTGTTCATATTTTGGATTCCTTAACACATGTCTAAGGACAACAAAAATGTATGTCTCCCCTATACTATTTAATTGCTGATCACAGCAACTGGGGGGGGGCGGGAAGGAAGGATGCCCATATCATGAACATCTGCACAAGCAACTATGATGGCATCTCATCTGCTGTCACTAATGCAAGCTGCAGCCTTAATATCACTATACAGCTCTTCCTCTACCACCCCACTAAAGTTTGACCTTGGCTGTGTGGGATGTAACTGAGCAGGAACTGGCATTCTGGCTTTAGCAAAATCCGTGTGCATCTGGGTAGAGCCAAGATAGCAAGTTCAAGAGTGATGTTGTAGCTGTAATGGTCCAGAAACTATGTGAGAGGCAAGGATCTCTTAGGGCAGCATCTTTTACTGGACCATCTCTGTAGCTGGGATTCACAGAAGTTTAGGGCTGGAAAGGACCTCATGAGATCATCAGGTCCAGCCTCCCTGCTCTGGGTAGGAAAGACTGCTGGGGTCAAATAACCCCAACTAGGTGTGTGTCCAGTATCTTTTTGAAGATCTCCAGGGTAGGTGCCTGCAGATAATGTTAGACAAGCTTTTGAATGCAAGACATGCTTCCTCAGGTCTCACTGCATCCTACACAGTCTCCTACTTGAGACCTGAGGAAGAACGCCTTACACTGGGAAGCTTGTTTAACTGTATCCCCAGGACACAGTTGGGCCAATAAAAGGCGGTGCCCTAAGAAATCATCCCCAGGGGCATAAGAGAAAGCAGGATTCATCTCCAAGAGCTGATTAAAACAATCCAGGAAGTAGAGAGGGGAGAAAAGGAAAGAGAAGCAGAGAAGGATCACAGCAAGAGAGCACAAAGTCAGTGTTTGGAGATGGCCGGGAGGAGCGGTAACGGCTTCAGAGCACGGAGAGTGGATCCGAGGGCTAGACAGACAGGTCTGGAAAAAAGAAATAGGCGAGAAAGCCGATTCAGTGTCAGAGATGCACAAAGCTCTGGGGTCGAGGCAGATTCAGTGTCAGTGCACACGTCCGCGTGCTTGTCCCAGCTCTGGGCTTTCACATGGGACTTTCAGCCGCTGGCTCCTGCGGGCCCCTTGTTTATCTGGGATAAACTCCCCCCCACCCCCGCGCTGCCCGACCCCGAGACCCGCGCGGGCCCCGGCCCGGCGGACACACGGCGGAAGGCGAGTGCCAGGACCCGGCGGGTGGAGGCTGTGTCCCACCACGAAAGCAGGCGGGGGTGGGGAAGACGACTGGCCCTACCCCAGCCATTACCTTCATCCTGGTGCCCCGCGACTCCGAGCCCCGAGCCCCCGGGCTGCGAGCGACGCCCCCCAGCCCCCGGGAGGTTGCAGCAGACAGGGCAGGAGAGCGCCCGGATCGATCCCTTTCCAGGCAGCGCTCTGCCCAGATGTTGGGCGCCAGGCGACGGGCCCCGGGCTGGCAACGCCACTCCCCGCCCCACCACTCCCCACCCCGTCCGTCCGGCCCGGCCCGCGGGGAGCAGCTGGGGGGCGGCCCGGGGCGGGGC
>NW_005841969.1:1928384-1929194 GCF_000455745.1 Alligator sinensis
GGGGGCAGAGCGCGCCCGCAGCAACTGCCGCAGCCTGGCCCGGCCCCGCTCGGCACATGCCCCAAGACCGGGCTTGTCCCTAGTGAGCATGTGCGGCGCGTCCGCACATGCCCGGTAGCGGAGTGAAGCCGCGGTGAAGCGATGCCCTTACCCTGCTCCTGCCACAGAGCGGGACGCGGCTGCGGGGGGCAGCGATGGAGGGAAGGGCGGCCAGGGTCGCAGGCTAACACTGAAGGGGAGTTATTTCTCCTTGCTGCAGTTCACTGGCACAATGCGGTCGGGCTGTAGTTAACTGTCCTCACTTGGCCTGTGCCTGGACAGTGACAGCTGCTTTTTCAGACCTTGTGAAGGGCAGTTGAAGCCCCAAAAAATCTTGTTTCCTGGCTCCCGCAGCTACCCACGTTGTCCCAAACCAGATATCAACTCACCTCAAACCTTGCTTTGACTTCCCCTGGCTCAGCAGGGCTGCACCCTCTTTAGAAAGTCAGCTGGCCACAGTTTCCAAAGTCCCCTGATTTTGGATTATGCATATCAGCTGTGCAGGCAATCCTCAATTTATGTTTCGAGTTACAATGTTTCGCACTTACAACGTTTATAAATTGACACCCTGTTTCAACTTTCTGACGTCAGTTTTGACTTTACAGCGCTTGATCCAATGCGACACCATGCTAGCAAACTAGTTTGCTGCGTCACTAATTTCCCTGGAGAACATCTGTCCAAACTGCCTTGGACACCTTCTTTAAGAAAGCAGACACGACTCCAGCCATGACTCCGGAGAAGACTCCAGCCAAGAACCCTTCAAAAAGTCCA
>NW_005841969.1:1929508-1932130 GCF_000455745.1 Alligator sinensis
GGGGGCAGAGCGCGCCCGCAGCAACTGCCGCAGCCTGGCCCGGCCCCGCTCGGCACATGCCCCAAGACCGGGCTTGTCCCTAGTGAGCATGTGCGGCGCGTCCGCACATGCCCGGTAGCGGAGTGAAGCCGCGGTGAAGCGATGCCCTTACCCTGCTCCTGCCACAGAGCGGGACGCGGCTGCGGGGGGCAGCGATGGAGGGAAGGGCGGCCAGGGTCGCAGGCTAACACTGAAGGGGAGTTATTTCTCCTTGCTGCAGTTCACTGGCACAATGCGGTCGGGCTGTAGTTAACTGTCCTCACTTGGCCTGTGCCTGGACAGTGACAGCTGCTTTTTCAGACCTTGTGAAGGGCAGTTGAAGCCCCAAAAAATCTTGTTTCCTGGCTCCCGCAGCTACCCACGTTGTCCCAAACCAGATATCAACTCACCTCAAACCTTGCTTTGACTTCCCCTGGCTCAGCAGGGCTGCACCCTCTTTAGAAAGTCAGCTGGCCACAGTTTCCAAAGTCCCCTGATTTTGGATTATGCATATCAGCTGTGCAGGCAATCCTCAATTTATGTTTCGAGTTACAATGTTTCGCACTTACAACGTTTATAAATTGACACCCTGTTTCAACTTTCTGACGTCAGTTTTGACTTTACAGCGCTTGATCCAATGCGACACCATGCTAGCAAACTAGTTTGCTGCGTCACTAATTTCCCTGGAGAACATCTGTCCAAACTGCCTTGGACACCTTCTTTAAGAAAGCAGACACGACTCCAGCCATGACTCCGGAGAAGACTCCAGCCAAGAACCCTTCAAAAAGTCCAACTAAGAGCCTTTCAAAAAGTCCAGCAAAGTCTCCTCAAAGAAGTCCTTCCAAATAAATATGATTGCTATTTACAATATAAATACATTAATGTAGCTATATTACTCATCTATAATTGATCGAGTACAAAATTCTGGGGTATTTTTGGTGAAAATAGGGTATCGGGCCTTGGTTCAGGAACCAATCCCCCATTTATAACATTGTTTCTTATGAGAAAATTGGTTCTGAGTTACAACGTTTCGACTTGTGTCCTAAGTCTGAGGACTGCCTGTATTTCCTACCACCTGCCTCCTCATGGCCTATTTTGAATTTGGTGCCAATGTAAATGTCCAGTCAACCTCACAACAAGGCATTAGCTGCTTTTATGTAAAGACTAAGAAACAAGAGAGGTGGGAGCACCCTGAGGCATGGGAGTGCATAACATTGTTGAGACTCCCTATGGCAGCTAGCAATAGTGCAACTGAGGGCGGGTGAGCAGGACACCAGCCCTGGGGCACCCGCTTGGGGGGAGTTCACACATAGCTGCCATTGCCAGTGCCAGTGACTGTACAAGGATTGCAAAAGACAGGGAAGAATGGAGGAAAGTTATTGCTACATGAAAAGGTGCCCCGATAGCCAGTGCAGCCTTAGGACAGACTGTCTCCCTGCCAGTGGCAGGAACCCACCAGCCGCTGCCGCCTCCCTGTTTGCCACTTCTCTCCAGGATGCAGTACAGGTTTCCCTTGCCAACCACGGTTTTGAGTATCCACACTTAATATTTTATATACCATTTTGGCTACCACGGGATACAGTTTTGAGTAACCACAGTTTTCTGTGGCTGCGCATCAGCCCGCCACCTGCCATTTTTCCCATAAACCTTTTGTCTTGCCAACCACGGTTTTGCCAACCACAGGAACTTTCAGGAACCTAAACCCAGCCGTTAGCAAGGGAAACCTGTAGTGCCCAGCTGTGCCCCAGGCAGATAGTGTTCAATTCTATTCAATGGAGGAGACTTCAGTTGGCTCCTCAAAAGATGCTGTCCTATTAGCTGTGCTACAGTGTTTTACTTGTGGTAAATATCTTTAAAATCTATTCCTTTCCTTAGTACCTCTGACTAAGAAATATCTATAGTTGCAGAGCTGCTGCCTTAACAAGAACATTAGTTTGACAGTAAAGTTAGAATGATAGATCTTTCAAACTAAAACGAGAGCCTCTGTTCCTGGAGGAATGACTTTAGCCAGCAACCATGGTAGACTCTTAATATTTTTTGTAGACAAATCATTGAGTGGGGAAGGGCCCATACTCTTTCTAATATGGGTTATATGTACAGGTTATACACAAACATGTAAGAAAGCAAATTTATAATCCTATTATGTGAAAGGCCTAGGCCCAATATTTTAAACAGTGGTTTATCTGAACATCAGTTTTCAGAGTTAATGTACATCTGCAGGAGGGCTACAGATATGAGCACACACAACTCAGTATGATTAAAGGTATTACCACCAACAAATAGCCTATTAACCAGGCACATTACTTAATTAGCATGTTTATACTGAATTCTTTCATAAGCCTGAGCTGAATGTACTTGCTTAGCTGAATGTATCTATAGTAAATTTAAAAACTAGACTGCACAAGGTTTATGTTTTAAATCGGCCCCAAAAGTGAGAAAATATAGTATCCTCTATCTATCAGTAAGGATCACACACAAATATCTAGAATGGGGGTCAGCAACCCCCAGCACGTGTGTTGAGCACGGCATGTGAGGCCATTTGGCTCCGCACACTGCTGCCAGCCTGGGCTCTAGGCAGCTGCTGCCAGCCACAAAACCCGGGCT
>NW_005841969.1:1932140-1958357 GCF_000455745.1 Alligator sinensis
GTGGCTGCAAGCCCTGCGGCAAGCAGACTGGGCTCCATGGTTGACAGCAGCTACCCAGAGCCTGGGCCAGTTGCAGCCAGTTGCTCCAGGCTCTAGCATTATCTCCATACCGGCGGGTGCACGTGTGCCTCAGAGCGGACGGTGGGGGTAGGCCGATTGCTCCCAGCTCCCCACACCTAGGCTGGGCCGAGCTATCATGGAGCTGCAGCCAGCTGGGAAGGGCCCTTGCCCCATGGCCCAGCCCCAACTGGCCCCCCACACCCACCCTCAGCAGCACCTGCAGTTGACCCCACTCAGCCCAGGGCAAGGCAGGAAAATAGTAGGGTTGGCCCACAAGAGCAGGGCCTTTCTCAGCCAGCTCCAGCTCCATGACAGCTTGACCCAGTCGGTGCAAATGGGCAGCAGCTAGCCAGACAGCAGCACAAAGGCAATGTTGCTGCGACTGTGCCTTGGCAGCTGGATTGGTCATATGGGACAAGTCCATCATGCCTCCAAGCTGGCCTGGGCAGCTGCAGGCACCAGTAGGCCCACAGCCTGGCAGCCACACACCTCAAGGTGTGCCCTGCGTGCCACCTGCTTGTTTGTCCATGAAGGAGGCTTGGCAGTGGCAGCTGCAGGCACATGAGCCCCCGCCTGGGCAGCAGTGGCCACAATGGACTCCTCCCATGCAGCCAGTCTGGCTGCCAAGGCACCTGCCCACAGCTTCAGTGGCGTCACCTCTGTGTTGCTGCCTAGCCAGCTGTCACCCATGCATGCTGAGCCAGGCTGCCATAGAGCCACAGCTGGCTGGGAAGGGCCTTGCCTGTGGGCTGGCCTGATTCAGCCCCAGTCCCAGCCTCAGCCCCGGCAAGGCAGGCCCATGCTGGTTGGCTCTGGCCACACCCCCACAGCTGGAGCCATGATGGAGGGGACCCGGACAGGGGCTCCTCCACCCTGGTCAGGCAAATCCCAGCTACAGTCCCCCTGGGGGGAGAGGGAAGGAATAAACCCTCTCCCTGCCCCTTCACCTTAGGGGGCCATCCCGCCTGCCATGCCCCTGCCCCTGCCAGAGGCTGAAAAGCATGCTGGGATGCTGGGGGACTCTGATTTAACTTAAACCAGGAAGGGGTCTGGGACAGCAGTTCTATAAACCTGTTTGACCCAAATCTGATACTACAGTCAATCAGGTTTATATTAAACAAACCAGTTGTGGCCATTTTGAAGCTGGTTTATGTACACTGAACTTCTGTTACATTACATATTTAAACCAGTTTCTGATCACATGCACCGATTTATGTGTAACTTCTGTCCCTAGCCCAAAAGGTTAAACTGAAAGGCACAATAGCCTTTTGCATTCAAAACAGCATTTACAAAAAAAGAAGCTGTTTAATTTACAAAAAATGAGACACATACATGCACTAATTTGTCATAATAGTTATTTATGAAACCTCCAATCCTGTCCTTTTTTCATGTATATGATGAGCAGTGCCTTCACCAGCATCTGGACACATTTGGTCCCTGGTGCAGGAGAAGATGAGAGAAAGTATATTGTAAAACACATCTCTGTGGATGAGGCTTTCTTGATGGCTGCAAGCACTGTGTCTCAAGTCATGAAATATAGACAGCGCTAATTAATTTGCTGTATGGGTTCACCAGCCACTAACTATCTAGGTGATTCTAGCCTTGTGAAACTGAGGTAGTGACTGCAGTGAAGTGAGTGGGACAATTTATTCCCATTTCTTTTCATTTTTTCAGTACGTATCTTGCACATCTCAGCATTTGTTCTCAGCTACTTTGATTCTAGGAACAAGATTTTCCCCATATTCTCAAATAAGTCAATATAAAATAAATATACCATGGCATAATTTACTGTGTACACATTAAGGAATGAACAAATTCTAAGATTTCTCCAATGCAGTCAGTTGGGAGCTATTTGCCTACAGCTGGTTTTAAAGTGCTTTTAGCTAACACTGTGACCCAAATACAAAATCTAGTACTTAGGGACTTCATGTAGGTTTGTGACCCTCATTAGGAGGTCTTTGGATCCATCAGTTCATAATGGCTATAACCACATACTTGTACTTTTTCCACTTGTGGTCCTTGTAAGAGGGGTAATATTCTTCATTTGTGAGCCTAACTAATTTAAGGGGGTTGGAGGGGAAGTTGTTTAAAGTACTGTGTGTGTGATAATACATGGAAATGGCCTATATCAAATATATGAGGTGTCTGCAACATTACAAGGGATGGAACTTGTAATGTGATATTATTGTTTTGATATGAATACAGCCTGCTTCCATATAGTACATTCCTTAATACTTTCTTTAACTACTAATCTCTTGGTCAAAGAACAGAAATAACCTGTAACTGGTTTGTTCAGTACACAGATATGCAAACTTTGGCCTTACCATGATGTAATATTTGAGCATACAGTCTGAGGGTGTGGAACAGGATTCCATGCAGGAAAGAAGCACTCATTTTTCAGATTCTCTTAGATGTCTTTTTGTAGTAACCTTAACTGTGCTTCAGATAATGCCATTTTTCAGTTGCTGAAATGCACAAGGTTTGTACATATAGCACATGTACAAAAGATCTAAGTGAGGAAAGATTAAAGCTTATGAACTATGCAAAAAAATGGAAATTGTATAGGAATAGAAATGATTGCAACAGGCTTAGGGGCAGTGGCATGCAAGGGAGAACCCTTCTAACACTTTTATCCAAACAGTTGAAAAGTGCTGCTCGGAAGTGGGAGGAAAACAACAACAACAAAACCCCCCCCAAAATCCTGATAACTCCCAGCTCTTCACCAGCACTTTTGTTTGGAGCAATTTTTCATTGAGGAGCACATCACTGGAACCTAAGATATAAAAACAAGTTTTCTTTCTAGAAAACTGGAGGAAGCAAAGGTTGAAGGAATAAGGAAGTAGAATCTATTGCTTGCCTTTTTAAAAGTTTCTATTTGAGTTAATTGAGGTAAGAACAACAAATCTACTCAGGGGCATCATGTGGAGAGGGGTAATTGACCTCCCCACCCCCCTGCATAGTGTAAAGCTTAAGAGAGAAAAAGTAAATATCTCTTCCCCACTGTTTAATTATGTTTGTTTTCCGCTGCCTGCCTTTCTGCCTGCAGCATGATTGTCCCCAGAGCTCCACTATTCTCCCCCTGCTGCCTGTTATCAAGGCCAACAGAGGCAGGTAAGGAAAATAAACTGTCTCAGGAGCTCTTTGCACAGAAACAGAGCATCTAGCCTTGGGATGAGAGACAATACCATTTAAAGGGCTTAAGGACTTGTTATTTTAACAGAAGGTCAGGGCAATGCCAAACAGGACAAGATAGCATGTAGTGCACACACAGCTTGTGGAACTCATTGCCACGGGATAGCACTGAGAGAGCCTAGCAAGCTTTAAGCAGGATTAGCCATTGGTATTGGAAACAAGTGTATCCAGATTTCTAGTGAGGTTTTATACAATAACAAGTACTTAGAATTCAGGGCAAAACCAGCTTCTAACAGCCAGGAATGAAAAGGATTTTTTCTTGGAGCTCTGTGTTTTGCTGGTAGAGGCTACTGAATGCTACTGTTATTATAAGTTGTTGAGATTTTATGCCAAATTTTCTTTTTCCCATCTTCACCCCAAACCCTAGTTTATTTCTGGAAGAAAATTTTGTAAATAAAGAACATATAAAATGAAGCACCTAATGACCAGCTTAAGTTCCTGGTCTACCACAAGGCACAAGAGGGTGTGGTATATTCTTCAGCTAGTGCCCAATCACATTTTTCTTTCTGTTTCTTACCCACTGCATAACTATCTGTGTGACCATTATCAGACAGTCTTTAAAAAAAAAAGGCTTGTTGACCACAAATGGATTCATCAGGCATCTGGAAGCACTGCTCCTGTGGCCACAGCCCAGGCTGGCCCTTCCATGCCTGCTCTCAGCTGCACCCATGGGCTGGCCCGGCTCAGCCCCAGCCCAGGGAGAAGCAGAGCTATGCCAGCTGGCTCTGGTCACACCCTCCACCACATCAGTGGTCAGTAGGGCAGAAAGCCAGACAGACCCCAACTAGGGTCCCGGTGCCCATGTGAGAGGGGAGACAGGGGAGTTTAATCCTCCTCTGTGCCCTCCCTTTACCTGAGGCGCTGCCCTGGCCAGTGTCTGGCCATGCCCCACCCCTTCAAGGATAAGCCTGGCAAGGGCTGCTTCCCTCTTCCCCCTCCAGGCATAATTTGGCTCGTGTCCCTGCAGGCCAGGGTGGGGTTTAAACCCCTACTCAATCATACTCAGTGGCCAGCCAGGGCCTGGCTATTACTGCCCCCCAGGTCAGCTTCCATCTAGCCTTGCAGTTGCTGCAGAAGGGAAGGGAGGGCTCACTCTAGTGCTTCCCCAGCTTCAGGCCTGTAGCTGCATTTCCGGAATCAAAAGTTAATTTCTATTCACTTGCAAATCGGTTCAATTCACACAGTTTAGACTAACCTGCAAAGATTGAATCAAATCAGGCTTGGGCTTTTTGGATGTCTGTACTTAGCTTTAATGTTCATCTTGGATCAAGTCCTCAAGATGTATTAACCTACCAGATCTGCCATTCAAGTGGAAGAACCTGAGGATAATAGGCTTGCTCCCACTCAAAGGAACCCAGTTTTCCTTGTTACAATAGGTTACCCCACGAAGGGTTTGAAACTGGTAAAGAGAATGACCTGGAAGGGATGACAAAAGGAGTGTTAAAAAAAAAGTCTGTCTGAGACTATTTTGAGGCTGGAACAAGAAGGCAAAGTTATGCAGGAGATGAGATTCTTTGAAATCAAAACCTCAAGGGCTTATGTAGTGGTAAAGACTCTGGCTGCAGGGGTTGGCTTGCAAGTTTGTTATCTTTTATAGATATCTATAAGTTTTTGTCTTTTATCTGGGAGTAAAGTGTAATTGGTTCAAGAAATACCTTTGCCAAGTGGCATGTGTTCCTTTCTTTCACTGTCCCCATAGTTGTCATTTATTACACAAACACTGAAAAGTAAACCAGGGATTTGGTGGGCCTTTGTGTAATGGCTACTGGGAGATCTGACTTAATGCAGCTGACCGCTCAGTCCCTCTCAGGAAAGGAAGTGAGAGAGAAAATCTATACCTTAGGAATATGCCTAGAGGCCCAGAAATCCCTGATCAGGGCTGTAAAACACATCTGGCCCTGCAGGCTGGATGAATTGTGTAGGGCCAGATGAGACCCATGGATGTCCCCCCTGACTCCTGCATACCTGATCCAGTACAGGTGGCACCTGCTTGGGCCAGTCCACAGGCACTGGAGCCCAGGACCTGGCCCCAGCAAGCACTGCTGGTGGGGCACATCCCAAGCACTGCAATCAAGGATGGTTTAGCACAGCAAAAGAGGCAGCACCAGGGGCCAGATTATGGGGCTCTGAGGACCAGATTTAGACTGCGGGCAATGTTTGACAATCCTGGCCTATATTCTGCATCAATCCAGCTAGAAAAAGAGCATGAGACCCAGTGATTGGGTCCAACTACAGAAACCTTGCCAGTGTCCAAAAAGGGGAGGTCACCCAAGGCTGAAACCCAATTTACAAATGTGGAGGATACCTAACTATTTCAAAGCATATTTTTAGGGTGACAGGATCACAATGAGTTACTGCTCAAATTCTTATGCTATCCTAATATGCTGGTGTATGTATCCTGAGATCAAAAGTTACATAGACTTGCTATTTGAAATCTCTAGTGCCAGAAGGATTATACCAGCAATGGCTTTAAAATGCAGTAGTTCACAAGCCAGAGCTGCAAACAAAGTCTTAGTGGTGAATTGTCTCCCCTTTTCCAGAGTCAGAATAATGCTTATGCACCACAGAGTGCAACTTGAATCCTGTTACCTTTTTCCCCCATCATCCCCTCTAAGTCCAATATTTCTTACACTTAAATGCAATATACTGTTGTGACTCCCCTTAAATATGGAAACAGGAACTGCTTAGTCAGTAGCACCATCAGTGCTAGGCTAAGTGCAGGCAGTCAAAAAGCCCGAGACTGAATTGATTCAGTCTTTGCAGGTTAGTCTAAACTGCACAGATTAAATTGAAATAGAAGTGAACAGATTTTACCTTTGATTCAGGAAATGCAGCCACATGCCTGCAGTGGCTCAGGCCAGAAGCCAGGGGATGCTAGAGCATGGCTATCTAGCTGCGTGTTCACTTCCCCTTCATGCTGCCCCTGAGGTCTCTGGGATCTGCAGTCCAGACTTACAACACCAGGACTCTGCAGGGTTGCTCATCACTTCGTCTTTCTACTTCCAGATGGGATTTGTAGTCCACAGTTGCAGCCAGCAGTAAGTTTGAGTGGGGGAAGGGATATTTAACTCCCTCCCTGGCTCCAGACCCCAGCCAGGGTTTGCCTGGGGTGGGGCAGTCCCACCCCCTGTAGACTGGGCTGCATCCCCAGCTGCGTTTGCCCCCTCCTCCCCCTTTGTCAGCCAGCCCTCACTGCTCTAGCTAGGGATCATAAGGGTGGGGCCAGCCCTGCTCTCTGGAGCAGACAGGACAGCCCAGCCTAGGGCTGCAAAGCATTCTGGGATGCTGGGGGACCGTAATTTAACTTGAACCAGGAAGGAGTCTGGGACAGAAGTTTCATAAACCATTTTGACCCAAATCAATCAGTTAAGCCTGATGCTACATTCAACCAAATTTATCTTAAATCAGTTTCAGTCATTTTGAAACTGGTTTATGTGCACTGAATGTCTGCTCTGTTACAGGTTTAAACGAGTTTCTGATCACTTAAACCAGTTTATGTGTAAGTTCTGTCCCTAGCCCTGGAGGAAAAGGCAACTGCAGCAAAGAGCAAAAAGCAGCTGAAGCTTTGGGGAAAACATTCAGATTGTTACATTAATTCTCAACATTTGCATGTATTAACTGACTCCTGTCTTTTAATATCCAGTAGTTCATGAACTACTGGAAAAAGAAACACTTCATCAGGCCCTGGGCAAGTGCTACAGGACCAGTAAACTGTTCCAATTATTTGTCCCAGCTGAATGATCAGAAGGAAATACTTTCAGTCTGACATATCTGAGCTCATGATCAGGCACTTAGAGCTGGCAGCTGTCACTTTCCTGCTCATTCTACCATATCCTCTTCAGCTCAACTGTGTTTTACACATCTGAGATGTAACAGGCTGAGTAGGTTAAATAAGGCCAGCAAAATGTAGTTGATTTGCATTGTGAATACTGAGAGCAGTAGCACATTCTGTTTGCAGCTTCCAGGCACATGCAGGAGGGAACTCCTGCTTTGGAACCCTTGTAAGGATAATGGACTTTTTAAAATGCAGAATTAACCCCATTAGGAGTTAGGGGGTCAGGGTCCTTAGGCAGAATGAGTGCTAATGAAGAAGAGAGTTTAGGAATAGCTGAAAATGTCTGAAGGTAAAATATTCAAGGCACAATAGAAAGGGAGGGAGGGAGAATAGTATGGGTAATATGGTTAAAAGTTCTCTGAAAACTGAAAATAAAAAAAGGACCATAGCTAAAAAATCAGAAATTAGCAGGCAAAAGCTGTATTACGGTCATAAAACAGTGTTGTAAGCAAAGCATGCAAGTGAACAATAACTGCTTTATCAATTGAAAAATGTGAGTCAATTACTCAGAATACAACTAACTATATAAACTGCACCTGCAGATCTGCACTTCCTGTGTATTTACTGTAGCACCAACTTTAGGATTTCTCTGTGTGCTTTTTTCTCTTGTTCTTAATGCAGAGGAAACACAACAATGAGTGTAGGATCTAGTTTGTGGTCTCACATGCACAATGAGAGATTTGTTAGTAAAAATAAAATGTAATTCTGCCTATTGAAAGTAATGAAGTTTCACAAATGTAATTTACAGTAGAGTCTGAATAAAAGGGGATTGTACAGGCATTACTTTCTATGATTCTATGATACTGGATGTAGGATCTTGAAATTAGGCTATTGTACTGATAGACAAGTTGGAGAGAATAGAGTTTAAATATTCTAGGGAGATATTGCAGGGATAGAAATTAGAAGACTTCTAGTTACACATAAACAGCAGATTAGATTGGTTATAATATTATAAGGAATTGATGTAATAGCACTTAGGAAAACAGAGAGGTTGCAAGGTGAGTCAGAATGAGAGAGACTAAAGTGTAAAATCCGAGTGCAATCCACCTTGAAGCAATGACATGCTGGAGTTGAACCTTTGTCAAGATAATGACAGTCAAATCCTAAAATTCCACTAGCCAGGGAGGAAAGGCTGGACAATTTCCCTACCTCTGATGGCAATCCCCTCTGGGTAAAATCAACTCTTGTCATTTTCTTGACAAAACAAAAAAATAGAATAAGTATTGTGCCTTTAGGGTACACAAGATCATACCAAATAAGGTTTAGGGGTGTTTATTTTTTCTCCTGAAAAAAATATTCCTTGTAGAGAAAAAAACATCTATTTATCTTTGCCTGTATCTTCAGCTTATATGAACTGGATACTGGGCTATAATTTCAATAATTTCAGTATCCTCTAATTTGTTGAGGGCAAGGGGCATAGGTATATAAGCATTCTTAGTAAAGTGCATCTCAAAGGAATTGGGTTACCCCTTCCTTGGTTAAAGTTGTGGAAAAAGAAGACAATTTTCCAAGATGCACACAGTTCTTGGCCATTTATGCTCACTTCTGAGAGTACTAGCTGGCTTAGCCTGTCACTAAAAGCTGCATGTCCCAAGTCATTCCAGAGGATTCAGGAACAAAAGAGCAGTGGGAAGTGGTACAAGTCACCAGGAAAGATTGTGGATTGAGAAATTCCACATGGGACCAATTTGGATTTGCCCTTAAATTAAGAATAATGGGTGGACTGGGTTCTTTTGATGTTATCTTCTACCTACATACCTTCATTTAATTCAACAGGATTGTCAGGAGAGGCTTCCAGGAAGGGAGAGGTTAATCTCAGCAAACTCTTGAGACACCATGCAAGAACCATTTGCTTTGGTCCTCTGTTGTGAACTCCTGTTGGCTAGGTAGGCAGGTTTCCCAAGGAATGATTTTGGCAAGGGGTTAAGAACATAAGTGCCATACTGGGTCAGCCCACTCATTCATCTATCCCAGTATCCTCTCTTTGATAGTGGCATGGGGTAGGTGCTTTAGCAGGAGTGTATTTGTACATACATGTACAGTATAATCATGATACCCTCCCTAGCATCAACCATCATTGGTCTAGGGATGTCAGAGGATACATCCCATATTATTCTATTTAATAGCTATTAATGAACCTGTTCTCCCTGAATTTGTCTAATCCCTTTTCTGAATCCACATCCCCTTTTATCTCCATTTTACCTCTGTTCTATCATTCTCCAAGCCAGCTTCTAGTCAGGGCCAGCAACTGGTTCTACAAAGTCTCTGATTCCTGTCAGAGTCAGTCTTCCAGCATGTAACCACCCGGGTGTACTTTGTCCATGAACTGTCAATCCTAAACCTATCAGCAATTCAGCTACCTGATCTCAGCCCAGCCAGCTGCCTCCATACAAACTCACTCTCAAATTAATGGTTCTCTGACTTCCATTCTGGCCCTTTTTTATCTGAAATCCTGTCATGCCTTGTATCTTGACTGGGCAGTGCCCAATCCTCAGTTACCTAGTTAACTGTTTCCCTCCTGGCCCCTCATGAGGCCTGTAGACCCATCACAGTCCCCATGAAAGGAGAATGTCCTCAAGAAGAGTGTTAGGATTTAGAGACTGAAAATCTAGACTTTGCCATGTGAAAGTCAGGGGAAAATCTGATTGCCAAGGGTCCCCATCAGCAGTATGGTTAAACTGTAGGTAGCATAGGCATGTGCACAGATATCTTTTGTTTTAAAATCCCCCCTTTTAATGTTATCTTTTGTTCCTGATGTTAACATTGAACGCCATTGTTTTAAAAGGGCATTATTTTTAATTTGTGGTCATAAGCTCACCAATGGAAGACTCTAGACAGTGTACCTAGTCTGTAAGCATAGGGTGGCTACATGCAGTTTTTGGGTAAACCCAAGGCCTGGGGTGCTGACTTACCAAAGGTGAGTCTTTGGGTTCAAGTCTTTGGGTTGATACCTTTTTTTTCCTCTCATGCACTCTTGGAATTAAAAGTGATGGAATTAATTAATCCCCAGTATAAGAGGATGGCAAGATTCAAGGGGGAGATTCCCTTCTGATCAAAAGGAATTCAATCCATTCTTCCCTTTTGAAACCATTGGAACATTGGTTGCAAATGGCAAGACTAAATCAGACAGCAAATTTAGGTGTCATTATTTTGGGGTTGCTGCTCATCAAAAAGATGCTCAGACAGAAAATACCAAGCATATAGTTCAACAGAGCTTTAAATTGCGGTACAGGTGAATTTGTCTCAGCGTATGTTGCATATTTTCATCCAAACCCACAATGTATTCTGACAGAACAACTCACATATTATCTTCAGAACGTTTTTAAAATTAAAGTGGCTGGAAATTCTTTACAGTAATTATCATAGCAATCCTGCTGATGTAAGCAGCTATCTTGAATAAGTAGCAATTCATTTAAATCCTTAACCTTTCACTTTAGTTCATTTTGTGGGGAAAAAACCACCAGAGGGAGAATCTCATATTGTGTCATCTGCAAGAAAACAATATATATATTTGTTGCTTACACCAAGTCAATATTTACTAAAAATTCTGCAGTAACCGCTCATGAAAGCAGCAGTACTCTGTCTTACCACAAGAGTGAGCTGCTGTCCAACATTTGAAAAACTACAGTAGGTTTGCTTTGCTTATTTTCCGTTACTCAAAATGGTGTAGTTTTATTTCACAGTTGTGTCAAACATATTTAAAATATCTGCCCATATTAGATTTTCCACAGAATCAACATAATCAAGCTGTATACAGAGATGTCCATTTTTCTAATTTGACTTGCACGCTTATTAAATTACCTTCTGAACAGCACTGGGGACTGAATTCTCTATCTATTCATGCCAAGTAGAACCTCTGTAGGAGAAAAATATTTCCCCATACTCTTGCCAGTTTGTTTCGTTCCTGATCTAGCAGTAACATGATGGTAATTACGCCTGAGATTCTTCTGGTACCACAGGCTTAAACAAATGCATTAACAATGATAGTTTTATTGGTTTTAATAGTATCTCACAAACATTCCTTGTTGCTTTAACATTAATATTGTTAACACTGGTTGAGTGGTTTTCCCTTAGCAAACATACTTAAAAGGAAACAACGTTTCACAAGAATGCATGATGTATACAGGGGGGATACATTCATGGAAACCTCACCACATACATGGACTATCAGAGGACAGGAAACAGTGTTTTGCATTTAGGGCATAATCCAGTACTAATGGATGGGGTAATTTCTCCTGCTGACTTCAGAGGGAGTTGGATCAGGGTCAGGTTTGCCTTTTTGATTTTCAGTACTCTGTGTGTGTGTCTTTTAAGGCTTGGTTTTCAGCCAGTGGGTTCTCACACTTTTGGAATACTGGTTCTCAGCAGTCTGAGATTCAAGGCACCCCTCAGAAAATGCCAGCTCTTAGTTTTCATTCTTTTTTTCTTTTCTTTTTTGAGTGCAGAAAAATACTAGAATGTTTCTTCTGTTTTAAAAAACTCAGAAGGAAATGTTTCTTCTGTTGCAAAAACTCACCACGGGGCAGAATATTTTAATGCTATGGATTCATACTTGAAAACTCTGGGTTTATCTTGTGCAGTATGTTTGTAACAGTGATAACATTGTGCAGCATCCCACTGCACCCTTGAGAGGCTGGCTCTCAAGGCACTCCAGGGTGCTGCGGTTCCCTGGTTGAGAATCACTGCCCCAAGGCAATATTGCCCCTACACCCTCACTGCATAGTAGAGCTCACAAAGTTAGTTAAATCAAGCAGTCTACTTGTCGAAGCACGGGGTTCCACTTCAGCTAATTTACCACATTGAACATGGAGCTCCATCTGCACTAATTTAAGGAAGACGAATGAGCTTTGTGCTAGTGCAGTACAAGGAGTTATGCCCTGCATAGGGCCCTGTCACAATTGTAGTCTTTCCATTCACCTTGATGCGAGGACTGCTCAGGACTTCCATGGCAGCCATGATGAGAGAAAAGCGGGGAATCAGGGCCATGGCTTTTTCCCTCCATTCCATACTAACAAGCAAGGCAGGCTGACCATGGGAGGGCCATGTGCCAGAGGCCACACTTCCATGTCACTTTATAATTAAAAATGATAAAAACTGGGTCTGCACACAGGAAAATCAACAGTCACCAAACAATTATGAATCAACTGGACTGGACTGAAGCCAGCAATCTAAAGATAAAAAGTTGTGTCCAAGTACCCTGGGCTAACCTGCACCCAGACACTTTCAGGGAATATCATTCTGATTTCTGGTTAAAGTGAGATTCTTGATTTTAGTTAGATGGACACATCAAGTCATGTATGCTCAAGCTCTGAATGTATAATTAAATAAACAACTTGATTCTCTTCCCCCATGCTCAATACCTTTTTTGTATGATAATAAATCAGTGAACAAAATGAAAGCAGGTGAATTGAACATATTTTAAATCAATATTAGAGAATATTCATAAAAAAATTGACCAGAAATACAAATCTCCACAAATTAGTTCTAAACAACCAGTCAAACAAATACCATGCTATCTGTGCATCAAGATTAAAAAAAAAAAAAAAAAAAAAAAAAAAAAAAAAAAATCAACATAGCTAGAATTTTAACTAATACTCATAACAAACAGTTTAAGAAAAATCCCTCAACCTAGAATTTATATGTAGAGGCTGAATTCATATACTTATATGATCCATTCAATAGAGACTGGAAGACTGAAATGAGGGAGGCATGCAAGGGAATCAGTGATGTTGGGCTCGGAAAGAAGACCTGGTACATCTAGTTATGGAAATCCAACTTCATACAAGTTTCATTCACTTGAGGGATGCCTGATGGGAGTCAGGATTATTGTTTGACTTTCTGTGTAAAACTCCCCTTGCATACAAGATAAAATTTCAGGCTTTGTTCAGGGAACTCTGTGAGGCTAGTCAGGGGAATGGAAGCAATACGTTTACCTGCAAGCAGTCCTTTCTGAGCTATTGTTCTGAACTGTGGTGGTAACAGCCTTCTGCAATCAGATGAGAAGGCTTAGTGTTACTGGACTGCTTTAAATCCTGATCATCCTTCTAGCCTGTTTCTAACAGCTAGCTCCCTTTACACTGGCTCTCTGAGCCAATCATAGAACTGGACTCTGTGCCAAAGGTGCAAATTCTCCCTCTACAGTTGGTACCTGCAGCCGTGCCTGCCCTGGCTCCAGGGAAATGGGGCAGCAAAAAATGCACATGTGCATTCATTGCACTGGGCTGGATTCTCTCCATAACTGCCTAACAGTAAAATTGCCTCCTCCATACAGAGCCAAGTAGAGTTCCCATGAACAGAAGCACTTATCACGAGTCATTTCTGAGTGGTATTTGAAAACTAAGCTTAACAATGGCATGTCTAAGCCTTCTGCTGTGGCATGTCTTGCTAGTGGAAGGTTAATTTGTGACACTGCCAATACAGAACGCACACAGCAGAGCTTTGAAATCAGCTTGCAACCTAAAAGTTTAGATATTGATTTAAAACCCAGATAAAGCATGTTAGTAACAAATCCTATCTTTATTGATAGATAATGGTGGAGGCTGCAGCTGGGGACAGAATTTGGCTTTGAGGGGGTTTTAAAGTAAACGTTCTATTTATATATTTTAGGGTTTTTTAATTAGCATTAAAATGTATTCAAACAGGTAGCAGACTGTTCCCCAGGGCTGTCAAACTACCAGCTCAAAAACGTGCATTTTTGAAAGAGAAGCCTTCAAGAAGTGGCCCAGACATGCTAAATGTGTAAGATTCAGTTTTATCTTCCCCATTTATTCCCAGTGAGAACGAATTCTTGCCTGTGGAAACTTCAGACTGCTGGGCTGAATACAGTGGGTGGCACAATAGAATGTATTCAGTAAAAGACAATGCTGTCAATAAAACTGTGCTCCCCAGACCAGGGGTATACAACATGTTCAACCTTGCTGATTTAATTCAATAAGACGACCAGCAAATACAGCTAATGTTCCAATAATGCAAACTAACATGAAGATACCAAGAAGAAGATGATCAATTACCATTGCAACAAACTTCCATTCTTCCATAGCCTGGGATTAAAAGAAAAGAGATAGTTAGAAATTCCTAGAAGCTATGTTTCTTGTGTGCATTTGAGCAATTACTGATTTTTTTCTGGTTTCAAATATTAGTATGGAAAAATACTCATGTTCCTGACAGGAATAGGTTAGTGCTCTGAAACACCTAGCCTATCCAGACTGACTTAATCCTTCATCCTTTCCTTTCACTGAGTCCTGAAAACCAGAGGTCTTATGTGTTCTAGGCCAGTGGTGCCAACCTTTTTACACTCCAGGTTGGATGAGAAATGCCACATCGGTCTGCAAGCTAGATCTGGTTTGTGGGCCTAATCCCAGCACACAGCAATTGCCTGCCTCGATCTAATCCTGGTGTGTGGGACTAGAGCTGATCCAGCCATATGGGGCTTGGTAATTTGGTGGTGGGGGAGCAGTGGCAGTACTAATTGCCGCTGCTGCTCCTCTGCTAAATTTCCAGACCCACAGAGAGCCTTGGGGACTGAATGATATGGCTTTATAGGCTGGATTTGGCCCATGGGCTGGGGATTGAGCACCCCTGTTTTAGGCTGATCATAGTGCTCATTTCATAACATCAGGGATTTGTCCTGATATTTTTGACCAAAATTCTTGAACATTCCCCATTCTCACACTCTACTGTGCAATACAATGTGCTGGCAGCCTCTGGAGCAGAGACAGGCAATTATTTGGACTGGAGGGCCACTTTAAGAGTTTTAGTAAACTGTTGTGGGCCAGGGAGGCAGGGAAGAGGGGTGCTGACTCAGCTCAGCATAGCAGGGGGTGGCGGGAGCAGCAATTGATCCTATCTAGCCCTAGGTCCATCTGCCCTGCACCCGCTGCTGGGGGTGCTGGACAGAGAGGACAGGCAGGTGGGTGGGGTCTCCATGGAAACCAGCTTGGGACCCCGGTGGGCAGGGTGTGCTTGGCTGGGCTGCGGGCAGGTGGGGAGTGGCATCCGGGAGCAGGACGGGCAGGTGGGGCTGGGATTGTGGTGTGGTAACAATGCGGGGGGTAGGGTCTAGAAAAGAGATGTGATCTGCTTCCCACACATCCCTGCCCCAGGTGCTGGTTCTGTGGGCAGGATGTGCCAGGAGTGGATCGCGGCTCGGCCCCAGGGCCCAGCCTCGCACTGTTACTACCCCATGATCCCGGCCTCAGCCTCTGCCTGCCTGTCCCACTCCTAGACGCCGCTCCCCACCTGCCCATGGCCCCATCCCATCCCCCAGTTGTACATGTTCTGCCTGCAGAGGTTTCAGGCTGGTCTCCATGGAGACCCCCATCCACCTGCTCCGCCTGATGCCCACCACAGTAGGTTCAGGGTTGATGGGCCAGGGTGCCCAGGCAGTGGGGCCAGGTCCAGCAGTGATGGCAGAGACACTGGCTGTGGCAGCTGGGCAGGGTGAGCTGCTGCCACAGGGATTGCCAGGAAGCCAAGTCTGGCTGCTGTGTTGCCTCCACTCTGCCACATGCCTGGGGGCAGTGGGACTGGCCATGTGTGCCACAGCCTGGGTGGCTCCCTGTGCCTGGGCTGGGTGGGGCCGAGGGACCCACCACAGGTGAGACAGAACCCCTTGGTGGGCCCACGGGCCATATTTTGCCCACCTCTGTTCTAGAGTGAACATTGTAGGTCATTCATGGTTCCCTTATAAGTAAGGGATTTTTTTTTAGTGAACAATTTATTCACCAGAAATGCATTTTCAAGGGAAATGAAACTATTTGCAGATTCAGGTCAAATAGTTTAGTTTGTTTCTTTTTTTCATTTTGAAAAACTAAAAATGTTTCATTTAAAATGTTTCAAAATGACATTTGAATTTTATTTTAAAAAGGCAATGTCAGTATTTTTAAGTGTTAAAAACATAAAGCCAAAGCATTTATTGGCCCCAACTATGTTTTGGTTTGGTCAGAGACTGAAGAGTTTATTGTTCATATGGCTCCATTTTTTTCACCCAGCAGTAATCTATGGATCTGTTTCTACCTCATCTAAAGGCCCCTTATTTTTATAGGGACCTAAATCCCATCCACAGCTGTGGGAGACAATGATTGCCAATTTATGCTTGCCAGAACTGGGACTATTGCAAGGCCCTTTAGGCCAGGTGCTGTTTAGGCTGCCATTCTGAGTAGCATGTGTTGGGAGTAAAGCAGTAAAAGGCACATGATGTAGCGTACTAAACATTGGACCGAGCATGTCATATTCCTACATTTTGATCCTGCCTTTAATGATGACTCCCTGTGGCCTGGCTCTCTCAACCTTGGTTTTCAGCACAGATACTTAACTTTCTGTGGGAGGGGGGAAAGCAAGATTTTTCAAGGAAAAGCTGTCATACCTATCTCTGTGAGTGTCTGTGCCTTCATTTGGCTAGTGATGTGGAAAACGTAAGTATTCTAAAAAATGCTTATTATGTGCCTCTCTCAAAAGGATTATTTGGAGTATCCAGTACAAAATATAATAGTACGTCATAGTTGGAGTTAACATTTACAGGTCACATTTAAGAACTCTGAGGTGGTAAAAAGTGTTTCTGTTAGCACTTAACTTTGTTTAGGTTTTTTTCCCCCCCACCTTTTTAGTGGTAATGTGCTGGAAGCTGCTAATTACTTTACAAAGATATAGTAAGAAACTCTTCTGGAACGTTAATTTCCTTGACACTGTTTCAAGTCCTCTCAATCACTCCTTCTGTGACTTCAAGTATTACACTTGGAAAAAATTAGCAGTGCTACATAAGCTAGCCACACAATCCTTTGGCCAAGATTCATTCGTAATTTGCAGTTATTATTTATCATTCCTTATTGACTACATCAAGAAAAATAAAACAGGATTCTGAAATAAGGCAGACACTATGTGAAGTGCATTTGAGAGAAATGGAAAGATTTGTTGCCAAAAATTATATCGTTTCAAAAGCAAGAGATGTATTGTACAAAAAAATGGCTTACATTTTTGGATTCTTGGTCTGATTTCATTGTTTCCGCAATGTATTTGATTCCCTCAATAGCACTCTTCACATCTGGGTTTTTGGTGAGTGGGGAGTGGAAGCTGACAGCAGTAGGACCTGGTTTTCCAGAGATTTCGGAAATATCAATGTCTTCTGTAAAAATCCGTTTCTCTTGTTTATCCCTGGACGGCCGTTTCATTGTTGAAAAAAACATAACATTTGGCACTGTATCAATAAAGATCTAAAAAAGATCAGGTTAGAAAGATTGCTTCAGTGTCACATCAGTAAGACAAAGTAAAAATTCCTAACTATCAAATAATCTCCCTTACTGGATTTGATAGAAATTCCTTGTTCAGAAGTATGCCATAACTCATGCCTTATTCACATTTTACTTGTCTTGTAAAAATCAAATGCCCCGGGGCAGACCCATTCATCCATGAATTTGTTGCACATTTTTTCTGGAAACAATTTTCTGCTGCCAAATAAAATATATACCCATATTTCAGTGAAGTGTAATATGACAGACAAGATACTCAATTAGCATAAATTAGCACAATCCTACTAACTTCAGTGGAGCTATGTCAAAACACAACAGCTGAGACTCTGACTCATCGTGTCACCTGCCATCGTGACTCACCTGCCATATGGACTGCACAGGTAGTGTGTGGTCATCTCCTTGCCCCCACAATTGTGGAGGCAGCAATGGTGATGTGCAGCTTGCTCATAGACCCTTTTCTGCTGTACATCAGCAGAAGCAGCAGCAGCACTGGCCTTCAGGCCACCAGCTGGGCAGCCTTGTTCACAGGTTCTCATGAGGAGCTACATAATTAACCTAACCCAAGTACAAGTGTCCTATTTCCTTTTCTCTGTGCTTGCTGATGGCACCTCCTTTTGTCTCATCTGCCTTCCCTTGAAAGTCAATCTAGGCACAGACCATTTAGCTATTTAAAAGAGTGGGAAGCCCTGATACTGTCTACCCAGAGTTTTACCTGGATTGCGATACTTCACTTAGAGTTGTTTTGTTAAAGTAGGTATGATACAATATTTCTCCCCCTAAAGAATGAGTAAACACTGGCTCTAATTCCATCCCTTAAAATTGACACAGTGTAATGTATTCACTTCTCCAATGCTTTCAGGTTTGTTTGGTTTTTTTTATCAGAAAGCCTGACAGTGAAACACTCAGTGCTTTGCTGAAACAGAGAAATTATCAGTAAATAATCAGTCTCACCTTTCTGACCCATTGTGGCATAGTATGAGTACTTGGGGAACGATGGTGGGTGTTGATTACAATGACTGTAATGATGATTGAAGCTATTACAAATATCATGGTAAACAACATGTATTTGCCTATTAAGGGCACTGCACTGGAGGTAGAAGGAATCAGCTCCACAATGACCAGAAGAAACACAGTCAAAGACAGCAAAACAGAGATGCTTAGAGTCATCTTCTCACCTGCCATGAAGAAATAAGCAACATTGCAGTTAACATCATAACAACATATAGTGAAGAGAGTGTTATTCAAATAGAGAAATGTGATCTCATGGCTGTTGTACATTTATACTATTTCATAGCACCTCACAACCCAAGAAAGAGAATCAAGCTATTCTGTCATTACTGTCCTTGTACCACTATGGAAGAACCAAGGTTGGATAAAACCTTCAGGCATGTATGTATAGGCTCCGAGGGAGGGGGACGGGGGGTGACGCTTTAATTAGAACAGCTCCAAGACAAGAGCTGCTCTAATTAAAACACCTGGAGCCTCATGTATATCAGCATCCCTTTGCTGAAAAATGGCGGCTTTAACGAGGTTTAGTTAAAGCACCCCTTTTTTCAGCACAGGAATGCTGATACATGTTGTGATGTTGGAGTCTGCTGGAGCACGGTAATTACCACACTCCAGCAGAGTCGGTAAATTAAGTCTGCTCCAACATGCTGTATTCACAGCGTGTCGGAGCAGCCTCACTGCACTTCTATAAGCACCCTTCAGCTTCAAGCTTGACTCTGCCACAGCATGACTGGGTCTGTTGACAGATTGAAAGCACTGACCATTTCTTTGTAACATGTATTCCAAAGATCTGTAGGAGTTAAGTAACTGAACATAGCAAATTGTCACTGGATTGATCTCAGTTCCTTTAGATGCTTTAGTTTTGCTCCAGGTGGCAACATGGCAATCCTACATTGGGACGGACAAAACAGCATTTGTTCTTGGACCGAACTTAGTCTCTGAGATTTTAAGGAGTAAGGATGACAAAAACCAATCCATACAATACAATACTATTTGTCTATTCAGTCTAGTTGCAAGTCATCTTCATCTTCTAGTTGAAGTCCTTCATTAAAGGGAATTAAATTACTAACAGATAGGGAAAACTCCAGACATGGATTAAAATTAACTTAGCATAGGCACGCATTGCAATAAAAAGGTGTTTTTTTCCTCAGGGTTAACCATGGGACACACTACAGGCCAGGAGGAAACCAGGGTTACTAATTTATTTGTGGCATCAGGGAAGCCAATAGAAAATAACTGATAATCTTCCTCCCACAATGCTAACACACTACTTCAAAGGTTACAATGGCACCATTAACTTGTTTATTGTGCATTCTGCTAATATATTAAATATATTACAAGGCAAAAATCAATTGTTTGAATCCTGCTGCCACTGAAGTTAAATAGACATTTGGCCATTGATGTCTAAAGGATCAGGATCAGCCTAATTTACTAAAAAAATCAGCAGTTTCAGAACTTTTAAAGATAGGCTTATAGTTATCATTCTAGTCTATGGGCCTGATCTTGGCAGGCACTAGCACTGGTCACCTCTCCACTGATCTCAGTGGGAGTTATAGCTGCTGAGGATCTCTCAGAACCAGGCTAGTTGTGAGGAATGGCATTTGTCATGAGTTCCTTTGAGAGTAAGGGTGCTGACAGGCATGCAATTCCCCACTGTAACTCATGGTACTTCACAGAAAGTGCCATGAGTTACAGTGACTCCCTCAACTCAATAAGCATTCACTATTTGATATTGGTGGGTGGGAAATCAAGCTCCACTTTGAAGCTGATCCAGCGGAAAGAGGCTACCTGTTTACAGCCTCTCTCCCCTAGCCATGCCCCCAACTCCAGTATTGTCTGCAGGATGGGAGGGGGAGAAGGCAGGGGAGGGAGCTCTGGTCTGGGGTTTGCCCGGTCTGTGCTGGGGGTGGAGGGGGCAGGTGGATGGGAGATGGAAGGGGAATGGGTATTTTGTAGCCCCCCTCCTGGGGGGATGGCTCCAGTCTTCCCACCTACATATTCCAGCTCAGGCTGGGCAAACCCCAGACTGGAGCTCCTTCTCCTACCTTTCCCCCCTCCCATCCTGCAGACAGCATCGCAGGGACAAATGTAAGTTAATGAAGGCACTCCTCCTGGGAGCATCTTCATCTGAACCCCCATTAAATGTGGGTTAATTTGTCATGTGTTTGGGCACTTTTAAAGCACTCTGCAGCCATGCTTTTCTGTGAAGGCATGGCTGTAGAGTGCTTTCAAGGCTCTAATCATGCAACAAATATCACTTCTGTCAGTGCCTAAAGAGGTACTTACTACAGTAAAATGAATATATGCACATACCTGAATCTGTGGGTAGATAAAACACTAACCCAGTTAAAAATGAGAAGAGCAGACAGGGAATGATGACGTTCACAATGAAGTAGAGAGGTAAACGCTGCATGATGAAGTGATAGGTAATATCTAGATAGGGCGTGTCAGGACAACAGTCATAGTAAACCCAGTGCTTCCAGCCTCTGTAGTATTTCATCACCCACTCACCGCTCTCCATGAAATTACTCAGATCTGGGTGATCACTCTCCTGGCAGGATAAATGAGAGTTCTTAAAATTGGATTCATTGAATTGTTATCCAACCTCATCACAGACTCATTGGATTAATAAACAAATCTTGTGTCTGGTATTGTAAGCAAACCAACCTTTCCTTTTTATGTTATTTTATTTTAATATATTGCCTTTTAAATGTGGTTCAACAAAATACTTTAGAGAGTCAGCTATAAACAAGTTGAAGAAAAAAAGGAAACGTGCAATGTAATAGCTTAAGCAAGAGGAACCAGCTTAGAAAGGAACAGGGAGAGAGTTTCAGACACCATTACCTAGCATATCACATGCTGGCTATGGTTCCTGCTGTGGCAGAGAGGAGGAAGAGATCTCTGTTTAAGCAGTGAGGGGTGAGAGGGGGTGGAGAGGAGGGCATGGGGAAGCCAGGCAGACCCTGCTGTGCCTTCAAATCTGTGTCAAGCTCCAGCTAGGGAACAGAGGGGAGGGGCCAGCCCTGCTGTGGAGCAGAGAGCTCCGCCCATACAGAGAGCATGCTGGGATGCTGGGGAACTTTGATTTAACTTAAACCAGCAAGGGGTCTGGGACAGACATTGCATAAACCTGTTTGAGCCAAATAAGTTTGTGTGTAACGTCTATCAAATCAGTTTATGTTAAACCAGTTTATGTGTAACATCTGTCTCTAGCCCTGGGGTTCTACAGACCATGTCTAGATGGTCCATGAAAAATAACTCTGATCAATCAAACGTATCTGAATATACCATACCTACAATTCAAAGAGGTTCTCAGCTCCATTTGAACTTTTTTATGGGTCCACAAATGAAAAAAGGTTGAAAACCACTGAGCTAGAGGATAGGTTGGTGGTGTCTGTGGAACAGAGCCGGGCAAGTGTGTGCAGAATTGTAGAAACAAAAAGGGCAATTTTGAATGAGAGCTGGAGGTGGCATTTGGAGACTTCAGTATTAATTGCTATGGTGAATAAGGGAGGGTAACTAATGATGTTATATAGCTTTAAAGTAGGGTTGGGGGACTCTAACCATTTACAAGTGCTTGTTCTCTAGTTCAATAATGCTATATTGTAATGCTTCTACAGCTAAGAGGGTTACCTTGAAGTTAAGAGATAAGGCCTGTACTTATGAATCTTAATATTTTTGTCTAGGTGCTATATTGACACCAATGGAGCTATACTGATCTGAGAATTTTAGTTCTGCTGTTAACTGCTGTAGAGCTCATTACAGTTTTATATTTCCTACTACATTCTACATTTTGAGATGAATAGTAAATAATTCCAGTGACTGTTTATTTGTCAATCAAAAGAAGATTACAGTTAAAATTTAAAACAGAGACTTCCCTAAAGAAGGATGAGCAGAAAACATTCAAATCAAAATATTCAGTCTCTACTGATACTCCCCTTTATAAAGTCGTTTCTTACCGGATTGATAATAACCACTGTACCATCATATGTCCAAGTGCCCAACTTCATAGTGCAGTTCTGCTCATCAAATGGAAAGTGTGTAACTATAATTTCACAGTAACTTTTAAAAATAGCTGGTGGTGTCCATATGATCAGGCCTGTGTGTTCTAAAAGAACTCTGGTGTCTTTAACAATAGCAAAATCACCATCTGCACTGCAAAAGGAAAGGACGTTAACAACGATATGGACAGGATTGGCATATGCTTAGCATAACATTAAACTAAAGACAACATAGAAAGAGTAAAATGCTGGGCAATAGTTATTTTTTGTGTAATTTGGGAGAATTTGACCCATTGGATTACAAAATGTAGGAATCAAATTCAGGACTGAGGTAATACAGTGCAACTCCACTGTCATCAGGCTACAAGGATTTGTTCTTGCTCTTCAAAGAATAGAAATGTTTTCTGCTTCTTTATTTCCCTAGTCCCAGCACGCTGGAATCAGGCCAGCTGGTAGCATGCTCATAGGAAAACTTCTTCTGAGACATGATCAGTGATGGAAGCAGAGCAAGGTCCACCACTGCTATAGAGGTAGACTGCTGGATATCTAGTGTGCAGATATTCAGCTCTATAAATACACAAGAGACCAACTTAATAAATAGTTTCAAACAGCTATAGCAGAAAAACAACCTGACCACTGGTGTCTTTCCTTTAAGCTCAAATTCTGTAATTCATTTGGGACTGCATGCAATCTAGACTGCTCACTTGTTATAAAGAACAAGATCTGGGCGCCAGATATCACTGGATGGGATACGAATTTTTTTCACACCACCGTAGTCTTCTGGATTCCACCTTAAGTTGACATCTATCCATTGCTAAAGAAGAATAATTGTAGCCAGTGAAAATCAGAATTGCTGGAAGTAAATATTTTAAAAAGCTACTAAATGTCTTTGACACATGTAAATAGGCACAAAAGCACTGACTTGTGTACCTCTACCATTTCCTTATTTTTGTTTAAAAATACATAACACTTTCCTTAAAAACCTAAAAGGAGATTAATTCTAATTCTAACACGAATTCATTGCTTGAATCACTAATCAAAAGAAGACATTTTTCATGCGTTTTTTTTCCCCCACAGACCTCAATGTTATTCAGTGGCTCTTTAGGGCAAATAGAAATTCAAGGTTCCATAGTCTTACAAAGAAACTAGTGGTATAACTAGGGTGCAGAGACAGGCTACTTCCCCAGGTGCCAACGGGGGTGGATGGGTAGGGGGAAGGGGGGAGAACAGCTTTTGCCACAGCTGCACAATTGCAATCATGGTGACAGCGGAAACTGGAAATCACCACTGCCCAAGTGTGCAGCTGCTGCCCTAGGCACTCAGCCATGTTCTTATGCTGCTGAAAGAAACCCTCAGTCATCTATGACATCCATCTAAACTTGCTTAAGAAATTATCACAGAAAATCATGTGTGCGCGTATGAGCGTGTGTGTGCAAGAGATCAATTTATGGAGACTAGCATATTCCTAATTGATCCATTGTATACGTTCAGATTGGAATACAAAGATTAATGGGATTAAGAGTTACCTGTTTCAGGCGTACATTGGTTGTTACAATTTGATTCACTTCATCCTTAAAAACCGCAAACATACAGATTAAGGAAGAAAGAGGGTTATTCAGAACAAAAGACAAATCACTTAAAACAGTGGCGCTCAACCTTTTGACCCCACAGGCTAGGTAAGTGATATGGGGCCTGTCTATAAAAATGGATCAGGCCCTGGGGCCTGGAACTCCCACTTTAGCCCCCCCACACGCTGGGGTTGGGTCCTGGGAGCCCAGCACCACCCCCTGGCCAGCTCTGCAGGCTAGAATCAAGAACCAGATCCAACATGCAGGGCCCATGGCTGCTTGTGGGTCTGGAGATTTGGCATCGCTCCCCTACCTCCAAATTTCTGGACCTCTAGAGAGCCCCATGGGCCAGATGACAATACTACAGGCTGGATCTGGCCTGCAGGCTGGAGGTTGAGCACCCTGACTTAAAGAGTTGAGCACAATAATTTATACTGTACCACATTAATAAGCTGAATAAGCTGCAGTCCAACTGTGACTACAACTGTATCATGATGATCTTCAACTGGGCGCACCACTTTATTATAACTCTGGAATAAATCTTCAACTAGACGAGTTTCATGTTCAGAGCTCAGTACCAGACCAGCTGCAGAACAGAAGACAGGGCATCAGTTCAAGGTAGTAACAGGCTACATATACAGATAAACTGATGTAAAATCAGCTTTAGCTCAGTGAGGGAATCCAAACATAATTAGGTTTATTCATTATTTTATGGATCCTTTTAATATGCATTCTTATATAATAAAGGGCTTAGTCCGTCTGTCTGTCTGTCTGTGTGTATTGCTCTTGGAACACTCTGATTGGTTAGTGAAACAAGCAATCAGAGTGCGGAGTGCCATGATGACAGCAGGGACAGAGGGGATGGAGCACCACTGGCCTCAACCCCCCCCCGCTCCATCCCTGCTGCCATGGCAGCGCTCCGCTGCCTCCGAGGAGCAGGGCCAGGGCTAGGGGGTGGGCAAGGCCAGCGGTGCTGGAGGCGGTGGCAGCACAGGGTGCTGGTGGAGGGGGATGGAAGGGACAGCAGAGCAGGCTTCCCTCCTGCCCCTGCTCCTGGGAGGTGACGGCGGCATGGGGTGGTGGCACTCTGTTTCCCCTACTCCCATCCCCATCATTCTTGATGGGCAATTCAATAGTCACTTCATAATTAGCAGGAATAATCATCCAGTCGAATTCTGAGCTGCGTTTCCTGGCATGGTAAATATATTTTGAATAATGCACAGCTCTAACTAGGAGATAAAAAAAATGTAAGAATTCCCCTAAGTTGGAATCAGGCTTTGTTAAACTCCTACGTTCTGTCTCGCCCAGCTAGAAATACATTAAATAATTTTGGACAACTGGGTTAACTGAAGACTTACTAAAATCAAGGCATTTCACTTGTTTTCTTTTTAGGTCTACAACTTTGTCTAGGCTCATAAAATTGGAGGTTTAAAGTATAAAGGCAAGAATAACATAAATTTGTTTGATCTGAAAATGCCATCTGGTGGCTTGTTTTACACCTGCAAATGTATACTTATGTTTTGCATGCTGGGAGTTTTTGGGAGCGATTCTCTGCACAGTTGAGCATGAGGAAGATGTTAGTACTATGTTTTTGTGGTGTACTCCTGTCTACTGATCTAGCTTTATGTATATATCTTCAGTATATAAATCTTGAATACTACAACATGCTACTGAGCCATTTCAAATTCATATGAAAGAGGAGAAAAAGCTTTCACTTTATGTTAAAGGACTTGCATGACTTCAGAGAAGACAGACCTATTACAATATCTTTATTTGATTTTCATCCCATTTTCTCTTCCTAGGTACTAGTGAGCTGACCTACCATATTTATTCAAATATAAGATGATGCTGAATAAAAGATGACCTCCCCAATTATTAGAGTCTATGTTTAGAAATTTTATAAATTTGTTATAATTTTCAAGTTCTAAAATCTATTTATTGCAGGTTTGCCTTGAATTTGTCCCTCCTCCAACTGCTACAACAAGGAAAATAAGTCTGGGGGGGTCAGGTACCTACCCTCTGCTGCCTCCCAGTGTCTTACCCCTGCAGCCCTTTCCCCCCACATCCCTTACTGTCAGGCCCTTCTCTCCCTGAGCACATGGAAATGAGGGGCAAATCTGAAAACATTAACTTCGAAATAAACATACCTTTAATAATTTGCATATAGGCAAAATACTATGGGTACTTATGACTATTTCATCCACTATTGATGCATTTTACCTTTTTTGAAACTGCTGCAAGTTTTAACACAGGTACTTCATAAACACACTTTTACGCACCGACATGGTGGCAGACAGCAAAAGTACAGC
>NW_005841969.1:1958388-1967824 GCF_000455745.1 Alligator sinensis
AGAAAGGGTTGGCTAGACCTGAATTGTATAAAGCAAGACAGAAGGGTGGACAGGGCCTGCTGAATTTAGGATTGTTCATCTATGTGAAATATGTAAGACCAGTATGCAAGGTGCTAATGGAGGGAGAGGGGAAAGCAGTGCATATCACCCAATTTCACACAGCTTCAATTTTGAAGAAATGGGGATTATATCAGACTTCTTTGAAGAGTCCATGGGCGTTGGAACTGCTGACTCATTACATCAGGATGGAAGGTTTCATGCAGGGGTATAAAATAGGGAAGGCAGGGGTAGAGGTCCTGAAGAATTGTAAGAAATTGATGAATGGGGTAAGAGAGAGAAAGACAGGATGGTACCAGTGGGAAACTTCACAGGAGAATAAGTGAAGGTGTGGGGAGAGGTGGTAGGTAAACAACTAAAAGGGGAACATGCTGATCTAGCATGGATGGTTGTAAGAAATATCTTGCTGGTAAGAGAGGTGCAACACAGATGGAGCTTGACAAGCTCATCAAGGTGCCCAAAGGAGAGGTGTGGGGAAGGAGGAACAATGGGTCATATGTTTGGGGAATGCATATATGCAAAGGAAGTGTGGGAAAGGGTCCACTGCTTTCTGAGTGTCACCAAAATAAACTTGTTAGCACAGGAGATGATACTAAATGGACTCATACCAAAGGGATCTGAGGAAACATTATTAAGGACTTTAAATAAACTAGTTTTAACACTTGCTTATAAAGTAAGAGACCTTTGGATTTTTAAGGGGTTGGCTTTCACTGAAAGAGACTGCCTGAAGCTAAGGCTGCATGAAAGAAATATTACATTGATCAGGACAAAGAAGAGATTGGAGAAGAAGAGGTGGAGAAGAAATGGAGGAAAAAGGACTGGACAAACTTGTTTTGCTGTACCAACAGAGAGCACTGATGAAAGAGCGGGGGGGGAGAGTTTCAGGTGGAGAATCTCAGTTGCTACGGAGGTAAGAGTTTTTCATGGGGTTCTTTATGAAGAAAAAGAGTTCTGTAATGTTTTTTTTTGTGGGAAATTGATGTATGTTGTTTAAGGGTTTAATATATGTAGTTGTATGTTTTTGGATATATGGTTGTTTTTGTGGGATAAAGTTTTGGTAAAACAAGGATACTTAATAAGGGTAGGGTAAGTGTGTTTTTAATAAAATTTGTACATAAAAAGGTTCCCATCAGAATGTTTGCTCAATACAGGTCATGTGTTTTATGGTCATGCTCACTGTTGCCTGCATTTAATCAACTTCATAGTTGGCTTCCATTACTGAGCACATGCTGTTTTTGGTAGCAGTTTAATAATAGACACTGCATTTAATGAGGTTTCCTTGTATGCAAATGTAAGAGAAGGGACTTTTTTCCTCATGCTGATTGGGGTAAAAAACCTTATCTTGTATTTGAGTAAATATGGTATACAGAAATGCTCGGGTTTAGAGATTTTTTTGCACACATTTTTTTATTTTATGGTCATAAGAACCTTAAGGACTATTTTACAGTCTACTTCCCATGGATTTTTCAATTCTTCTCTAGAAGGTGATTGTATACATCTGGTTCAGAATGGATAGAAAGCTAAGAGTTACTATGTAGAAGTAGCTTGTACATTTTGCACAATGTGGAACACAAGCCCTCATCAATTTGGGAACATTTAACATGCAGTGCATTAAGAACATACTATAAGCTACTATCAGCCATTTTCACTGGCTGCATCTACACAAGAGGCTGACTGTTTAGTCATTACTGCAGTCATTTAGTACTTGTTTAGTACTAGTACTAAACAAGTACTAGTATAACCAAGTATTAAATGACTGCACAGTAACCCGAGTTAATGGGCAGTAGTGTTATTTTGTGATTCTACTTCACAGTAGACTAATACTACTGTGTAATAAAATCTCATCATGGTTTTTGCCATGTGACGCTACTGCTCAGTATTATTAGGCTACTGTGCAGTCCGTGTCTCATGTAGATGTGGCCACTAGAAGCATAGTTTTATGAGCTCCAATTCCATAGAGGCACATTACAAGGCCATCTGTGAGAACAGGTATATTATATCATGAGCTTAAGCCAGTGTCAAAAGCACAACACGGAAGGGAAAGACAGGCTCCACAAATCCTTCTGTTCCTCAACAGTGATCTTTGCAAGCAATAGATCATGATTCCAATGAAAGGAGGGTTAATTCAGCAGTGAGTGCTTTTGGAAATCCCAACCTCGTGTTTTCTTTTCTTTGACCCTTGCATAGGCTTTTGGGTGAGATCCTGGCCCTGCAGTTCAGTGGAGCCAGGATTTCAGCCTTTGGATTCTGTGTGAGTTTTAGTGAGGTGCTCTTAGCTGGTTGAGCTGATTCTGTGAACTCAGCCTTACCCTGCTCCTATTCTTATGTGTTTTATGCTATTTGAAACACACTTCTCCAAACAGATCATATTTACTGAAATGAAATAACTTACTGTTAAAGTTCTCTGATGACATCAACAGGAAGTATACCTGATAGCCTGCTATGCATCAACATTTCCTGCTTCTAGGGCAGAAAGATTAGTATCTGGTGTCGTATTTCAGCTGGTAGGTTATGATCACAGAGTCATATTTAGGTCAAGAGTTATATTGGATTTTAGGAATCCAATTAAAATTTATCTATACTGGTCTATTCCAATAAGACATGACAGAAATCTAGTAAGTTTTTTTTTCTTTTAGCTTGGTAAAGAGTATTTAAAGTTACAAAAAGAATTAGTCTCTTAAGGGAAAATTTAATTGGAATTATGAAAAGTCTCTGTACAACACATGCAGCTGTCAATCAATTCCATTTCCTTATCAGTATTCTCCACAATTAAGAGGAGTTGCTTGTTATAATATAATGCATTTCAAATTATATTTACTAAAAATCCCCATAGATGTCTATGCAATTTTAGTGCTACGTTAGAGCATGGCATGGCAAAATGTATTTAGAGGGGGAAAAGCAGCTCTCATCTTGAAAATAGTGTATACAATGATTAAATATGAAAGTTTCCAGCTTAAGTATTTTAAGCAAGTCTTTAAAATGTGAATATTTTTAGCAGGTACCACACACTTCCAAGCAACTATTTAACAGGTTTTCAGTGTCAACCATGCCAGTCCATAAAAAGAGCTTTCCTACAAGTATATTGATTTCCTTAACACACATGAGAACAAGTCAGTTTATACATAGCAAGTTGTGGTGCTACACAAAAGAAATGGATCAGCCCCTAAATGAACCAACTGTTGAGTTTACCTGAGCAGAACAACAGGAGTCCGCAGCAGAACTTCATCATGTAGTCCTTTTCCTGGCTTCCCTCCGCGCACACACTAAGAGGAATCTCTTCAAGGGCTCTCCCTGAGGACAGCTATGCTGCTTCCTGCTAGGGTACTTACAGAATAGAGCTATTGAGCTATTGATTTACACCACCTGCTCATGGGAATAACAGCTGAGAGCCACTGCACTAGCTCCAAAACAAGAACACACAGTTTGTCTACTGAAACATCCTCTCCGGTTTACAGGGAAGCAGCAATACATTCTGTAGTAGAAGGAGATTGTTTATCGAGTAATTTAGCATCTGAGTAAGGGGCAGTTAAAACATTCCCACCATAAACAGGCTATAAGCCCTGCTTTACCCCTTTTGACCTGAGGTATCTGCCAAACTTTAGGCTTTCTGAGCTGTTTTGGCAAGGGAGGACTAATGGACAGAAGTTCTTTTTGGATATGAAATCTAGCACAAAATCCTGTTTCCATAAATACAGCAGTAATGAAATTACAGGTAACCAATTCCTTGCTCAGTGCTCTAAGCCTCTTTTTCCAGCCAGCACTCTGCAGAAAATTCTCTCCCTTAGCTTTGTCTCTGGGTTATGCTACATATACTTCTCTGACCATCTCTGGTACATTTTTTCTGCTTCCGTGGCATTTCTTGCTGCTGGTCACTCTCTCATCTTCCCCCCACTATCCATCCCCCCCACACCAAGAAAGATGCCCAGTTATCTGTGTTTGCATCCAGTAAAACCTCTCTACTTCTCACATACCTCATCTTCTGACTGACATTTCATGTGGCCTGTGTTTCAATAGTGGTTCTTATTGTTTCGGCTGCTTTAATCGATAAAGGCAGTTAACAGATTCTGACATTTATTTATCCTGAACGAAGGACAGCTCTTACACCCACTGGATTCCAGGAGGGTTCGCCCAACCCCCAGCAGGACAGAGCACAAAGATACGATTTCATGATGGTATCACAGGCATGTTGATAATGCAACATCAGATGTACACAGTGTCTGACCCAGCATTACTTGTGCACCCAGTGTGGCAGGTTCAGGTCCAAACAAATGTAAGGAAAAATGTTACCAGACTTGTCTTATAATATAAGCTTTAATATAACATAAAAGTTTCAATCATTCCAAAAGGTGTAGCTGAGCTACTCTGCCTTCTGTTTGGAATCAGCTGAATATGAATTTGTCAGTGGTTCAGAAAACGTGTGCACTCAACATGGCTTATTTTTTCATGCATCTGCATTGGCCTAAAACCAGACCCCTTTGTTTGGAAGCCAAGTGCTGTATCAGGGATAACTACCTATAATTTACCAGCTAGAAGTCATGCCCGCATTTGAAGGGTATTGCAGCAGTGGTTTTCCTGGAGAAGGCTTTGGGAGACTCAGCCTGACTGGAGCGGACTTAATTGTTACGGATACTAACAGCTCCATTCAGAAAAATAAGGAAATCTGAACAGAGTTTTAAACGTACACAGAGAGAAAAGCAAGATGTTTATTGTTAACATTAGGCTACAGTCTATGGTAGTGATTGAAACAAGCTATTCAGAGTTTGTCTGAATTTACAGTTTCCCTTGTATTGCTAAGAAAATTTTTCACGCCTTTCAAGTTTCAGGAGGCCTTTTTAAAAGGTCTGTTCTAAAAGAGTATGGGCTAAATACTGCACTTATACCCACCCCCACCTAACCTAAAAGTTTTTGAGCATGGACACCCTGACTTTCTAGGCCTTTGGTAGTGACACTGACCTCTCACATAGACCCATCTCCTTGGGTAGTGGAGATGCCATAGCCACACAGAACGTAGCCATGAAAGTGAACAGAAGGGACAGGTGGGTTCTAGGCAGGCTATAAAATAATCTTAACTCACAAGGAGCTGAATTTAGGATATATATAAAACCTTAATTTATCAACAATATAAAGGCTGACTAAAGCCAACATAACCAGAATGAAATCAGTGGCACTACTGTAGGCAAGTCCCCTCTGCAGATTTAACAGCAGAATGAAATCAGATTTCAAGCCAACTGATTATCAAATCCTTCAGATTGAATGATGAGTAATATAGATTTCTATTTAAAAACACATAAAGGATTCAAATATACACTCACATCTATGTAATTCTTGAATAATGTGGGAGACAGAGGAGAAGAAAGAGTATAAAAATAAGACTGTGTGTATGCATGCATATATAAACTTTAAGCTCTCCTAACTAGAATATTCAGTAGATATACCCTCTGGAAAATTGAGGGGGGATAAGAACTGTGAAATAATGAAGCTTGTTTTCTTCATTTATAATTACAATTAAACTGGGAATACCTTTATAGATTTTAATTCAGTTTGGTATAAGAAAAATGGCATTGTTGGTGACAGGAGATTATGGCAATATCTGATAACAGAAGGCAGATTGTTTGAGATGTAATTTGTGAATTTGCCATGTGTTTGTTACCAGATTGCCCCTATTTATATACAGTATGGCATACATTTTCTACTGGAAACAACCACACACTAGTCTGGCAACTCAATATCATCACCAGCAGATGGCAACAGATGGTTAGAAAAGATGCAGTGCGCACATGAGTTGCATTTAGGAGATAACTATCACAAACAAATCACTAAAAATACCAAACCAGAGAAAATATTTACTTTCTAGCAGAGACACATTCAAAGAATTAACAACTGTCTTGAGATCTTATTGGATTGCATTTCTTACATTTGTTCCAAAGTATGTAAGGACAAGCTAGGCATTAATTCTTGCAAACACCTATATCAGTGCAACATTATGCATAGGATTTTAATTCCATGAATGTCAGGAAAAATCAAACTTACAGCTTTCATGTCAGATACATCCAAGCCCCCTTGTGATTATGTATTATTAATGACATTTCCAATAAGTCTGTGATCAGTTTTTCTCTCTCTCAATGAAAATCAAGGAAATTATATATACATACATATATACATACACACACACACACACACACACACACTACAGATTCTCAGCTCATCATTTTATATATAGATAAAATGATGAGCTGAGATTCTGTAGTATTTCATTGGCCTTTTCATACATCATATGCTTGGAACATATTACAGCATAGATGTACATGACATTTATATAATCATGAATGTACTTTAAATGGGGGGCATGAAAAAGAGGAGAAAGAGGGCCTAAGCTATTCTTACAGGAGAAGAGTGGTGGCCACAAAGGCTGCTGACAGACATGAAAAAACAGAACAGAAGTGCACTTTACAGGAAGAAGCAGCATGTTAGTTTGATCCGACTCCTCAGCATCTGTATAGATCGAGATCGGGCACTTCAGCAAAACTTTTTGGCACTTTTATTAATAGTAGATTCAGCCAGATATTAGATAAAAGCACCAAAAAGCCCCACTTACAAGGCTTGGTAAAGCATCTCATTGTTCTAGTTGCATCAGCTTCATACTACCTAGTCTAAACATGACAGACTACCTTTCTTTTATGCATAATCCATTAAATAATTACTGCAAAATACACAGGAAGAATCTGCCCAGCTGGATAAGCTGACCTAAACATAGGTTAATCAGTTACTGCAAGTGGCCTGATCTAATATTCTATATGACAAAAACTCACCCATTTCTTTAGTTTGGTTTTATTAACAAAAAATTAACAATTAGATCACAAACTCAGTGTAAACCATCTTCTTGGAAGCTCTAGAAGCAGCCAAGCCTAGCTCTGAATTAGTGGCTAAATCTCAAATTTGCCTGAGTTATGCTCAGTGCAAAACTCATGTTGAGAAAAGAAGACAAGGAGCAAAGCCTCCAGTCATAAGGGCTACTTTAGCATGCATCAGTCTCTGGTTCCCACAAGGCCATTTTGGCAGGACATGGGAGCACTGCAGCTATATTGCTTCCTGCACATCCGTCTAATGGTGAGAAATACAGGAGAAACAGGAGACACTAGCACAAAGCCCTGCTTTGTACCACTGGATTCAGCCTTCTCTCTGTCCAGATTACCAAAGTTATTTCATCCACAGCTAGATAGGGTAAGGAGCCACCTACATGACAAAATTAGTAAAAATTTCCTTAACAATTTCCCAGCCACATCTACATAAGCCAACAGTGTTTCAGGCAGAAGCTACCAGCCTGCTACAGACAGTATTTAGTTTTTGCAGTGATATGTACTTCAGACAGAGCACTAGTTTTCTGAGTGACTATTATGCAAAAAAAAAAAAAGGAAATTCAATTCTAGCTGCCATTTATGACACTCCTACTTGAGACTTCTGGGCTGTACTCCAGGAAGAACTGCCTAATGGATGGTCAGTCTAAGTGACTGATAAGTGCACTGTGCTAAATCATGCAACCTCTAGCCAGTTCATTGTAGATGGTATCCAAAGTGCTACTTGGGCCATTATGAGCAGCCAGTGCCAAGCATTTTCCCACTGGTTTTGTTTGATTTGCTTGCCTAGATCGGCTTTTCAGACCCCTTTTAGTACCAGCATAACTGTCGCTGCAGCTTGCTTTGAGCAGGCAACAGATGAAATTTGTAAGGTACACACTACAGTATGGCCAAAATTTTCAAGCCTAAGAGTAGAGGGACAAGGAAGTTCTGTTGCCAGCTGTTGCATGGAGTTACTAGGAGACCCTTTATCCTGATGCCTTTTGGGCTACGGACAGAAGTTACACATTGTGTGGGCTGGGAGCGGTCCGAGGCTTTCGGGGGCGCGCAGCGGGCTGTGGCCAGCAGCCCTGGCACGTGGGTCGGGGAATGCAGGCCGGCGGACTAGAATTAGGCACGGACGTGTAGCGGTTGATTAAAGATTATTTTACTTACACCGTAGATGGTCGTGGTGCAGGCAGGAAAAACTTTGCTTAAGTTGCAGTTACAAAAACTCGCCCGAAGAGCTCTGGATACCACGATGAGAGTCTAAAAGGTGACTCTCCACGAAAGCACGCAGGGAAGGGTACGTGGAGGGATTAGGCAGTGACGGGGAGAGGCTAGAGGTTGATCAGGCCCCTGTATCCTCCTTAAGGCACACGCTGGGTTCGTTGGGCTCCGCAGCGCTTAGAGTTCTTCACAAGATGTGAAGTTCTCCTTCTCCTCCTCCACAAGATGGTTGTGGAGTCCTCCAACTTGGGCGGAAACCACTTAAGCCTCTTATACGGCTAGCAAGCCAATCGCTAGCCGCCATGTAGCTAGCCGCCACGTGGGAATAATTGAGAACCAGCCAATAGTGGGGAACAAATTTGCATGCGAATGGCGGGAACTCCTTTGCACCGGGGTTCTCTCTATGCAACTGAGAATTGCACTGTGCAAAGAAAGCTCCTCGTGGCGGGAAATAATTCTGCAGTGCCGAAGCGCACACACAATCATACCCTTGGGTCATGACACACATAAACCAGTTTAAGTCATCAGAAACTGGTTTAAACCTGTAACAGAACAGAAGTGCAGTGCACATAAACCAGTTTCCAAATGGCTGAAACTGGTTTATGATAAACCTGGTTGAACATAATATCAGACTTAACTGATTTGGGTCCCCCAAATCTACCCCATGGTCCTAGTCCATGTGGGTACTAATGATGCGGCCAGGAGAACCCCCAATCACCTGATGGCGGACTACAGTGCTCTGGGCGGCATGCTGAGGGAGTTCGGTGCACAGGTGGTATTCTCTTCCTTCCTACCAGCGAGCGGACGCGGAAGACAGCATGAGAACTGCATCCGAGAGACCAACTGGCGGCTTCGGCAGTGGTGTCTCGAGGCAGGCTTCGGCTTCCTGGACAACGACCCGCACATCACGACTAGGGACATGCTCAGTTGGGATGGGCTTCACCTGTCCCCAAAAGGTAAGCGTGTGTTTTCTTCTAGGTTGGTGGATCTCCTCCGGCGGGCTTCAAACTAGGCTCGCCGGGGGGAGGGGAAAATGAGGGCGGGGGAAGCTGTGGACCACCAAACCATGTGGCACCCACAGGGACAGCCCAGCCTGAAGAAGGAGAACATTGGGAACCTGCAAGCCATGAGGCGGCCAGCAGTACAGCACAGGTAAGCAATAAGCAGGTAAGAAATAAGGGGCCCCTTAGGATTCGGAGCTGGGGGGCAGCAAAGGCACCAGTCACAGGGTTCAAGTGCCTATATACTAATGCTAGGAGCATGGGGAACAAGCAGGATGAACTAGCGCTCCTGCTTGCAGAAAACACCTACAACTT
>NW_005841969.1:1970187-1974995 GCF_000455745.1 Alligator sinensis
TCTTTCCTGCCTATGCAGGGGGTTGGACTCGATGATCTATTGAGGTCCCTTCCGACCCTAACATCTATGAAAATCGGTTTATGAAACCTCTGTTCCGGACCCCTTCCTGGTTCAATTTAAAATCACAGTCCCCTGTGCTGGCTGTGTGTCAGAGAGGTGTGTTCTAGCACCCCCTGGCATCTGGCCTGAGCCACTGCAGGCATATATGGCTGCATTTCCCGAATCAGAAGTAAATGTGTGTTCAGTTGCTTCTCAGTTTAATCTCCGCATCTTAGACTAACCTTCAAAGACTGAATCAATTCAGCCTCAGGCTTTTTGACTGTACTTTTTGAAGGCCAGTTAGCTCTGCTATTCATTCCTCAAGCAGTTCAATTCTCACCAAAATAACTTCAATCTCTAACACAAACAAAAACAAACCAAAATCCTCTATCCTCTCCAGGTATTAGGAAGAGCCACTTTCCCTTCTAGCTTTTCCTCAGCACAGCAGCTTGGCTTCTCCTTCTTGCAAATTGTTCCCTTCCAACTTGTCCTCCATTTCTAGCACTCTCTAATGGTTTAAAAAAAAAATCTCAGTGGGATACTCCCTCACTAGCAAAATGCCACACATCTGAAAAGGGGGCTGATTGCCCCTTCCTAAGGGAAAGACAACCATTTCTACTGCCTCAGTTCCCTCACAAAATTACCTGAAGTAGTGCTATTTTGATTTTGTGCCCTAATGTATATGTACAATATGGCCAAATTGCTGAAGATGGTGGGAGGTAGAACTTGGCATTACTGGACTGAAAATGTTGGCTCTTGTTGTGCACAGTCTTCCCAATGTCCTTTTTTATGTATCACCCAAGTCCTGCAATCAGGGGGCATGCATTACAGAAACTATGGGCAGTATTTTGATGCAATGCAGGGATGGGCAATTCTTTCAGGTGGAGGGCCGCTTAATGAGTTTTGGCAAGCCATTGAGGGCTGCATGACAGGTAGCCAGGGGCAAATATTAATTTTCTAAATTTTTTAGGGGCCCCATGGGCCGGATAGAATGGCTTGGCAGGCCGCATCTGGCCCACAGGCCGCATTTTGCCCACCTCTGATGTAATGTATGTATTTGAATCATGATATTTTCATGTTGAAATAAACACATGCCTGTTTTTAAAAGTACTGTACGTTGTTTCTCTCTGGTGCTAAGCATTGCTGTCAATTAAGTTTGCAAGGAGCTCAGATCTTCTGGAAATCAGGCCACTTATTTGGACATCCTCCAGATTTGAACATTTGGGCCAACAGATTTAGTTTACTGTTCTCAGACTCCTAAAGGGTTACAGACAAGTGTCAGGGGTGAAAATAACCCTCTCTACATTGTTAAATAGGAAGGTTACTTTACCTGCAAGCTTCTCTAAGTGGGTCCCCCCCCCCCCCCCCCCCCCCCCCGAGGGGCTCCTCAGAGATTTCGTAGACATTAGGGCTGGAAGGGACCTTGAAAAATCATTAGGTCTAGCCCCATGACCAAGGGTCAGGAAGTCAGATCACCCCAGCAAGATAAAAATCCTCAGCCAGTTCCCACAAATAAAACAGGTTTTGAACAAATACCCTGTTTTCCTGTTCTGGATACTAAGAAGGATCCTCCGTGGCTGAGGCCCCAGCACAGCAGTCAGGCCCCTCCATGCAGCAAGCAGTTCATCTCACTGCTTTTGGCTCACAACTGTTACCTCACAGTTCACTCCTTGCTACTCTTTTCTCTGGGTTTTTAAGCTCCCAATGAACAGCTCCCTTATCAGCAGCCTCCTCACAGCTACAACTACTCAACAAGGCTGGCAGCCCCTTCCTACAGGCAAAAGGCACCCTATTACAGAAGCACTACAGGCAAGATAGGGAAGAAGTTATGATATTGAAAAGGTGGCATGGTATAAAAATTATAGCACTGATTACTTTCTTTTCACATCCAGTTCACTACATTTTTATGGAGTTTTTCAGAACTAGATTCTAGACCAAATCAAGATTGGAATCAAACAGAAGTATATTGTTGGTTGTAACAGGGCACCTGATATGGTGACTGGTACGGGGGAAAAGGAGATATACCTATGGGAACAAAGGGAAAAATTTACCGGACCATGGCAGGAAAAGCAGGACAACGCTGAGCACCAGGACCCCAGGTGATCCCAATGAAGTTCTGCCTGGACTCCGGCAGGGCTACACATGGCAGATTGGCTCATGCGGGGAAGAGCTGGAAGATAAAAAGGGAAAAAGAGACAGATTGCCCCCAGGGCAGGGGCAAACTGGAGAAGATGGAGCTATGATGAGGAATGCACCCAGAACGGTGAGCTGAGGTACTTACTGAAGATACTTACTAAAGACTGAGGAGTGGAAGCAATGTCCAGGAAGAGTGGGCGAGTGATGGTCCAGGTGAGTGCCGAGTTGAGGAAGGGCTTCACCTGTGGGAGAAAAGACAGGAGAAGATGAAGTGAGGAGGTGCGGGGAGGCAGACAAACTCCTCCACCCTCATTACCCAGGGAATTCAGGAAAGGGAACTAGGAACAACTGTAGAACTGTAGGCATCTTCCTAAATTACTAAAGAGTCATGGAGGCTGGGACCCTGAGGATCTAAGGGCCAGCTCTCCCAGGTTGATGGCCTCAGAATGCTATTAAGTCCTCATAGGGGCTGTGAAGAGAACAGCTCCAATCCAAGGAAGGGCAGAGGAATACCATCTCCCTAGGGATAGTCAAGACAGGACAAGAAAGGGACAGGGAGGGAGGGAAGGGAAGCAGGAAGACACTCGTAATCACGAGACCCATGAAGGGAAGGTAGGAGTCTTGTGAAGAAACTCTGGTCAATACCTCAAGGTGTATTAGGAAGACCACCTCCCAAGTTCTGTGTTCTTTCTTAATATATCTATTTTTCCATCAAGACATGGCAAGTGAGTGAGGAAGAACAATGAGACTAAACACCAGGGATTGACCATAACACCCGTGGTACCAGCACAATGTTTACATTGGTGAACACAGGAGTGATGATTTTGTAGGACATTGGAAAGAAATTTGCTTGGAAACTAAAAAAAATCTGTACATAATCCATGGCAAGGACAAATGAGTGGGGGATGCTGCAGTATACACAGGGTAACTGCCATTTGATAACTGAATTACAGATTATCACAGCAGAATGGGGTTTCTGATTGCCCTGAGGTTTGAATTTCATAGGGTTAAGATTTTAAAAAACCTGGCTGCTGTTGCAAGAATCAAATACTAATGACAAATCAATATTTGCCACCAAAAGCAGCTGCTTGGTTTCAGCTCCTTTAAATATTTGCCTCCCATGGCAGCATGGGTGGATCTAGGAATTTGAAAAGAGGGGTGCAGATGGTGTAGTACATCATCACATACGACATGACAAATATTTTTGTCCAGTTAAAAACAAACAAACAAATTAGAAGCTTTTCTTTTATGCTTCAGGCAGAGGACTATATTATTCAGTTTAAGATTGAAACAAAAACAATAACTTAATTGGAATATGCGTAAATTCACTAAATAATATATTATGTAGCAATAACACAACAAATTAGGCCAGACATAATCAAAAGATGTTGTTTTTTTAGTGCTGTAATCATTAGAATTAACTGTACTTCTAGTCAGATTTATAAATCAAAATCTAGTGTTTTTGGCTACGGACAGAAATTACACATAAACCAGTATAAGGGATTGGAAACTGGTTCAGATCTGTAACACAACAGAAATTCAATGCACATAAAGCACTTTCAAAATGGCTGAAACCAGTTCAAGATAAACCTGGATGTATGTAGTATCAGACTACTTAACTTCTTTTCCAGATCCCCTCCAGATTCAACTTAACTCAGTCTGCCAGCATCCCAGAATGCTTTGCACCTTCCCTAAAACCCCCCATTTGCAGGGTGGGTGGGCTAGCCTTGATCCAAGCTGTCTACTTCAGCTGAGCAAGGAGGTCTTCCTGCCCTTCTTCTCCACGCCCAGCTTCTGGCCTGGCCCACTGCGGGCCTGCGGCTGCATTTCTGGAATCAAAAGTGAATGTCTGTTCACTTGCTTATTAGTTTAATCTACACATTTTAGACTAACCTGAAAAGATTGAATAGATTCAACCTCAGTCTTACTAACTATCTGTACTTAGTTCTGGAGTGCCATAACAGGGTATCCAATATTTCATTGGCAGTTATTTCCACACCTGAATTAATATTTTAGCTATAGCAAAAATCAGTCTGCAGGGCTGTGAAATAGGCACTACATTATCAGCACTAGCTAGCTAGCAGCAAAATTAATACATTCATAGATTGTAAGGCTGGAAGGGACCTTGGAAGATCATCAGGTCCAGCCCCCTGCACCAAACAGGAAAGATAACTGGAGTCAGGTGACCCCAGCAAGGTGACTGTCTAATCTCCTCTTGAAGATTTCCAGGGTAGGTGATTACACCACCTCTGGAGAGAGCTTATTCCAGTTTGGACACCCTGACTGTGGATACATTTTTCCTAATGTTGAGCTTGAATTGGTCTTCCAGGAGTTTGTAGCCGTTACTCCTGGTTTTCCCCTGGGGTGCCCTGGTGAATAGTTGCTCACCGAGCCCATTATGTATTCCCCTAGTGTAGTGGTAAGCTGCTACCAGGTCCCCTCTCAGCCTTCTTTTCCTCAGGCTGAAGAGTCAGCCTTTCCTCGTATGGCTTGCCATTTGCAGAAGTGAGGATAGGTTTATTAGTGGAACATAAGACCATTAAAAAGGAGAGAAAGTCATTAATACCTGTGGAATGAAGAGATTAATAGAAATCAGGTAGACTATAACGAGCTATAAAGTCCATTAATTCCCT
>NW_005841969.1:1975005-1977821 GCF_000455745.1 Alligator sinensis
TGCTACAGTCCTTTCTCTGGGGTTGCAGCTGCTTCTCTGGGTTTCTCAGTAGTTCCCTGCCTTCAGCCTTTGGACTGCTCACCCAGCCTTTCCATGGAGCTCTCACATGCACTCCTTCTCCCTTGGCTGCCACCCCAACTGCTGCCCAGCCCAGGGTTTTCACAGACCTGGCCTGCCCCCTTCTGGTCACCTGATCAGCTGGCCTGGCTCAACTTTTAACCCCTACCTTACCAGCGCGCTGTGCCCAGAAAGTCCTGATATTAAAGGGGTGATCTGTTTTCTGGTAACAGGGCTAGGGTTCCCTATTACAGGATCCATAAAGTGATCTTCATGATAGTGCATCACATCAATGAATAAACTCACAAGCTGGATAACTGTAATGGACTTGGACAATCCTATTTGTGTATCTGACACGTTTAGTAAATTATAATGCATCAGCTACAAAGAAAAACAGAAAAGATCAAAACCAAAGCTCCAGAAGCCATGGAAAGGAGAAAAAAAAGTTCCAACTTAATATTTTTTAAAATAAGTCCTTGTTGGCTTCCAAATGCAGTTTTCAAAAACAATCCCTAATTGCCTCAGGAAATGCATTAATCAAGGAATCCCAGAGGCCTGAAAACCATTTGCTCCAATCCACTGAGATAAAGTGGATATATTCCAATGGTAGAGACCCAAGTAACATAGGAAACTGAATCTGTCCTTGAGACAAAATACACATATGAGGTATAAAAAGTAGAATACAGAAATAAAACAGAGCCCTTAAACAACATCCTTCAGCACTTTACTGGTATCTGTTCTGGGAGAAAAAAATTAAGAGTTATGGTACTACAAGTGTAAAATCAGCAACATCACTTAGAGAAGTTTATGGAGCTGCTGTCTGGCATCTTCTATAAGAAACATGAATCACAAAGAGTGATGTACAGCAAGGGGTCTATGTCAGTTTTATTGGTAAAAAAATAAAGAAAAAGTCAAGATGCCATGAACAGAAAATATATGTGAGAACTTTGGAAAACAGTCTAATTTGAGCTTTTCTATGGTTGGAAAAAACTGAACTTTGGTTTCTGTTAAACCGTATGAATCTTGTTCCACTTTTAATTGTAATCATAAACCAAAATTAATCAGACTTTGTAATCAGAATCTTACACTACACAGAGAAACTTATCCTGCCTGGGCTGGAGAGTCAGCTTTGCCATGCATGGCAGTGCAGCATATCAAAACAAACCTAGCCCTTGTTGTTACAACCATCACCTGTATTCATGTATGGCATTAAATATGTCAGCGACCTGGGCTCTATAGTGCGCAGTGGTACAGAACCCACGCACAAGCGTTCCGGTTGTACCAGAACACTAGTGTGTGTCATGGGCACAATTGGGATTTTCCTGTAAGCAGCAGATCATTTGAATAAGATAATTTTATAGCATCAGACGTGGCTTGTTTCAGAACTAAACAAATGAAGCAGCCTGCAGCAGTCTGTGCCTGTAAAATGCAGCTCACTGAGAAATGTGGCTACTTATGTGGCCCATAAGAAACTTCCCTCTAGCCTGGCCTCAAGCATATTTCCCTTCTGTTTCCTCACACCCCTTTTACCTCACTGTAATAAACTCCTGCTTACATTGTTTGCTCACCAGTGATCTTAATCCAAAACATATTTCCCAGCCTCATTCTCTTGCATTACATAAGCTTTCCAGGTCTACTGCGCAGTTGCTAAGCAGTAATTTCGCATGACTAAAAAACCCCCCAAGATTGTTAGGTTCACTAGATGATTTTTCTTGTTACAATATAATTATGGCTGTAATAAAAACATTTCAGAATTCATCAGTGAACAGAAACTGGGTCAGTGACACAGAGGCTATCTGCCTCTTAGGAGCTTTTACTGGATCTTCTGTCATTTAAAAAGTTGGTATAGTAAAAAACCCATTAATAATAGGGTTCCCCTCCTACCAATTTATTGCAGGGGTAGGCAGAAGTTCACTTTATTGTCTGTCACTGAACTATTTATTTCTATTTCAGCCTTCAGTTTTCAGCTATGCACATGGAGAGATTGATTGGCACTGCTGGGTTAGATAGTGCAACAGCAGCACATGGCAGAGCCATGAATGAAACACAGAACTGGAAAGCCTGGGAGTGACCTTGAATCTTGGTCCTGTTAGACAAGTACAGATATGGTGTAACACTGAGGGCCTTGTTACATAGGAACTTTAGGTTGCTTTTGGAGCTCTTAACCACTGGATTGGCTGCATGTTAACACCTTTTATGTGGCTTAAAGTCCTCATTATTTGGTTTAAAGTTACTCCACTCTAGGGCAGGATTATCTCTAATCTACCTAATTTGATCCTGTTCCATTGTGTGGCCACTCCAGACAGCTATTTCACCAAAATGAAGTCCTCCAGCATCCAAGAATCAGAGGCCCCTCCTGAATCAGAGCGAGCAGGGACATCAGAGTGCCGTGGCCAGGCATGGGGCCTCAGCCCCTGGGGATGTCAGGCAGAAGAAGTGCTGCAGCTCCAGAGTGTCCAGCGACTACAGTGCCTTCCAGTGCTGCCCAGCAGGACTGTGCAAAATTTTGACGGGTGTTTCATCTCAAAGCTGTTTTAAAGCGTTTTGAGCTCGAAACAGCAAAATCGAAATGAAACGAAAGGCTTCAAAACAGCTTTGAAATGAAATGAGGGCACTCAAAACATTTCAAAAGTTGTGAAACGTTTCAAGTTTTGAAGCAGCCCAGTGGCAGGAGGCAGGGGAGAGCCAGGGCTGTGCTCCAAGTGGCTCCACCAGTCCCACAGAGCTCAGCCCAGTGGCGGGAGGCAGTGGGAGAGCCT
>NW_005841969.1:1977870-2052724 GCF_000455745.1 Alligator sinensis
CTGGCCAGTGGCTCCTCCTCTGCCTCCTGCCGCCAGGCTCAGCTCCACGGGGCTGTGGATCCTCCCGCCGGCAGACTTTGCTTGCCAGGGCTGTACTCCGAGTGGCTCTGCCACTGGCTCTCCTACTGCTGGGCTGAGCTCCATGGGTTGGTGGAGCTCCACCTGCCCTCCCAGCACTGCCAGACTCCTCCCGGGGGTGTGGGCCCCCAGATCTGCACACAGGAGGCGGTGGCCAGTGGCAGCAGTTTTCCTGGTGCTGGGTGCGGGCTGTGCCCAGCGCCGATCCCAGGCAGCAGCGGCAGCCTCCTGTCATTATGTATGAAGATCTGGGGGCCCGCACCCCCAGGAGGAGTCCAGCACAGCCCCACAGCCCTCCCAGTGGCACGAGCCCTTAGATCTGCGTGCTGGATAACAGGAGGCCTTGGCAGGCTTCATGTCCTCAGAAGGGGCTACCAGACCTGCAATTTTCATCCAAATCAGGCACGAAATTACAAAGTTATAGGCATTTTCATGATTCTCCATTATAGCCTATGGGCAAAACGTTGAAACGTGTCAAAACAGCTTTGACGAAACAGAACAGTGCTTCAAAATTAAAAGAAACAATGAAACAAAACACTGTCCCCTTGAAATGGCAAAATGGAAGTTGAAATGAAACGGTGCTGTTTCGCACAGCCCTACTGCCCAGGGAGAAGGAAGGATTCAACTGCATTCCTCTCCAGCACTGCTTAACAGCCGCTTCACAGAGCTACACAGTGGCTTTTAGAAGAGTCTTACACTTTTCCAGAGAACAAATGCACAGAGGGCATCTTTACAAGTGCTCTGGGGTTGGGGGGGGGTGCGCTTTAATTAGAGTGGCTCTTGGGAGCTGCCCTAATTAAAACGCTCACTGCATCTTGTGTATTCAGTGTCCCTCACTTCAAAATGGCAGTGGGAGCTCTCGTTCAATGAGCTTTAGTTAAAGCACCCCCTGCCACCATTTTGAAGGGCAGGGATGCTGAATACACATGACACCAAGGCTCCTGGAACACGCTAATTAGCTCCAGGAGACTCAATTAATCGAGTCTGTGCTAACACGTTCTAGGTGGAACGCATGGGAGCAGGTGTCAGGGATGTGTATAGGTGCCTTAAGTGTTCAAATAAAGAAACCAATAAATGAAGGCTTACCTTGTGAATAAGGCACTGAAGTAGAACTCAGGAAACATGATAACATTATAACTAGGACTCAGGAAACATTATAAATTTCAACCTGTTAGACTTATTTTTCCTTACTACTCCTGTACCCCTTCAGCACTTTGTTACCAAAAATCGTGTTTCTTTCTCTGCCTTTATTTTTTCCCCATGGAAATAAGAATGAGCTGTTTTTCTTGATTTGCTCCCTCCTTTCCTACCTCTAGAACCAGCTTCATTTTTTTTGCTTAAAGCAGTACCCCATAAAGCCCACGTATCTCAAAACATAACCTGAAGTCCCACAGCTTATTCTAGAAATGTGCTTCTCATGTAACAACTATCAGTCAAGTCCAAGGTGGAAGTTTTGCAATATGGACAATTAAACACATGACATGATGCAGTAATATCACAAATAATTTTGATGCAAGAAATTCAAATACAGCTCAGGGAAATGTGTGATTTCTTTTTATATTCTTAAAGGCCATCAATATTTAGAAAAGTTTTTTTATTGAAGACATACGTACTCCATATGTACTGGCCTCTGGCTGCTTTATTACTCCATCCAGGAAGAGCACAGACCATCTGCAGATGCTACCTCAGCCTGATGAAGGGCGTTTGTACCTGAAAGCTTGCTAAGAAGAATTTTTCCAACTATTTGAGTTGGTCTAATAAAAAAATATCGGATTTACCCAAAGAACCTTGTCTGCTTATTGAAGACAAATATATATATTTTTAAATAAATCATTTAAAATAAAAATCACAACCCCATGGTCTTAAATTTACCACGGTCTATTACAATAATTTAAATGAGATAAACATAGTATTCAGGTAGTATATTACCATTGAACTGTGGGAGTCACTGGCTAATACCCTTAGCAGGGTTTATTGAAGTGAAAAATCAGCTTTTGACAGCTGTGGTTTCTTCTTCAGGTGCAGGGAAAATATTTTCTTTGTTTCAGTTTATTCATTAAACTTAATAAATCCATTTAGTGTTAAAGCCATATTAGAGGTTAGAATCTATTTGTTCTAAAATCTTGACGATTGTGGTGTATGTCTATATGGCAAAATGCATGGCCATGTAGAGGTAACTGTGCTAGCCCTGATACCTGAATTAATAGACCTATATTAATACAAGTCTCCACATGGTTTTATTAGTCTTGCTGCTTAGTGAGGCTAAATATATTGGGCAATATTTCTTGTATTTGAGCAAGGGTATTGTTGCATTGTGCCACATAACTACACCCAGGGTAACTAGAGACAATCAATTCCATTTGCTACCTGAAGAAAACATTTTTTACTTAATAAGCCACTTGGTTTTGAAATCAACCTGTGTCTTGATAATTGAACACATTGTGCAAGGCTGTGTACAAACATTCAAATGAGCTGGGAGATTTCTCCCGGGTTGGTTCTTCTGGTAGAAACACTCACCCGGAGATGCCTGAACAGACAGAAGAATGCAGAGCCCCTGAAGAGCAGAGAGATTGCACTGTTAATGCTGGGCAGCCAGGGGATCCCTGTGCACACGTCTCAGCATGCTCTGCACATGACAGATGGCAGCAGTGCATAGAGCAGCCCTGACTGGTTGAACCAGACTGTTCAAAGTCAGCCTGTGTCTCCCTGCGGCACAATGTGGGATTGTGAAGGCGGCATTTTCTGCTTTCTGCTTGACTGTAGTAGTAAAGTCCAGCCTGAGTGACATACTGTCTCCATGGGGGATGCTGGAGGACTGTTCTGTGACTTCTTTTGAGAGGGAAAGTGGTACAGACATTCATTCTTTCAGGAGAAACTGGTTGTTCCTAGGTTATTTTTCTCCATTTTTGCTCTGAGAGAAAAATCTTGAACGTCTATACACTCATGGGAGCAACTATCCCAGGAGAATTGAATGTCTGTACATGGCCTTTGACTATATTGAATATATATGTATCCAGCATATTTATAATTTACAATTTTAAATGGTTTCTTCCTACGTTTTAACTCAATTCTATTTTTCTCTAGAAGCAAAACAGTAATTTAAAAAAGCATAATCACCTGGTAAATTAGAATGCAATTCATTGTTATCCAACATCATATGTAAAAATTAATAAAATGTGTAGCGGTATGTTGAGCTACAGCATTACTTACGTATGTGTATAGGGTATTAACCTATTTACCCAAATATAAACACCCTTACTTAAGGATTAAAGCTGTGCTTATTTGCAAATCAAATAAACAGTCCCAATGTCTACCACTGAGCAGGGAGGATCTGCCTTTCTTTAGGATGGTAATTAAAAATGCAAGTACTTTTCAAATTGTTTTTTAACAAAGAAGTTTGTTCAGATCAAAATCGCATATAAGACAGCGATTTAAATCAATCTACCCTGACTCATGTTCTCCAGTGGCTAATAGTCAATCAAATAGTTCAGTCAACCAGCTTTTATTGTTACTAGGGAAAAAGAGGATCTGAATATTGGTATGTGAGATACAGTTCTTAAATGAAATGCTATATGTGCATTTCAAGTACTGAAAAGCAAGTCAGTAAGCACCTAATGCACATTTGATTCATTTTGACAAGACTTAATGATAAATAATCACTCCACTGAAATGATTGTAATTAGCCTTATTATTAAAAGGGAAATATCATTCTAAATTAACGGATGAGGCATGTAATATTAAATAGAATTAACTCAGATCCTTCACTCTAGATGGCTACACATTCCAGAACGTGCTATTTCCTCTGCTGCTTTGGTACCTGCCTGTTTATCAGAAATGTTCAGACGGTCTTAATTATTCAGACACCATCACACTGAGATGATTTGGTGTTAAACATATTCACAGGATTTAACAGTGCCATTTGGGGTGCAATGTCTTCCATGTATAGTTAGTTATGTTTTGTGACCCAGGAAAAACGTTGTCCTTACAGCAGAGATGCAGGTACCAGAACCAGAAATTCATACTCTAGTTGCAGAATAAAATTTTCACTACTTACTAGTTATCTCGAAAGAGGTATATGGAGGAAAACTTATGAAAACAGGAAAACAGGGAGAAAAACTTATGCTTCTCTCATTAAGCAATTTGAATCAAGCAGGAAACTGACCACTTATTTCTTAAAAGTCATTGCCAGTTTGGCTTCTTTCCCTTACTGGGCCAGTCTGGCCAAGCATACAGGTCTCCCATGATCATGGGCCTATTTCTAAGCCTCATTGTTGTTTCCCCAGAGTAACTGCATCTTGTTAGCACTGAACTGGTTTTCTATAACCCAGGGCTTTGTGAGGTAACAGTCTGTAATGACTGAACACTAACTACCCAATCTAGAAAATTCCTATTATAATAAAGGATAGATGGCATTCTAGCAGTATGCCAGTACAAATTCAATAACATTTTAACCTAAAGCTTTGCTTGCTTGCTGGCTGTTGGAGTTATTGAGTATTCTAAGAGTCCAATCTATGTCTGCTATTTTGGGTGTGTTTTCTCTGACTCATTTCGGGTCTGATCCAGTTTTGCTCTGATGAGCTGCCAATGTTGCTTTTAAAAGCTTTTCTGAAAAGTGAAGCATATAGATATTACTACCAATAGTGCCAATTTGTTATTGCACTCACATCCAAGGAGTGATGTATTTCATACTGGAATGCGGATGGGTAGACAAAGTAATTATCCTAATTACTTTAAATTACAAATTTACTGTGCAGTTCCTGCAATACACTTTGAACAGATGGATTTTAACTATGTGATTCAAGTTTGCACACAGAGGAACTTTCAACAATAGAGATTTTGTAGTGGATTCCTTGGACAATTCACTAAATGCTACTCTAAATTACACTGGCTGCCAAAAGATTTAAGAGATATTACAGTAGCCAGGATTGTTAGTGAACAAAGGAATCCCAGAGACAGATCAGTCTCTGGGCACACTGCTAAAACCATAATCCTATGGCTGACTACACTAGTTTTAAGGCGGCATGCACTGCCACTGATATTTAGGGTCAATCCTGAAGGTCTCCCTCAATTATCCAAGCCACATGAGCCCCATCTGTGGTTACCTTGTGGACATTATACACTGTGCTCCTGGTCTTCAAGTAGAACTCTGTCTGAGGGCCACTTGTCTCCTCCCAAACGTGCCCTAAAAAGACAAAATGAAGTGTAGAAGGGAAATGGGAACAGGGAATTGTGGGATTATTGTTGGAGGACTTCCTGAAGTACCTGGATGAATTCCACCCAGGGCTACTTGGCAGTCCAACTTCAGACTGCTGCTCAAAGTTGAGTTTAGTGGGGTTTCAATGTAGATGGTAGGTGGTCTAGCAGTCTAGACATACCCTGGAGATATGACACAATGCTGGGAAGAATCTGAACTAAACAGTCTAGAGGCACAGCTGAACAGCAAGCATGCATAAAACCTGGCAAGCATGCATAAAACCTGAAGATGTGTAAAACCTGGCAAGCCTTTTAAAAAATATTGTTCACAAACCTAAAGACAGTCCAGGAATGCTAAATACTGGAGCTGAGAATGGAAAAATACAGATGTCTTTGAGGCTGAGCAGTGTAATATGAACACACAACATTTTGAGCAGGATGGTGTGAAAAGTGGGCAGGAGTTTACATAGCAAGGGAGTGAAGACTAGGATTCTGGCACAGATCATCTGAGGGTGTTTGGGAAATGTTGTGAGGCATATGGGCTCACTTGGAGATTGTGGTGCAGGGCACATAGAGCCATTGCTGTGGCATGGGAGGGTTCAGCAACTACAACCACATCCTGCCCAGGAGAAAGGGGCACAGAGCACTTCAAGCTAAGGGCTTATCTAGAGGCTAGTAGCCCAGCCAGTCCAGGACTACCACTGCACCTGTTTATAAAGCATGTACCATGCTGCAAATTTGTCAGCTCATTTATGCAGGCAATGCATATTCATTAACATGCACATTGCAGTAGTAAATCATTTACAGTATTACAAGTGATCAAAAAATCATAGTTGGACACCCTCACATCCTCCCCCACTCCTAATAATGAGGGGTTTTCAAAAGATTAGATTCTATTTCTTGGCGTGGCAATCAGGGCTGCCCACTCTCGCAAACTCACTGAGGTGACTTAGGTTCTGCAGAAATTCTCCTCCACACCCTTCCATCCCCTTCCTAGCCTTTAATTCTATCCGTGAACCTGCCTATCAATCCTGTCCCCACACCACGGCCTCTGCTTATTACCTTGCCCAGTGCCCTCCCAGATCCTCCAGCAATTCTTTCCCCAGGCTCAACACTGCATTTCACGTATCCTTCATTCTCCACTTTCCAGTTGAAAATTGCAGCTGCATTAGGGCCCCTACACTCCTTCCAGGCCAGGTGGTTCAGGAAGGAAAAGATGAGGAGCAGATGTGAGGTCCTTCTTGCTTACAAAGAGAACCAGGATGAGGGTGGTCAAAGCTACTTTGAGTTGCTAGGCAATTTCTGCTCCCTCCTTTCTTTTTATCAGGGTTTTAGCTGGGAGTGGAGGGTTGGATAGGGGCAGATCTAACTTCTTGAGCAGTCTTGAGTTAATCCCAGGGTGTGGACAATGGAACAGGCAGCCAATTAGAGGATTCCCTCCCCTTCAGCAGCTAAAATTTGACTGAAGGCTGGAGTTTTTTTTCATAATCCCTAAACCAGCCCCAGCCAAAAATTCCATCCAACACTGTAGTTGTATCAACGTGCCATTCTTCGGTTCCAGTGAGTACCAGTGCCCCGCTCAGGGCAAGTCAGTGCCAATCTACCAGAAGACTGTCCACACTGTGACTCATATAAATGAAGTGCATCACACACACTAGAAGCTCCTTGCTTGCCTCCAATCTGCCTGTGCCATCATCCAAGGCTCCTCTATTTTTAGGGACTCTATTCTTCCCCTCACACCAGGACTCAGTAATTCTATGCCTTCTCCCTCACGCCATTTTCTACTATTCTTCTCTCAGTGGCAGGGATTCTTGTAGCCATCTCCTACCCAACTCTCCACTTGCAATGCCAGGGGCTTTGTCTCCTCTCTCCATCCACCTTCTTTTCTTTTTGGTTCATACTTCATCCCTGGGGTCTTATTTTTCTTTCTCAATTTGAACAGTTTCCACAGTCCGTTGCCCCTCCTACGTCCTTATCACAGCCACTTCTCACCCATTTGAAGCTGATGACTTTGCCCCTCATCTATATGCTTCTCTCTTCTGTATCCTTTCTACATCCCTCATGAGCCAAATCCTCTTCAAATGCACAATACCAGATCCCTGCATCCCCACGCCTGTCCCGTTCCTCTGGTCCCTGTTATTTCTACCCCAGCTTTCCTCCTTTTCTCTCCTGCTTCCCTTCATTCTAATTTTTATTCCAGGCCCCTGTTTCTCCCCGCTTCCCTCTATAAGGCTCTCATATTTCTGTTCGACTCCAGGCTACAAACAGCTTCTCCAAGCAGCAAGCCAAATTCTGATATCTGTAGGCAGCAACAGGGGACAGCTGGGATTCTTCTGCCTACGACACTAGCCAGTCTGGGGACCCTTTCTTTTCCAGAATTCGAATTTGCATTAATGGTGTACTTGCTGATGCCTTAAGCAGTCCCTGAGATTTTAGAGTTGATAAGATAAAGTGATCCCATTATTGTCTTACAGAGAAATACTAAGCTGAATGTTCATCCTTGTACTGTAATAAATGCAAACGAGAATAGTAGTATTTTACATCCAGTTTGAACTCATTTTGCTCTATATGATTTCACACAGACAAATCAATAGAGAATCAGATGCAATGTGTTTTAGGATAAGGCCAAAGCATAGTTCAGTTACACATGGGGTGTGGATTTATCTTGTCTGCTATTCTTAGTTCACTAGAAAGCCACAATACTTAACATGAAAAATGACTGAGATTATTACTGTCCAGGGAATTTCAGCAATGCCAAGCAAAATTCACTGAAACACCAGTCTTTTAAAAACAGTGAAAACTGAGAGAATGATGCTTGTATCGAACCATACTAGTCTGACCAATACCGATTTATTCAGTCAGATTCCGTTCTGAGCACTAGAATATTTCTTGACACACCAAGAAGCAATTCTAGAGACAATGTAAATGTATGGCATGGTTATATCATAGGGACTGCAAAAGGGCTGATAACAAGCAATTTGTATGCATTGCTCTTGCCCTAGATAACGGATGAATTATTTATTATTTTTGGTCATATTCCCTTTATTTGGAGGATATGAAGGAGAGTGAGGGGTCAGTGTTGAACAATTTAATCTGAAAGCAAATATTTTCTGTATACTTGAAATTCAGCAGTGGATGTTCTGGGTGTCTACATTTGTATAACTGTTGTCTGTAATACTGATGTATACAGACAAATATAACTGTAAGCCTTTTTTGGGAGAGATTGTCTTTTTCTGAGGTACTGATGTCTGTGTAGTACTTTTGTTTGTTAGTTCCCCTTTTTAAAGAAGTACTGAAGAACTCTTTAAAATGTTTTGGTCAATAATTAAGGCATTTTTCAAATAGAATAATAATGAGAATCTAATATGCAAACCGTAACACAATTATCAGACTAGAAGCTATATAAGAATAGGACTGTTCTGCAAAAGTTACAGTAGCTATGAATTGTCTCTTTTCAGTAAAACTCTGTTTGATAGACTGAGTGTTAATTATAAATGTTAAAGAAAAACACTTTAAACCATGTTCATAAACCATGTTCATTAAACAGGAAAACAGGATGGTGTGTAAGATTTCTAAAAGCAAAATTTAATAAATTAATATATGCATGCCAGATAAAAATACAAATTACAACCGAAATAACAATAATACTAAAGGAAACATTGTTCAGTGTTGCAGGTTTTACTGCAATCACCATAAAAGGCATGGAAAATTATTTAAAGTTACATTCAAAGCACACATCTTGCTCCTGTTAAAACAAATTACTACCTGGCAAAAGAACTGAGGGGAATCAGGGAGAAATCACCCAAGAAAGTGGGAAAAGGATGATAGGAAATGTCAAGGTACAGCCAGAGGCCCCATTTCACAGAAATCTGCTTTCTTTTTAGTATTAGAAACCAATTACATAGAACATAAAAGCAAATCACAACAGGTTTACACTGAGAAACATGCTGAATTACAATCACAAACTATCCAGAACAAAGATGCTGCATCAGTTCTGTTGTTTCCTTTGCAGACATACCCTCACCAAAACAGGGAGGATAGGGAGCCAATCATGCAGTAGGTTTAGTTTTTACTTATTTTTAAAACATGATAAACACCCAGGATCACTAGTACTGGAAAGTATGTGCTAATCTTTTGTCAACATCAGCTGAATGGCACTACAGAAACGACACAGAGTTCCTTCATTTTTATCCTGCATACATCAAAAGCTATAGCAAATATGGAATTCAGCTACAAGAGAGCCAATTAAATTATTTTAAAATATTCCTTCAACTATAGAATATTGTTGTTTCCTTTTTTCTTTTTACAAAAAAACCAAACAATTCAAAATAAAATGTCTTCATTTTTTATAAGCATTTCCACCACAAGTCTCTGATACCGGATATCATTCAGTGCAGCCATTGCATCTAGTTCTGGTGCTCGCATGAGGGTTGGTCCAAAAACAATGCCAAGATTCTCTGCATTCATGAGATTCTCCTTTTCATGAAGTGTTACCCTGCAAACGACAATGTTTTTTGTTAAACACCAGGTACCTCCTGCTAAGTATTGATTGCTACGATGGGGCATAAAAACATATGCCTGAAAATCCAGGGGCAAGAGAAGAGCAAGGAGCAAGCTCTTCACCTTTTTGAAAGCTTATGGAGAGGATCCTTCTTGTAACAGGGACCACACAGAGATTGTATGCAGTGGCCAGGGGTTAGTGACTGCCAGCACTGTACATAACTATACTAGAGTTGGAAAGAGCGGTCCTAGGCAACAAGAGGTGGATGCAGAGAAATACTGTTTGTGCAGCTTATAAATGCACCCAATTGGAGGCCATTTATGACCCCTGCTGTCTAGGCACCACAGCCTGTCCTCCCCGCACCCACCACCAGTGGTGTGACCGCATGGGCAGCGCACATGGCCAGGCAGCTGAGATGGGGCTGCTACCAGAAGCAAGATGGGCGGGCAGGGCTGGGGAGGTCCCCGGATCTTGGGGCGGTGACAGCATGGGGCCGCAGATGGGGCAGAGCTGCGATCTGCTGCCCGCAGGCCTCTGCAATGATGCACTATGGATCAGAATCTCTCCTTCAGGAACAGACAGTGCAAATTCCACTTTGCTGCACATATAAGGCAGCTGCACCTACAGAAGGAATCACCTTGTGATAGTATTAAATCCAGCCAGGGCCCCACTAGATTTTTATCTGTAAAGGCCATTTAACAAAGTTGGCAAGACAGTGCTTTGGAAGGTCTACACCAGTTCTGGGTCATATCAACTTGCTCTAGGGTCTCTGAGAAAGCAGGATTAGAGGCTGCCTGTGCTGCTGAGCCCTGGCTTAGAGCAACTTTCTATTGCTGGATTCTGAAACCTAGCTTCCACCAGTGGAGGCCATGGAGTTCATGATGCCTTTTCCAGTTACTCTATTAACTTCAGATGAACAACTGAATGTAATATGCCATATATGTACACAGGACAGAATATATAGAGTATACTTAGACTGAACATGCTTATGGAGTACAGAAACAGAATAAGGGCCTCCCCAACTTCTGCTTACTCAAAGAACAATAATAAATAAACCACTGTCTAGAGACACTAAGCTTCTGCTTTGGTTTATGGCTGTTAATTGCTTCTCTCCGTAAAACAAATTCAGATCTGCAATGAGCTGGTTCACAGATTAAATAGAGGATTTAATGTACATTACTGCTTTAACAGAGAAAAAAACCAAATCCATCAGAATTCTCATAAATGACTCAATATCCATTGCTGTGAAGTTCATGGGTTGAAGTTCTTTTTTATTGCAGCACCATCTGAGTAAAACCCCTTCGGGCATATAAAATTATTGTCAAGATTTAATTTTTTTTCCTGGTTGGATGAATTGTACTGAAGCTTCCAAAACTCAATGTCCTCATTTTATAAGGTCCAATGCATGTTTAGCCAAATTTGGCAAAGATAATGAGCTATTCCCTCATACAGCTCTTTAGACTAAGTACCTTAAAAATTAGAAAGGAAATATAATTCAAATATTGTGATTTATGTTGTTCCTTTTTCCCGCTTATCCTGAGCAGCAATCCAAGACTTTTGAAGTCACCTGCTAATTAGATCAGCAACATCAACTCTTGAACAACAGGATGTAGAAAATTATTGCTTTGCAACTGATTTGTTGCAGGCTTCCTATTCCTGTGTCAGTTCTAATACATTCAAGGAAAGGGCCACTAATAAATGGACACTGACATACCTGATGAAGAATAGGTAATAGCTCTGGAGATGTATTTTCCAGCTATACCTAGCAGGCAGAATATCCTAAAGTTGAACTATGTTTTCACTACATACAGTTTTAAAACACAGCTATTTATAAAGGTAAAAGATGATTATTCATAAATGCCATTAGGTGTGTGTCACTCAAGAAGCTAAAATAGATGTTTTAACCAATTTGCATGTTTTTTACTCTCTGTGGTGGCAGAAGAGCAATTGTTTCTTGCCTTGTACGTATTCCCAGTGCTTGCATATTCAGTGCAAATTTGTTAGACATATTACTTTCTTACTTCAAAATTGTATTGTTTTTTATTGGTCTAAGATCTTGAAGCCTCTTGAAGCAGAGAATGGAAGAAAGCACAATGTTTGTGTATGTGTTCTGGTGCATTTTAATATGTTGGTCCTTTATTATACTTGTTTATTCATTCAGGTACAACAACGCCCATTGTGTATAATGTTACCAAAAAACTCCATGGAATTTGCTTCATGGAAGCCTGTGCAAGCTCTAAAATGCATCCTTAAAGCTTCAACAGACTCTCTTAGAGGCCTCACACTGGCTTTTAATTCCATTAAATTTAGTAATTCTTTGTTTTAAATAAACCACTTACCTCTTTAAATGTGCCATGAGATATCTTAAGGTTTCGCAATGTGCAGGTGGCAGAAGTTTCAGTGCTTCATGAAGGATTTCCAGCTGTTCATCAGGATCTGTGGTTTCTGAAAGAAAAATATTTAACTATCATTACAGATAGTTAATTACAGAAGAACAGAACCATCTAGTTGTGGGGGGTGGAGAGGGGGCCACAAAACATTCGGAGCCAAGTTCTCATAGTTAAATTTGTTTACCTCCAAACATATCTATAAGCCTCACACTATGTTCTGGAAAAGTTCCCGTTGAAGTGATGGGTTGACTGTCACAATAACCTCTCAGTCCATAACCTCTCCAATGCATTGCCGAGAATAAGCACAGCCAGTGAAGGTTTTGGGACGTGGATATCTTTCCATTAAGAACTGGATTGAGTCCACCAAACGTTCTTCATAAGATACTGACAAAGATGCTCACCATTACTGACTGGATTAATTTTGCTCAAGTAATCAAGATGTGAAATCCTCGCCCTACTGAAGTCAGTTGGAATTTTATCTTTCCTACTGATCAGAACGTCATCCACACAGATTAAAGGTGTTCTTGCTTTATTTCTAATCACTTTTGTAAATAACCTTGTTGCAAATCAAGGAAAATAAAGACACACTTTAAATTATATTGTTGGTTGGTAAAACTGGGACTCATTTCTTAGTATGTATGGCAAAAGGAAGTATTTGAGAAAAATGGGAGGAAAAAATGTATCCAAGTAGTGCCATACTTAACTCTTATTATTCACGGTATGTAATTAGCCCTGCTAAAGCATAACATATAGAGCCTGGTGAAGACTCTAAAGGGCACTGCTAATAAATAAGGCATGTTATAAAGAGGAGAGAAATTAAAGTGAACAGAAAGAAAAACAGGAGAAATATATTTTATACTTACTTGCAGACTCTATAAATTTTGGGTAGGCATCATATGTGATGAGTGGAATTGGCAAGTCCCTGAAGTACAGTTTAAGTGCACCTGTTATAATGTTGATATCTTCATACATATTCACAGAAATATCTGCTTTTTCCCCATCTGCAGGCAGAAGGCAGCTGATGTTAAAGTTTTAGAATTACAAATAATTAAATTAGTACACAATAAGAAAACCTAGTCTGTTTAGCAAACAGTATTAAGATAAGCACCATGCCAGACTCTCGAGCTTGTAAACTGTAACTTACAAAACTGCTTTTTGACTGGGAAGTTCAGTTTCACAACAAAGTCCTAAAACCCTTTTTTATAGAAACCAGTCCCTTTTTCATCCCAAATTAATGACAAAAGATATAGGAATTTCCCTTTTGACTTGCTTTAACAACAACTCTGCTGTAGGTCAGCTATTCCTAATCACCAAGGATCCTGGTTTTCTCTCTTTAAAAACCCCAAATCCATGTTTTTCAATGATTAAAATGAAACACCACTATATGTATAGGCACCAGTTGAACACAATGTTTTATTGATATATTTACAATTTTAAAGCAATTTGGAAGCCTACCAGTGCCTCAATCATGGTAATAAAATAAATTTTAAATACCTATATATTTTGGTGTTTTTGTTTTTTTTATTATAGAAAATCAGAGCTCCTTCTGCCCCCCTTTGCTCACCAGGATGCAGGTCCAGCTGCAGCTTTGTCCCTCACTGCTTTGTGGCACTGAGTAGCCCTGATATGCTGGTGCCCTACCCCTGCCGTTGCCTCTCAATCGCAAGCCACAGCCCGCCCCCCCCAGCTCTGCTGGTGCCTCACTCCTAACCTGCAGCCCCCTGATCCTGCCAGTGCCCCTCGTTCCTGACCTACTGCCCTTCAGCCCCAGGCCCCAAGCGCGCCCCCCCCCAGTGTGAGAGGAAGGAGATAGGTGTGTGGGCAAGAGGGTCGTGAGCACAGGCAATGTATGGGGGGGCAGTGGGGCACAGGCAATGCATTGGCAGGGCGGGGGGAGGACACGTGCTCCCCTCCAGATTTCTGTGTCCACAGTGGGGCGCAGGGCTGTAGCCAGGCTGGACCAGCTCCGAGCAGGAGCTGCCTCTATGGCTCAGCAGACAGGACCCAGCCTGGGAGGGAGTGCCATGCCACCAAGGTTGCCAAGGTGAGGCGAAGCAGTAATGGTGGCACTGAGCTGTGCCACCTGCTACTGCTGGGCAGGCAGGGGGTACCTCACTTCGGCAGCCATGGCAGTGTGGTGCACCCTCTCGTGCTGGCTCTCCCTGCCCCATGCATCCTGCTCCCCCCAGCCCCAAGCAGCCCATTGCAGGCTGGAACTCGGCCAGCCTGCAAGGGGAAACCTGCCATTTTCCAAGTTTTTCTCCTTTAAAGGAGAAAATCTGTGTTTTTCTGTGGCAAATGGAAAACCCCAATCGATCCCTGCTAATCCCTGTGCCAAAAACACATTTGTCAGATCTCTATGTGTAGTTCTGCTAGTTTGGAGAGGCAGAAAGGGATGAGTACTAGCAGGAATTTCTATAGCTGAAGGGAGCAGTCCTGTCCTTGATTGTTGCTATCAAGTGGTGAGAATGGAAACTCTTAACTTCAACCACTGTCTTCAGTGGAAGAGGATATGTTTAGTTTCTGTGGTTGTATCACTATTTTAGATCTATTGTCCAGAGAGAGGGCTTCTTCTCCAGTTGACTTCTAGAAAAAGATGGGTTTGCTAGTAAGTGAGGGCAGTAACTTTGAACGTTTAATACCTTTTCACCCTGTGACATCACTCCCAAGCCTCAGGTACCATAGAATCACAAATTCTGCTGCAGGGAAGAGGTAAGCCTTTAGTGTTGAAGGCCAAAGTATTGCTTTTACATATGCTTTTCCAAGCAGAAGGCAGTTCCCAAATGCATGCTTAGAAGAGTATCCAGCCTCTGCTGTTGTAGAACCCAGCAGGCAAATGGAACGACTGCCGAGGCACCCTTGGTCTGAAAAGAATCCTTTACAATATAACAGCATCAAGTTGCAGCAAATACTCAAGAACGTACCTCTATCAAATGCCATTTTAACATCTTCAATGAGGTCACTAAATCCTGAGACTCTATACAGCCCTTCAGAATTAAGACCTGTTAAATAAGAACAATTTCATGGGATTAAAATAAGTATTAATTTTACATCTTTCTTAAAATAGACTTGCTCTGTGCCAGATTCTTCATTTAAGGCAGTAGGTCAGAATCAGCTAAGTTTTAAAAGGCTTATCATACTTTTCACTAGGAAACAATTTCATTCTCATCCTTTTAACCCGGACCCTTGCACCAGCTGCTCACTATCATCCTGCTCAGCATCCAATCATTTTGTGCAATCATGTTTATAATAATCATTCCCAGGGGTGAAAAATATATCAGCCCGATTACAAGTGAATTCTTTTTCAGTAGGTGATTGAGATTAGTAAACCAACTTTTACCGTGAATATTTTTGAAGCCAAACAAATAGGCTTGTAAACAGTATTTAATGTGAACTGGAAGAAAGGAGAACATGAAATGCATCAACTAGTTTTGTTTTTAATTTATACTTCAGTCAATGCTCCTGGTGAAAATATCCCTATAAAAATAGGAAGAAAAATATACATGGCCCCTATGGCCCCTAACACATTAAATTTAAGATGTGATTAATAGGTTAATCACACCTTAAAAAGTGACCTGGCCACATATACATGTCAAATTGAGGTGTGATGATGATACGGGCTGCAGGAGAACCCAGGGATTGGGCTGCCACAGCCAGATCCAAGGTTCCCATGCCTGAGGATGAGTAAAAACCCTGAGTGCCACCCAGCTGGGTGGCACATGGGGTTTGGACAGGTCCTGGTTCACTGGGGCTGCCACAGCCTAACATCAGGCTTCCCATGTGCTGGGAACTCCAAAATCACATGTGCCACCCAGCTGAGTAGCACAAGGGTTTTTGCTCTCCTAGTGCACAGGGACCCCAGGATCGGGCTGCCACAGCCTGATCTCAGAGGTCCTGTGCCTCCCAGGCAGGGTTTTGCTAATCAGCTGATTGTTGGCTGCAGCCTGTGACTGCTTTGGTTCCTGGCCCCAGCTGACTATCAGCTGACTGCAGGCACCTCAGTTTCATCTTGCTGGTGCAGGAGAGCCTGGGTTCATTGGATCTACTAAAATCATGCATTCTGCCATACAGATGTGGAATGACAGGAGGTGCAATTGTTGGGATCATGGATTAGATCCCATCATGTCTTACAGTGAACATCAGTCAAGGGCCTATAAGACAGGAGATCATTCAGGCCCAGAGTAACAAAAGGAAACAGCTATTCCTAAGTGACACTGTGGGCACAAAGTGACAGTTTTAGAGTGATCTAGCCCCTGAAAGTGCTCTACAGCCATGACTTAACACATGGACATGGCTGCAGAGTGGTTTAAAAATGGCTGATCACACAATAAATTAACACTAGTTAAATCAGGTATTACATTAAGAGGCTCAAAAGTAGAGCGCTTTAGGAAACTTGTGTTCCCTACAGGGTTCATCTTTTGGGTGGAAGGTGGGCTTCAGAGGGAAGGAGGGAGCTGTGGGCTGCTGAATGGCCAGAGCTGAGGGAGGAGTTTGGGGGGGGGGGGGGGGGGGGGGGGGGGGGGAGAAGGGAGCCCCCTTCACCTCACAGACCCAACCCGACTCTCCCCAGTATCTTAGCTGGGGGTAGCTGGGATGGGTCCATGAGGCAAGGGGGGCCCATTCCCTGCCCACTCCCCCTTGGTTCTGGCCCTCAGCTGGCAGGAGGGGAGGAATGGAGCCCCTTACATTGGGGGCCCAACCCAGCTCCTCCCAATATCCCAGCCTGGGTAGCTGGCGTGGGCCCAAGAGGTGAGGGGGCTCACTCCATCTTACATGTCCTGTCCCTCCCCCCTGCTCTGGCCATGCAGCAGGTGGGAGCTCCCTCGCTGATAGCCCCAGAGCTGGGGGCAGGGGTTGGGAGGGTGGTTTGGCAGCTCTTTGGGAGGTTGCTGGAGCACCCCCACCTGCTGGCTTGGGCTGGTTCTGGCTGCCTCCAGCCCCCCCGCTGAATGAACAGATGAATGTCTGTCGGGTCAAGGGAGGTTCTAATTCATGACACTGTGTAAAGTGCCATGAGTTAGAGCAGGGCCCTAACATCTGTCTGAACGCAGTATGCTGTGTCCTTTAAAGCATGTCCTACAGATATCCATGTCTTTTGTGGTAATTAGGAGTCCACCTGAATTGCTTTCTAGAGAGCTTTAAAAAAATTACAGATATTTGTGAATGACTGAATATTGCATGCAATACACCATTTAGGGTAACAGGCAGTCATAAAGCACCTTGTGTAAAATGGTTTTAAAAGAAATCGTAAATTCAGCAAAAATCTAGATGACCCAGATCAATCGAAACAGATTACTAGCAAAGCAATGAAAGTCCATGAACTGTGCCTTACCCCTAGATTCAATTTCCCTAATGCACATGTCTACTACCATTGGTCTCTTCGTGAAGTGTGCTTTTACTAGTGTTGTAAGGTCGCAGCTGTATACTTTTTTTACATGCTTCAGGTCTGGCTTGCAGTCATTTGGGACCATCTTGGAGCATTGCTTGTGAACGTTTAAGCCACAATCTGGGAGAAAAATGAAAAGACAATAAACTCAGTGCTGGATGAAAAAAGTGTTATGAAGTCAGTGTTGAAAAGCAGATATTATTCTTACAGGATCTGATCCTGCAGCCACTACTGCTGTAAGGATCACTCACGTGAGTAAATTACACAGAACTGGTGAAGATTTTAAAGAACATTTGTTAATCAAACACCACTTTCCCATTCTAAGAGTCAAAAACAGATCTTTATTCCCATAGACTTTAAGAAATAATAACGTTTTTATAGATTTTTAAATCTGCATATAGAATTGACTAAAGAAAATGAAATAGTTCAAAATCTATATTAAAGATATAATTACTTACTAAATCTTACAGCTTTTCAGAGTAATTTCTATAGAACCATATTGGTATAAAACCTATTATATTTTGTAAGACTTACCCCTTGGGAAGAAACCTACCATTAAGTAATCATTTTCTCTTATATTTTTGCAGTACTAGTCTATGATCTAAGCTTGTTTATTTCCTCACCTTCACAATTACTGTATTTACTCATATACCACATATACCTTTCCCCAAAAATTAGCCTTGCAAAATTGGGGTGCATATCTTAAAGAGGGAAGTCGATTTTTCTACCCAAAACAGAAGCAGGGAAAAGTAAGATAACTTCTGCTTCTTTTTTTTCTCTTCCCTCCAGAAACGACCTGGAGGGAGGGGCAGAATCCAGAAAGAGCAGATCCAAGGGGGATACAGTGGTGCAGCCATACCCGTTTGGATTCCTGCTCTACTTAAAGTTTAAAACCAACTGTCCTGCAGCAGCAGTAGCATTTCTATTCAGGCAGGGCTAAGGGAATCAACAGACTTACTAACTCATTACAATCTACCTGATTCCTGCTAATTGCTCTTTATTCTACACTCTCTTTCCTTTTTAATGTGTTGAGGTTCCACTAATCAAGCCTTCCTTTCTCCAGATACTCTGCTGTCTATCAGCTACTTCTGGGCTCTAGCCTCCCACTTCAGCCTTGCAGCCCTGCAGACTGTTTTTAGCTCTTTTCAAAATGCTAGATTTGTTGATAGAGTCCAGTCTTCAGCAGCAGCTGGTTTTAGCTTTTGGCTGAGCAGCCAAGAGCTGCTGACAATTCAGCAGTAAAAGTGTTTACATCAGGGATGTCCAACCTTTTTGAATGTGGGGCCGGATCATGAACTTTTTATCACCCAGTGGGCCGGCGAGCCATATTCAAACACCCTCTGTCCTGGGCCAGAGAGACCCTGCCTGTGTAGCCCTAATACACCTGCCTGTTGCTGCAAGGTTCATGGTAGCTGCCTGTGTGCAGGGGCAAGAGGGACCCATTCTGCATCCAGCCAGCTACTGCCCCAGAGACTGAAGTGGAGAAATAAATAGCTCCACATCTCTATCCCCCGAGCAGCACAGCCCCATGAGCTGGCGCTGCCTGAGTGGGGCTGCAGCAAGCAGCTGCTGCACTGCAGCCCCTCACCTGCCTGCCCGCACGGCCCCGCTCACTGTGGTGCCTGGCTGCCTGTGCACGCAGCCCCAGTGGCCTCAGTGCTGAGCACGGTGCCGGGCAGCCACCGGCTCCTGCTGCCTTGCCCCGCAGAGGTCATGCCAGGACCCTGCCTGCAGAGGCCCCCCCATGCTGGCTTCCCACGTGCTGCTGGGGACGGGAGGAGGCTGGACAGGTTGGAATCAGCCAGCAGAAGCAGCGGTGGAGCCATGTGCTGCTCAGGACTGACTGGTGCAGGCAGGGGGAAAATGCTTTTCTCTGGGGCATCGTGACTCCATGTTTTACTCCCCCCCCCCCACTTCCCTGGTTCCCCCTGCCCAACATTGGCTCTGGGTCCCAGCCTGCTCCCCCTACCTCACCCTAGCCATCCTGGTACCTGGAGGGCCCGGCTCCCAGGGGAAGTGCTGGTGGGTCCAAGCCTGGTTGCGGGAGATGTTCCACACATCAGGCTTCTTGGGCGCCCAGGGGCAGGCGCCTGCTGGGCTGTGCCACCCCCAGGTGCCTCGGGCAGGCCCCCGGGGCTGAGCAGACCCTCCCGGAGGCCCGCCGCAGGCTCCAGGGGGGAGCAGTAGGCCGGAGGCTTCTGGGTGGACTTGGAGGTGGCTCCATCGACTCCACAAGCCGCGCTAACACAGTTACCCCCGGAGCCCAGGGGCAGGCACCTGCCAGGCCCTGCTGCCCCCAGGTGGCTTAGGCAGCCCTGCTGGGCCAGGCAGACCCCACCCGGAGGTTCCAGGAGGAAGCAGCAGCTGGCTGGAAGCTGCGGGTGGACTCAGAGGCAGCTCCATCCACTCCACACGCTGCACTCATAGTAGTTAGGAGTCAGAAGGGACCTGAATAGATCTAGTCTAACCCCCTGCCACTTCTTGGAGCATACGCTGGGATCACATGACCCCAGACAGGTGTTCATCCAACCTCTTTTTGAATTTACCCAAGGTAGAAGCGAGGACCACTTCCCTAGGAAGTTGGTTCCAGATCCTAGCTACCCTGACAGTGAAATACTGCCTCCTAATCTCTAACCTGAACCTATTCTCTAGCAGCTTCTGGCCACTGTTCCTTGTCACCCCAGGTGCTGCTGGGGAGAATAGGGCTCTTCCTATTTGCTGCTGATCTCCCCTAACGAGTTTGTAGGCAGCCACCAAATCTCCCCTCAGCCTCCATTTGCTGAGGCTGAACAGGTTAGGTCCTTTAGCCTCTTCTCATAAGGCCTGCCCTGTTGCCCTCCAACCAGGCAGGTGGCCCTCCTCTGAACCCTCTCAAGGCAGGCCACATCCTTCTTAAAGTGCGGTGCCCAGAACTGGACGCAGTACTCCAATTGAGGCTGGACCAAAGTCGTGTAGAGGGGGAGTATAACCTCTCTGGACCAGCTTGAGATGCATTTTTGGATGCACAACAAGGTGTGGTTGGCTTTGCTGGCTGCGGTCTGGCATTGGTGGCTCATGTTCATCTTGGAGTCAATAATAACTCCAAGATCCCTTTCCACATCTGTGCTCACAAGGGGGGAGCTCCCCAGCTTGTATGTATGCTGTGGATTCCTTCTCCCCAGGTGCAGCACCCTGCATTTATCTACTTGAATCCCATTCTATTACCATCCGCCCACCTCTGTAGTCTGTCTAAGTCTAATTGCAGCCTCTCTCTCCCTTCGAGCGTGCCTACCTCTCCCCACATCTTGGTGTCATCGGCAAACTTGGACAACAAGTTTTCCACTGCCTCGTCCAAGTCGCTGATGAAGATGTTGAACAATGTAGGCCCCAGGACCAAGCCCTGGGGGACTCCACTGTTCACATTACACCAGGTCGAGTACGACCTGTCCACCACTACTCTCTGGGTGCGCCCCATCAGCCAATTTTTGACCCATCCAACTGTGTAGGCATCAATGCCACAGTCGCTCAGTTTGTTTATGAGAATGGGGTGAGAGAGAGCGTCAAAGGCCTTCTTAAAGTCCATAAAGACTACATCCATGGCAACACCATCACCCAGGGATTTAATTACCTGGTCATAAAAGGCCATCAGGTTGGTCTGGCAGGACCTGCCTTTGATGAACCCATGTTGATTTCCTCTGGGCATGATCTCCCCTGCCGGCTCCTCACGGATGTGCTCCTTAATGATTTTTGCAAGGATTTTCCCCAAGACCGATGTGAGGCTTATGGGCCTATAGTTTCCTGGGTCCTCCTTCCTCCCTTTCTTATAGATGGGGACCACATTAGCTAGTTTCCAATCTCCAGGCACCTGGCCTGTGGACCATGATCGCTCGTACAGCCAGGCCAGGGGCACAGCAATGACCCCTGCCAGCTCCCTCAACACCCGTGGGTGGAGGGCAACAGGGCCCGCAGATTTGAAAACATCCAGCCCTTCCAGAAGATCCCTAATTACTTCTGCGCAGACCTGAGGCCTGGTAGTGCTAATCTCAAGATTGCCCCTACCTGTGGTGGGAGAGCTGTCCTGTTCCCTGTCCAAGAAAACAGAGGCAAAGAACTTGGTAAAGATTTCGGTCTTCTCATCTGGCGTAGCCACAAGATTACCATTTGAGTCTAACAGGGGCACTACATTACCCAGTGCCTGCTCTTACTCCCAATGAACACACTGTCTTGCACAGAGCTCAGTTGAATTCTTTCCAACTTCACTGGCCATTCTATCAGGGTCTCTGGTGCCCGGCAGTAAAGATTTTGGTCTACACTGTCCCCCTGATATTTTATGATACTCCTGAGCATGCCCCCCCATTTGTTTCAAGTCCCACACACCAAACCTTGAAATGCAGTCGTGAAGCTACTTTGGGGGTTCCTCCTGTAGCCACTCTCAAGACCAGTGTCTTCACTGTGCTTAAGTGCAGCCACTGGAAGTGCTCCTAGAGTGATGTTACCAGGGTATTTCCAGATTTGGTACACACAAGAGAGATGAGATGGGAGGGGCATGCTTTAAAGTGTCCATTCTTGGGAATGCCCGGAAATGTGATATAGATACACCCCAAGAGGTTTTCAAGATGCTGAGTATTTTCAACTTTTATTGGTTACCAGTGAGGAGCGTGACACTTTGCAAGATCAGGCTCTAGATGACATGAGGAATTGCTATAACAGCGATGCACTTTTTCTCAGGCCCAAATCCTGTGAACACTTATGCATACGCTCAATAATGCTACCAAGACTAGCCCTACTCAGTGGGACTTCTCATGGTATTAGGGTGAGGCCTGTTTGTAAGCGCTTGCAGGATAAGTGCCTTGGTAAAAGACTTAAGAGTATCCCTTTTTTTCTGTAATTCTGAGCATCTATATCAGGGGCGGGCAATTATTTTGGGCGGAGGGCCGCTTACCCAGTTTTGGCAGGCTTTCGAGGGTTGCATGGGTAGCTCTGCCCATTGACAGGTGCCCCCCCTTGACAGGTGCCCCACCCCCTGGTCACCATCTTGGGACCAATGTCCCAGGGCCAGCACCGGTGGGCCCAAAGCGGGGCACAGGCTGCAGGGGTCTGTGGAGCCAGGCTGGGGTGCACCAGCAAGGAGAGGGGGGAGCTGGCCTGGTTCCATAGAGCCCCTGCTGGCTGGGATCATGTACCCCTGCCACCCTGCTCTGGGCCCCACCTGCGCTGGCCCCGTGATCCCGCTGGCTCCCTGCCCACTCACTCCCAGTGCCCAGCAGTACAGGCGGGGGGCAGCGCACAGCACTGACCCCCTGCTCACTGGCAGGGAAGAAGCTGGTGCTGAGCATGGGGAAAAGCAACCCCTCTCCTGCCCTACGGATGGTGCTCCCTGCTGCAGGCACTCACAGCTCACGCCCCACACAGGCTGCAAGCGGTTGCAGCGCAGGGCAGCAGCCACGGGGCAAGCTAAGGTCCACTTTTCCCTGCACTCAGCACCAGCTTGTAACCTTATCCTGCTGCCGGGCTCGCCCATTGGAGCTGTGCGTGGTGGCAGCAGCTTTGGCCCCCCTGCTTGCCGCACTAGGCAGTGTTGGCTGCTGCTGTCCACCTGGAGCTTGCGTGCTGGGCAGCACAGGGGCAGTGGTGGCAAACACTGCCTGGCGCAGCAAGTGGGGAGGGCTACAGCTGCTGTTGCCATGCACAGCCCCAACGGGCAAGCCTGGAGCCAGCGTGTGGCCGAGGCTGGCAGCGGGGCCGGGTTACAAAGTGGTGCTGAGCATGGGGAAAGTGGCCCCTCGCCCATCCCGTGGCTGGCACCCTGCGCTGCAGCTGATCGCAGCCCATGTGGGGCTGCCTGTGCCTGCTCTGGACAGCCCCATGTGGTCTGCGAGCAGCTGCAGCTGGGAGTGCTGGCCACAGGGCAGGGAAGGGCTGCTTTCCTTCATGCTAGGAAGGAGCAGTGAAGGAGTCCGGGGAAAAGTTGAGCATGGGGGGGAGCGGCCCCTCCCCTGCCCCATGCTTGTCCGCTCCACGGGCCGTATTTTGCCCACCCTTGGTCTATATGGTAGTTGTCTTGCATTTGGATAATGGTTGACTTTGTTAATGTTTTAATTTACTCCACAGATGATGTGCCTATACTACACAAAATAATAGCAAAAGCAAGTGCTAGTGACGAGAGGTTAATTACAGCTCAGTCATTCATGGGCTACTGAAAAAACCCCACTTTGTGTACTTAATCAGATTGTAAAGCTAAAAGGTTTTGTTGCTTAGAATTTTCTAAGAAGCTCAATCTCCTGGTAACAATTAAAATTCAACATGTTACCTTCAGTCAGTCAAAAATTATGCAAACCCCATTCCAAACAAAATGGCTGATTAAAATTCTATTTAGTTCTATCAGTGTTGGGATAGCTGAGGTGAGGCAAATGGTCTTGTGATTAAGGTACAGAACTAGGAGCAAGGAATTCCTGAGTTCTATTCAAAGCTGTATGAAATACTCAGTAGAGGTGTAAAGCTTCAGTGCTAAATTCGCCAAAGACCTTTAATCTGAATCCACTTGTGCCTCAGTTTCTCATCTGTAAAATAAGGATAATAAAAATATCTACCATTGCACAGGAGTGTTGTAAAAATAAACATACTAATATATGAGAGGGTATAGGTTGTAGTTGTGTTGGTCTAAGGACATAGGCAGACAAGGCTCTTCGGGTAAATCTGATATCTTTTATAAGACCAACTCAAATAGTTGGAAAAAATCTTTTTTGCAAGCTTTTGGGTACAAATACCCTTTATCAGGTTGAGAAAGCACCTACAATTGGTCTGTGCTCTTCCTGGATGGAATAGTAAATAAGCCAGAAGCCAGTATGCATGCGAGAAAGCCAGTCAATTAAAATGTAAATTGAGGTAGTCGATGGGTGAGACACAGGTGTGTGTGTGGCGGGGGGAGGGAGATGAATATAGATGGCAAATGGCAGAAAGGTTACCTGGGGAGTCAGATGTCAGGCAAGTTATAATGTGTCATAAATCCAATGTCTATATTTAGTCCATGATTTTTTGTATCCAGTAAGTTGATGCAGTAAAATTTGAAGGTTTGTCTGTGAAAGGTGTTTTGTAAATTCCCTCTGAGGATTAGAACTGAGAAACTGGAGAGACAGTTCTCCAGTTTTCTAGTGAGAATGTGCCCCCACATGTAATTGGGTATTCTTGATTTTGATAGATTTTTGATGTGCTTTCATTCTGGTACACAGTTGTTGTTTGGTTTCTCCTACATATTTTCCATCAGGGCATTTGGTGCACTGGATGAGATATAACATTTCTGGAGGTGCAGGTGTAAGATCCAGGGATGTTGATGGTTCTGTAGTGGGGTGTAGTAATTGTGGGGGTGGAGGAGATGTGTTGGCAGGTTTTACATTTCTTGTCATGGCATGGTCTGGATCCATTCATTGTGTTTACTGAAATAACCTTGTCTGCCTAATATGTGAGAAGCACTCAGACATTATGGTGAAAAGTCCATTAGGAAATTGCCTTCAGAGAAGGTTGGAATAGTGTGCAGTAAATAAGGCCTGTGGCTGCACAATTAACAAAGACAACAAATACTGAATAGCTGTTCATTAGGTAAACACTATCCATTCTGTGACGTGACTGAGGGGAGGATCTTGTTGTAAAGATAGCATGTGTTCATGATATTGAAGAGTGTCATTTAATGTTTCCACAGAAGCAGACCTTCTTATAAATACACAGACAATCTTAATTCTGGTACCTCATAATTTCTGAGTACTTGACTTTGCAACTATAATCTTGTATTTGTTCAAGTAGCTTATATATGGCAACTATTATATGCAGAATCTCTAAAACTGCTGCAAGATGCACTCATTGAAATACACTACAAAGGGTTTATATTCTACCTCTATGAAAAGTTTTTAATATTAAAACAACAGTGTTAATATTCTTTCAGGTCTGTCCCCAGTGTATGAAGGAAACAGGAAAGGTGAACACCTAATTATGGGAACTGGCCTGGGATTGTGAATAGAATCCACCCATCGATGGGCTATGCTATTATGATAGTAAGGAAAATTAATATTTATGTACATAAGAATAAAAAATCATGTATTTATAAAGAATTTGTAATTAAAATAGTCTTTATGTTAGTATGTGCATCAACATACAACAAAGGTTTATTTTACTAAGATGTTCAGCTAATAGAGATGTTTTCAGGCTGAAAACCCTATTTCTACAAGATACCTATAATTATTTCTCTTCTTGCTAAACCCATTGATTTGATCAGGCTTTGGATCAGGCATCCTTAGTACTAGAAGAATTTAACAACAAGTTTTATTACCTTCCTCTTATGCTCTTTGCTTTTCATGTTTCATTGGTTTTCATATACCAGGCTGCTGCTGCAAATTTCACAAATACTTCTGAGGAATATTTAAGGCTTAGAAGTATTTAGCATATTTAATATTTAAAAAAACGATAGAACACTATTTCTACAAATACTAGGTTTTGCAGAATCTTTTAAGAATAAAAGGTACATTTTGGGCCCTTTCTAACTATGAGGCCATCTGAAGTCCTGCAGCATCTCAAAACTAAAATCTTTGTAAGATTTCAATGAATTTGTATAAAGATATATGCTATTATTTCAAATAAAGAAGCTGAAACTTACCCAGTTTATTGGGCTTTTGATATAAGGTTCCCTTTCTCAGAGTGCACAATACTCTATGGAAGGTAGGCAGAATGGCATCACTTCAGTTATGAGTCTCACTTTCCAAGGCTGGAAAAAAGTTAACTTGGTAACAACAGTGACCTACCAATATAAAGGTGACTACTTGTTTTGCTTTTTCAAGTAAAGAGAAAAGGATGTGGACTGACAGTCTGCCTTCCACAGAATCCTGCAGAGTTCCAAGCCAATGGTCAAGCCTATTATAATAACTGTTCAGCCTAAATTTTGGGGCTGTCACAAACAGCTTATATATTGTTGAACAAAATGTCTTCCTTTTTCATGCCAGAATGCAACACAGCTTACGGCATCAGAGAATCTCACTGTTTTTGAATCAGCTAAGAAGGGCCAAAAAAGTCTAATTCTGTGCTATACTGAGCTCAGAATCTTGTGGGATCAGGCTGTCAAATGTATTTTCCTAATTTACCCAAATAATCTCACTCATTTCATTTGAACTTGTATGAGTTAAGTAAGGAAGATTTAGACCTAAAAGAGTTTACTTTGTTTTATGCATAGGGCGACTTTCACCTTTTAGTTCCAACAAAACAAATCTGGAGTAACAACATCACTTTAGTACATTTACCCCTTATTTACTCTTAAATCCATCAGTGTGTTTCTATTAACTTACATGGGAATTAGAAAGGGAAAAATGTTAAAATCATGCAAAAACTAAAATACCGTATCTCCCAGTAAAGCCTAGAATAAAAGAAAGATTTAAATGATATTGGGTGAAACCATGGGCCCAAACATGGCGAAGCAAACTGTCCGTGACTTCAGTAATCCCAGAACTTCATTTTACAAGATCATTTCAGTGTCTGGATTCATAAATTGATTATATATACTGTCATCCAGTGGCAGCCATTTTTCATCAAAATACATTTAGCAATTCATGAGCAGGTAGAAAACTTACAACTTTAGGAATAAAACAGCTATTTTTGATGTTGATTTAAAAAAAATCTCAGGGACTCTATTTGGTTTTTAATACCATATTATCTGACTCTAGCATCCAAGGCTGGCTGTGACAGATGTATGAGAAGTATTACATTTACAAACAACCTGGCACTTTTCCAGGAGGCCTAGAAAAAGATTTCCTAATATTTTAGAAACAACTAATACTGACCAGAGTCCAGTGACCTGAAAGAAGAAATAGCGTGCTCATATTAATTCATGAGCAGAGCCAAATGATATTCATATATTAACACTTTCCCATGAGCACAAGTTATAAAAATATTCTGAGAATAAAATAGCTGTCACTATGGCTGTCACTATTTGTTATGCTGCTGATTTGAGTCAGTTTTAGATTTCCTTTGGCTTATGATTTACTGGTAAATTTGGTTGCTGAGCATGGTCTATTGAAACTATATCAGATACAATAAATAGCACCATCATTTTATTTATATAGTACATTGAAGAAAATGTATGTATTTTGTCTCTTTGAGGGGAAGCTGTGGGAATTGAAAGTGCATTTACCTTTTCTTCAAAAAGTTGTAAAAAAATACTCAAAGAGTTTATGCTGTTTGCCACAGGAGGTGTTGGAGACTATAACAGATTCAAAAAGGATAAATTAATCAAAAAGGATGATAGATACATTAATGGTTATTGAACAGAATGGTTGAGCTGTTTCCTCTGGCATCTCTAACCCAATAAACGGTGTATGCCAGGAAGGGTATTGAATAGAGAGTGATCTCTAGATCACTCTAGAGATACCTGGTTCGATGCTCTTACTGTATAGCATCCACATTTGCTACTGTCAGAGGCAGGACACTCAGCTAGGTGGACCATTGGTCTGACCCAGTATGGCACTTCTCTGATGTAACTTGGGGCTGTCCAACTGGCACCCCTTGGGCCTCGTGCAGCCCCCAAAGTGTTAGCACGTGGCCTATAGGCTCCTAGACCACCACTGCCTTTCTTCCAAACCTCTGTGATTTCCTGCCGCAGAAGCTGGTTTCTTAGCACTCGTCTGCCCTCCCCCTGGCTTCTACCTCCTGCCCCTGCTTCTAAGGGTGGGGAGGTGCAGCAGGAGGGAGCTGGGGTGCCTGAGATGCACATATGGTCCCTACCCAGGTTGCCTGTGCTGGATGCATGGCAGGGAGTGGGGCTGAGCTGCTATGTGAGCAAGGCATAAGCCAGGCTGCCTGCACTGCAGGTGGGTCAGAGGCCAGGAGAGGAGAGGAGAGGAAAGGGGAGGAGAGGAGAGGAGAGTAGTGCTGCATGTGTGGCATGGGGCAGAACAGATTGCCTGCATGGCCAAAAAGAGAGGAAGCTGGGCTGCCAATGCTGTGTGCACAGTGGGGGAGAGAAAAAGTGGGAGCACTAGACTACCCTTATGGCTGGGTAGAGCCCAGGGTGAGGGCTGCCCACACCGTGAGCAGCCCCAAGTCTGCAGCTCGTGCCTTGTATGGCTTCTGGGACTTTGTCCATGTGACGTGTACCCCCCACCTGCCTGCAAGTTGGACAACCCTGCTGTAATGGATAACTTATTCTGTTTTAAGAGCTATTCAATACAGTGAGTGCAGAACCTAAAGTTTGATGCAATAACTTGCAACTGCTGGCACTGTACAACACACTGCTCTAAGTGCTGCTGAATTTGATCTCTCTACTGTTCAGCTTGGCCTAATTTTACATTGTGTATTATTAGTATTAGCATGTATAATTTCTCACAAAATGCTGTGGTTTCATTGCTCCTAACAATTTTAGATACCCAATAGATTTTCAGCAGGTGTTTTCCAAAGTGGTTCAGATAACAATGGATGTATAGTATTCATGGGCTTAGCATGAATCATCACGCTACCTTGGGCAAGTGACCTAGGATTTGCACCTCAGTTTCCCAAAGAACAAATGAGGATAATGTCATTCTTAGATCTTCTGGTTATGAATATTATGCAGGCACTAATGATCATTATTATTACTTTCATACTGCTCTAGTAAATCATTCAGTTTTCCTTTTTCAATAGTCTAATATTTGTTTTGTTAGCATAAGAGTTAAAGTTTATGGTCTCCATGGCACACAAAATCATTTGCCATTCTTCAGTTTTTTGACCACTTATGAGTATCTTTTTCTTACAAATGCTGCATTATTCTTCATAACCATTGTGAATATGTTGCTTTGATCTAACATTCATTACAGTACAACTGCTGGCTTGGGCTGCTCTTAAGTAGCACCAGACAACAGCAAGGTTTAATGAAAGCCAAATCAATTTGCCCTACTCTGCGTCACTGTTTCCAAACTGATGGAAAGGTGTATCTTTATGTATGAAAGTATTCACAGATGTACGGGTCAGAAGGGACCTGAGCAGATCATCAGGTCTGAACCCCTGCCCTGGGCAGGAATGAATACTAGGGCTTATATGACCCCTGGTAAGCTTAAGCTCAAATGACCCCAGCTAGGTAATTATCAAGCCTCCTTTTAAAGACCTCTAAGGGAGAAGCCAGCACCACTTCCCTTGGAAGCTGGTTCCAGATCCTAGCCGCCCTGACTGTGAAGTAGCACCTCCTGAGGTCTAGCCTGAACCTACTCTCAATCAACTTGTGGCCATTATTCCTTGTTACTCTGGGAGGCGCTCGGGGAACAGGGTCTCACTCATTCCCCTCTGGTCCCCACCTGGTAAGTTTATAGATGGTCACCAGATCCCCTCTCAGCCTTCTCTTGTGAAGGCTGAACAGGTTCAGGTCCTGTAGCCTCTCCCCGTAGGGCCTGCCCTGCTGCCCCCTGACCATGTGAGTGGCCCTCCTCTGGACCCCCTCGAAGCTGGTCACATCCCTCCTGAAGTGCGATGCCCAGAACTGGACGCAGTACTCCAACTGTGGCCTGACCCATGTCGTATAGAGAGAGAGGATCACCTCCTTGGCCCTGCTCATGATTCATCTATAGATGCATGACAAGGTGTGGCTAGCCTTCCTGACCGCGTCCTCACATTGGCAGCCCATGTTCATTTTAGAATCAATAATGACTCCAAGACCTCTTTCTACCACTGTTCTTTCAAGAGGGGAGTTCCCCAGCCTGTAGGTATGCTGCTGGTTCTTTCTGCCCAAGTGCAGTACCCTGCACTTGTCAGTACTGAGTCCCATCCTATTCATATTCGCACACCCCTATAACCTGTCCAGGTCCAGTTGTATCCTGTCCCTCCCTTCTAGCATGCCCACCTTGCCCCGAATCTTGGTATCATAAGCAAATTCGAACAGGGTGCTATTCACCCCCTCGTCCAAGTCGCTACTATAGTCACTAAGGCTATTCCTAGTAGGCAATTCAATAGCAGAATTGCTAAAAACACATAACAATCTGGGACATGGGAGAATTTCCTCTGAAGCTCCCCCTTGCCAAAAAATTAGGTAGCTGTAATTTCTAGAACTGGTTGGAAAAAAATAAGATGTTACAGTTTCAATTCCATACTACTAAAATGTTTTGCAGGGATGGGTTTTATTTTGCTGAAGTTCTGAGAGAACCCAGACAGGCATCTGCTAGAAATTTTCCTGGCTTCTTGCCAGCTCTGCTGCTTAGTTCAGGGGTTGGCAGCCTATGGCCTGTGGGCTGTATCTGGTCCATGAACAGACTGGATCTGGGAATTGTTATCATGCTCCAGCCCCAGTAGCAGAGGAGGCATCCCTAGGGTTTACTGCCTGCTACATTCAATTTATTCTCTCTGGTGCAGAAGAGAAGGAATTCCAGGGTCCTAGCACCTGCCTTTTAAAATCTATTCCCTTTGCAGCATCTGCTGATTGCTAGGGAAATGCTGAGGTATAGACCTTGGCAGGGCTGGGTCCATGGTGGCAAAAGGGTTTTTCAACTCCTGGTTTATTTCCTATGATTATTGCACAGGCTATGACTGAGAGACAGCACATGAACTCTCCTAGACTCCAGGTACCTAGTTTCTAGGATCCATATCTCTAAGGCTTCCCAGCAGCTAGACTCCTTGAGCACCAGGATTTATCTTTCCCTTTCAAAGGCAATACAAAATTTAAAATTTCTTCAAAATTGGAACAAAATCAAATTCTGAGTAATGAAAATCTGCGGAATGGAATTTGCCTTCTCAACCTGGCTCTTGTGCTTTCATTTCTGAAATCAGTGAACTGACTGTTCTGCCAGAAATTCACCTCCCACAGCAGCAGACTGTGAATGGCATCTCCATGGCCTTTTCTTTTCTTGTGTTCCCTCTTCAAACTGTATTTCAATGCTGGCAACCTTGGCCTTTATTGCTTAGTGTGCAGTGCAGAAGTGAATGCCTCTACCTTTGAATGTAGAATCAGTTTGTGGTTTAGGGGTGAAGAAAAAAGAAACACAGAAACAGGCAATACATCCACCAAAGAGAAAGCAAAGGGAGGAAAAAAAGGGGCAGAAGTATTTCTATTAGGAATAACTGAGTTGTTGGCCAGTGGAGATTCTTAGTGGTATCATGTCTGAAACACATGCCATACTTTTAGGAGACCGGGCAATGCCCACAGACCAGATCCATTTCCCTGCCCTCTGCTTTGGTGACGCTGGTAGTTCTGTGGGATTAAGGAACTGCATAGGCCTTGTGCCTCCCCTCATTGGAAGGATAAAGGTTGCGTTATACCCTAAGATGTGGCAGAGGAGGAAGGAAGGACACTGTGCTCACTCACACTTTTACATACCTGTAGAACATTGTGGCAACATCCAGCCCAAGAGCTTTAATAGGGGAAACATGTTCCTACACATGGAACAGGACAATGAGAACTTTTAAATTGTTTTAGAAGGAAACTAGTGCAAAGTGGGAGATAAATGCTTAAAAGTAATCACAAAACATTGTCTTCAATGCTGCTTTTGGGCCACACTGTGATAACTAGTTCTGGTATTGGCAGAATTACTGCTCCTGCTCAGTCACATTTCAATATCAGCCAGTTGCTACCAGAGGCAGTCTGCTATCTTCTGTTAAGTGGGGTAGATCACCTATTACAAGGCAAGTAGAGATAGGCAACTAGTACTGTGGTGACAGGTTGATATCATACAGAGCATATAAAAGGCAGCATGAATAGTGCTGGATCACTTTAAATATATTTTTAGAAAGTGCTTGATAGTAAAACATGCTGCCTGAAGCAGTACTGAAAACACCTAGTAAGTCCATTAAAACCTAGAAGCCTTCCTTTTCATGTAAGCCAACTAATATTCAATTAATATTCTTAGATCAGCCTGGTGTATATAATTCACTGATGGAATGATTTATTCATTAAAAGCAATGAGTAAAATGATGCTAAAGAAAGAGCTTATTGTACAGTATGTTAAAACATTGTAATGGCAGGGGAAAAGGAAGGGATAAATATACAAACAACTTAGCCATCTAGCAGCCGATACAGCATATTGACACCATCACTATTAATGTAATGCTTTTTATAACAACACACACAACTCCCATTAGTGTTTATGGTAATGTACATGTATCATTCATAAAAAAACCTCATGGTGCTTATTTGGAAGTTTGTTTTGAATTTTTTTTTAACTGCACTCCTGACTGTTCTGGCTGTTGGCATGAGTACCGAAAGCACAAAGGATGCCTTGTAAGATATGCATTTAATTAAGGATTCATTTTTAAAGTTCACCAGCTAGATCCTCAGCTGGTATAAACTGCCATACTACCAGTGTTGACAATTTACATAAGTTACTATCTGGCACCATGACTTTCAAAGACTGTGCTACATCTTCAGCCATTCCTACTTGTAGCAGGAGCCTTAAGGAAAACATGTTTGGGATATTCCATGGCAAAAGGTATTGTTCTCATCCGTATGGGAGGGAATGAGAAGTCTTCATTTGAATGTATGGGAGTGCAGTAGGATGCAAAAAAAGAAAAGGCATGGTTCATAAAGATAGTTCAATTGTCAAAAATAACGAAGTTAACAAAATGGAAAATGAATTAACAGACTGAGTCTACCAGCTCATTTCACCAGACCATGAACCATAAAGTAGTTATCCAGTCTTAGCTATGAACGGCTGAAATCTTTTTCTGTTTCAAGAAATGCAGAGGAACAACATATTGATTCTGGAAATCTTTGTGGTCAAGATGGCAGCATCTGCTCTTATTCAAATTGAATAAGTCTGCCGTAGTTGGCGGACTTAGCAGGGAGATACTGGAATTGTGATTATCATTGGATTTCATGGAGGACGGTGGCTATAATCACACTTCATTCCCTGATACACAACCCATAAAAGGGCTACTGACAATTTGACACAGAGAAGATAATCATCATGTGTATGGGTAGTATCTGACAGAACATGGATAAAAACCAGGTCATATTCTAGCTGGAGATTAAGTAGTCATGCCAAATTTAAAAAAAGAATGAGCAAGTGCATTCCAGTTGCTATGGCATGCTGGTTGCTAGTTGCTATGGCCCAATATGCATTGTTGAGAATGTTCTGGCTCTAGGTTATTTTTAAAAGGATTGCTTATGTTCTTATGTTATAAAATAATCCATATCCCATTAGTAACAATCTTCTTGTACTACCTTTTATTCCATTCCTCCTGCTATTTTTTTTTGCATTAGGTGACATTTATCTTTGTAAGGGGAATCCAGGAATATCCTATAATATTCCAGTGTATGTTTTCTGTCCTGCAGAGAGCAAGACTTAAAATGATAGTGTTGCCATGCAGCATTCATTTACAGCTGTTATATGTATCACTTTTGAGAACTAGTAGATTCCTACTGAGATCTGTAATTGTCTGCTTTAAAAAGCAAATGCTTTAGAAAGTATAAAATACATATAATCAGCACAGTTTTGTCCACCAAGCATTTTCAATGAGATTATTATACAGACCACAAGTCAGATTTTGTGGACTTCCCAGGAGTGGCGCTGCGCTCAATTTGAATGCAAGTGGGCTGCATCCTGCTCAGCTCTATAATTTTTAATGTACTGTTCTTCTCCGGAAAGTGATGGGATTGTATGATTCCCTGGTAACTGCATCTCAATGGTTTCCATACAAAAATTTCTTAGTTTAGAAGCAAAAGGATTATTTGTTTATAATCCATCACCCATGGAACTCAGTCTGGGTTGTGATGCTCTGCCTAAGATCTTTCCTTCTTGTGCACTAGTAATAACAGATTTCCAGAGCTCTCTTTTCATGTCTTCTTAGTTACACACATGCACAGGAGTTCAACTAACTAGAACAAATAAACAATTCAGCTGATCAAAACAAGGAAGAGAATCCAGCTTGCCATTAGTTGTGATGGCTCACAGGGAACTGCAGTAAAAAGTTATTTTTCTTCCCAGAGAAAGCAAGACTCCTCTGTACACATGCAAAGAACAGGTCTGCCAAGTTCAAGAGGTGACACATTTCCACAGTCACTTTTCAGAGGAGAACCACATTCAGTTCATTAAAGGTTCTTCATGGAATTGAAGCTAGTTGCTCCTTACCTATCTGTGAGGGATGTGCTCAAAGTCTCACTATTTCCTATTTCCTGCACATAACACTATCTTTTCAGGTTCTTTCCCCTGTCTTTTATCTTGCTGAAAATGACAGAACTTTCCACAATTCAGAAACCATTTGTCCACAATTTGCTAGAGGGCTCTTTGCTTATTAACACATGATACTTTCTCTTCTTTACCTCCAAGTGAGCTAAGTAGTCTCTGACCAGTGAGTTGAGAGCACAAAAACAGTCACGTGAAGCCTGTGGGTATCTCACTACTGCACATCCTGTCATTTGCTATTCCTTACGCAAGTATGACACCCATGATGCATGTCTAGGACTTTATTACGTTTCAAGTGCTGCATGAGGTTTATGATCATAAGTTAAATCATTTTAACCACTGAGGAAGTACTGCAATCCCTTAGAAATACTTTATTCCCTAGCATGTTTCACTGGTATTATGAAGTGGGATTTACAAATAAAATTAAGATCTCTGCATTTATTTGGTGTTAAGTGAGACAGCCTTAGATGTAAGTAAGACAACCTTAGAAAGACAGACAGAAATCTTCTATTAGGCTTGCAACTCTAAAGCCACATGCTGTAGTTACCCAAATCCAGTATGACGTGGAATTTAAGCCAATTTCCCAATAATTAGATTCTATACCTGGAAAATGTGTAAATTTGTTATAATCCTCCACGTATAGAATCTAATTATTGGAAGGGCATCTCAAATTAATTTCCTGACCACAGCAGCTGAGGGGGGAAGCAGTAGGGAAGTCAAGTGGCTTGAACCTTGCTCCTTACCCTTCCCTCTCACCGTGGTCACTGCCACCTGCCTCCCTATGATTTGCCCCTGCCACTATCTCCCCTGTACCTGCCCCTCCCTGCATGGCCTGCATCCTCTGGCACCTGCCCCCACTGAATTACCTCTTCCAGTTGGCCCCGCATGTCACCTGGTCATTCCCCACTTCTGCTGCTTACTTTTGGTCACGACTCCAGCTCTGGCCCTGTTTTAGCTTGGGGCACAAAGCACATGCTGGCTCCAGCCCCCACCCAGCCAGGCAGCAGTGGCTGCAGAGCCAGCAGCTATGGCACCATCCTTAGGTCCAGGCTGGAGCCAGAGCCATTGCCTAGCTAGTAGGGTATGGAACGCAGCCATGATTGAGGGCAAGCTGTAGTGGGGGGGCAGAGGTAAGTGGTGGTGAGGTGGGAGGCAGGTGGCAAAGGCTGCGGGGCACAGGGGCTGTGGCTCTGACTCTGAATTTGAGTCCAGATATGGAACTGTAGCAGCCATCTGCTGTCACCCCTACTATTCCCACAATGAACACAAATCAAAGACAAGGCTCTTTTCCCCCACCATGTTGAATGGGGGTGGGGGTGGGGAAGCTTCATCTTGGATTCAAGTAAATATGATAATTTATATTCTCTTAGCATAATGACTTCTGTATAGAGTCAAAACAGAAAAAGAGAGAAAGCACTATAATTATTTCCCAAAACCATTGTGGAAAAATTTAGGATCTTTGTGAGAAAAATCTACATTAGAATGCAAACTAGGAAAACAGCTTAATTTGAAGAGCAATTATAAAGGAAACTTGTGGAAAAGTATAGTAGCTTTGATGGTAAAGTCTATATTGTTAGCTGTACTCTGAAAATGATTTTATGGCCTTTCATGCTGATTGTTTTGAATTTCCAGATCAAAGCTATTTAAAATAGCAGTAAAAATACCCATTATTTCTTTTAACTGCGGACACAACTTGAGAACAGAAAGGGAGCTTGTGTGATGTTCATGTATCCTCAACAATAGAGTCCTCTCTGAAAATGTAGATAAACAATGTCATTGTTGCTGCATAAGCTAGAGTGAAAGTCAAGCTCCTTTCACCAGAGCTTTATTAGCTGTATCAACCTAATAATAGTGAAACACGGGGGGGAAAAAAACGTTAATGAGTGAAGTACATAGCTATACAACTGGATATATAACAGCGAGAAAGAAAGTGCCATTTTTACAGAAATCACTGTACTTTTCCTTCATTTTTTTCTGTAACTAGTGAATGCAAATGTTATGGACACTGGAGAGTCTGCTAACACTGAAAACACACAAAAATGTTATATGTCAAATACCTAGAACACTTTCCAGGCTTTTTACGTACAGTTTTTCTTTCAGCTCATTTATTTCCACCTAAGTTTATACCATTGCCCATTGTTATACAATCTATATTATTTGCCCAAGACAAGATTTCAGAAAGCTTTCGATGGAGAAACTTTTCTTAAATTAGCCTGAAAATTCAGTTTCCAGGGCAACAAATGCAGCATTTGTACATCAACATATCTTTGTACCATTTTTGTAAATTTAGTTACTGGAGCATCATATGCTGCACTGATATAATGAAACATGCTTTCTGATTACCTTGGTCTTCAGCCTAAACCTAATGGCAGATTCCCTTTCACCTTCCAGGGGATATCAATAAAACTGTTGAATTATTCTACCTAGGTTTTATTAGCTATAACAGAAAGACTAAATCCATACATTCCTTATAACATAGCCCCTGTTATGAAGTTGCTGTATACTGTCTTCATTTCTTTTCTTTTCAATCCATTCATTTAACTTCTCAAATATGAAACAGAAAATGCATGCTCTACTAGTTAGAAGAACTAGGATTAAGGACTCATGGTTTACATTCCCAGTTGAATATATCCATCTGTAAAATATCTACCCCCTAAGTAATTATTAGCTATAACACACTGAGCTCATCAGTAAGTTTCACAAATTTGTTACAAAATAAATTAACCTAACAACTCATCAAGCTATTTTTCCTCCATGCTGCAAAAAAGGAGAGAGAGATTATTTCCATCTTTGAATGCTTGGAAAGTGCTCCAGTAGTACCACGATATTGGTGATATAAATGTCTAAAACAACTATCAGTGAAAGACTTGGACATCATTCCATCAGACCCTAAGGCTAGGTAAAGACATTAAAAAAGCCTAAGGTGGAATCAATCTAAGTTACACGGTTTTCTGTAAGAGGCACAGTTCAGATCACTAGTGAACCAAACACACATTTGTCCTTTAGTGAGGGGATCAAATCTTAGACTGGGTTTTGCCATTTTTAAAACAGTCTGCGAGTGCTGAACTTCTGTTATGGGTATAGACCAGTTTCCAATCACTTATACTGAGAAAAATGTAATGTCTGTACCTGGCCTAAGTGTACGGGTTGATTTTGAAACAGATAGTATGTCAAAGGATTTACAACATTAGGATTGTCTTAGGAAGAGAAGACTGAATTGCCATTACCTGCACATTTTACTCCCTGAGCAATGAGGCCCCACATAAAATTGGCACAGTACTCACACCAGTGTGGACCCCTGAACGTGTGAACCTGAAAAACAGTAGCAGAAAGGAAAATTATAGCAAATGGTTTGCTATTTCATACACATAATAGTAGTGTACACAATAGTACAAAAATGGGCAAAATTTCCCCATTATTAAAGGGAAAAGCTTTATTTGTTACTCTTAGCTCTGGTTCTGTATTTAATTGCCACAGGGAAAGATGACAGAAGCTTAAGAGAAAGATTTAACTGCCCAGATTCTTTCAGACTTACGAAAATGTGAACTTCCCATCATCCAATTGTAGGGCTCTATGATGGATACTTCCACCCCACCTGAACCACACCTGTGGACCTGGATGAGGCTCATTTTTCCAAGATGTGGAAGACAGGCAGCCATAGCTTCCCTTCCTTCCCTACCGATGTATGAGATTCAGCACAGTCAGTGGAACTACTAGGCAAATGTTTTCCAGAACAGAAAACAATAAGGGATGCCTCCCACCATTCAGGATTTCTTATGTTATGAGATCTTCTTTGCTGTAATGGTCTGGGACTAAACCTGACAGAATCTTGCAAGGCAAAGACACAGAACCTACAGCAGAAGTGCTGAACACACAGGCAGAAAATGCTTTGATTTGGTGTAACTGTAAAGAAAGATTAGCTTTTCTGCAGGTGATGGTTATGTAACTTACCTTTACAGGCCTAGATTGGAAAATAAACAAGAAGCCACCCAAGCAAGAAAAGCTCTTCTCAATCTTAAATTTCTGTACCTGTGTGAAGCCACAATTAGCTGCATCTGATTTCATTTTGATTGGCTTTCTGCTGTAGAAAACCACAAGATTCTTAACAGAGAAAACCATTATTTTGTTAACCAGCGTAACAGACTCTGAGTGGCTATTTGTAATAGACAGAAATCTCAGAGAAAATCAGTAACTGCTGATTACAAAGCAATGAAATTTATAGTCAAGTACACTTAAGGCTTAACTCACTTAGTTCTACTTAAATCTGGAAGGGGGTAGCAGGAAGGGGAGTAATCTTATGATAAGGTGAATCAAAGGGAAAGCTGAACAACTTCCAGATTTGAGTGTCTAAAATTAGGAATCTAAATTCACAGACAATTTAGTGGATATAACCAGAGGATCTGAAAAAATCCAATTCTCAGAGGCACTGAGCATCCACAACTCTAATTAAAAGGAAACAGAACTAGATCCATACTAACACAACATGATACTCCAAAGCAGCACGTGGACTTTTAGGCCGACACTTGTTTCTGGTTAATCTTGATTAGTGTCCATAAATCCTCAGACATTTTGTGCCAATGAAGAACTATTTCTTGTAACATGATGGGTGGTTTGGTAAATAATGCTTTTCAGCAGGGCTAATTAGTCTGTGTGGCATGTCATGCTAACACAGGTACTGCTTTTGGTATTGTACTAGCCAATTCTCTTCATGGCACTGCACTCTACTACATACAACACACCCACAGAGCTCACTGACATTTTTCAAACAAAAAAATTCCCATCGGAAAATTGTGTTTTGTTGAAATTAATGTTTTCCAAGGGAGAAATGTTGACTAGAATTAAACCCTGATTTCTTATTTTTAAAATGCCGTTTCAAAACGTCAGTTTCTGATGTGCTATTTGAAAATGGTGATCATTTTCCTCCTATTTATTTCAGTGTTTCCAATGTTAAGTTTTTTGGAAATCTTTGTTCCTGAAATGCTTTAATGTTTTGGCTTTTCTTTTCAGTTCAGAACAGAAACTAATTTTGAAATGTTAACATTCTGGTGGGCTGAAAATTCTGTTCCAGACACATCCAGCAATGTGTTTCTCTCTGGATACCATTCTCAATCGAGCCCCAAATTCATCAAACTGCCATTCAAACCATCACCTCCCATTCTATGCTCCGCTTGCACTTTGGCTTTTGCCCTCTCCACTTCGCTATCTTCACAAATTTCATCTGGCCAATTCTCTGGGTCTCTCACCCCTCTTTACCTAAGCTGCTTTTTTTTTTTTTTTTTTGGATCACCCTCTCCTTGACAATTGGTTTTCTTTGGTTTTCATGATTCCATCTTTTCTTGGTTCATCCTGGTGGACCCTCCTATTTCCCTCTTCTGTTCTACACAGGAGCCCCTCCTTTCGCCTCTTTACATTTCTCTCCAATCTTCCTTCTTCCTCCACATTCTTGGGCACTGTTGAGAGCAAGAAAATTCACTTTCTTACTCAGAACTATCATCTTCAGGCCTTCAGACCTCAGGTTGGGGAGGACCGGGTTAGAGAGCTTCTGGAGGGGCTGGACGCGTTCAAGTCAGCGGGTCCGGATGCTCTCCACCCCAGGGTGCTGAGGGAGCTGGCTGGGGTTATTGCAGGGCCCCTGGCACGGCTCTACGAGCGATCGTGGTGCTTGGGCCAGGTGCCAGACGATTGGAAGGTAGCTAATGTGGTCCCCATCTTCAAAAAAGGGAAAAGGGAGGACCCGGGCAATTATAGGCCCGTCAGTCTTACCTCAATCCTGGGGAAACTCTTTGAGAAGATCATCAAGGAGCACATTTGTGATGGGCCGGCATCAGAAATGATGCTCAGGGGCAATCAGCATGGATTTATTAGGGGGAGATCATGTCAGACCAACCTGATTGCCTTTTATGATCAGGTCACAAAGGCCATGGATGCAGGTGTCGCGGTGGATGTAGTCTTTCTGGACTTCAGCAAGGCCTTTGACACCGTCTCTCACCCCATCCTAATTAATAAACTAGGCGACTGTGGCATAGATGCCTACACGGTCAGATGGATTGCAGATTGGCTGAAGGGTCGCACTCAGAGGGTGGTGGTGGATGGATCATATTCGACTTGGGGGGAGGTGGGTAGTGGAGTCCCTCAGGGCTCGGTCCTGGGCCCTGCGCTGTTCAATGTCTTCATCAGCGATCTTGATGTTGGGGTGGAGAGCAACCTGTTTAAATTCGCTGATGACACCAAAATTTGGGGGGAGGTGAGCACGCTAGCAGGGAGAGAGAGATTGCAGAAGGATCTGGATAGGTTACAGGGGTGGGCAGACAGGAACAGGATGCGTTTCAATACGGACAAGTGCAGGGTGCTGCACTTGGGTAGTAGGAACCAGCAGCACACTTATACGATGGGGAACTCCCTACTTGAGAGCACGGAGGCGGAAAGGGATCTTGGTGTCATTATTGACTCCAAGATGAACATGGGCCGACAATGCGACCCTGGGGATCTTTAAGAAGAGGCTGGATACTTACCTGGCTGGACTCATTTGAGTCCCGTTTTTGTTTTTAGGGTGAGTGGTGTTTTTTGGGTTGTTCTCCCGCCCTGGCGGGGGGTCGGGCTAGAAGATCTATTAGGTCCCTTCCGACCCTGAAACTATGAAACTATCTGAGCCATTTTGTTCTCCCTCATACCACTAGTTCAGGATGTGTCCAGATGACATCACAACTTTTTTATCATGTCCCTAAGAAACAAACTTGTCTTTCTATGCAATTAAATTTACTGTCCAACCTTTTACAGTAGCCTACCATTATCTGACCTTCACAGCAACCCCCACTGGCCCATTTGAAATATAGCTACTTACATGTCCACTCTGACTGCAAATTAAACACAAACTTAAAAACAACTTACAAAACAGCTTATATAATCAATGTTTTATCTTCTTCATATTTTGGTTTATTTTGGATGGGGTATTTTTCTGGCAAAACTAATTCATTGGGGCTCAGTCTGAGTGCAACAGTCTGTATTACCAGTGTGCAGACTTAGGCCATAGAATCTTTAGGGGCAAGACCATGCCTTTTAAGTGATATAAGTTGGTACTTTGTAATAAAACTAACAAATAAATAAAATTACCAAAAAAAAAAGTTATTTTTCTGCAGAGTTTGAAATCTCAATGTGGCTTAAACAAAACAGAGCTAGTATTTTAGGGAAAACATTGCCTCTATTTTTAATGCATCATCCCTAATACTTTCCCTAAATAATCAAAAATAAGGGAGAATAAATTCAAGTATTTCTTTCTTTTAAATGGATGTCTTATTTGAGCAGCTACATTGCGTTTTAGTATTAATAGTGAACTCTGTGCCTTCAACAAGGGCCCATAAAATATTGTTAGTGTGGTGCCTAGCATTGTGGTAGGCTAGATGTGAAGCAATCCTACTTCATAATACTTTGGCAGGGCATGGAAGATTATTAAAGCATATATATTGAATAATAGCTAAAATCTGTCCAAGTACATGATTTATAGCCAGTGGATCTAGACAGGTTTTCAATACATTGGGCACATTCCCATCTCTTGTCAGTATTCCAGTGGGAATTGGAAAGGTAGGATGCCATGCCAGCGGTTTTATAGTTGCTGAGACCACATTTATAGCTTTGCTTACCAGCTTTCCTATATAGCTACTTGCTGCCTTTACCTAGTGGATTAATCCTCCCAGGGCCATTGAGGGGAATGGGAGGTTTTTAACCCTGCATGTGTCTGATCTGCCAATACTATCAAGTGTAATGGCATCAGCAGTGCTTTGTATATATATTTTTGTGATATAACGAATATCTGGAAATTAAATTAGATACAGTAAGTAATGGCAAAAAATAGCAACAAATTGTTTTTTTTAAAGTCGGAACAGCCCTGCAATTCTGTTTCATTTAGAGAAGTGGGATCTGGCAACTGGCTAAATAGATACATGAGTTAGAACATGAATTAGTATTACTTTTGCTGGTTACAGTGATAGAATCTGCAAACAGCATTATATTTATAAAGAGATACTCTGTTTCTGTTTAATATTTTAAGTCCTCATTTGAAAAACGGTTTTCCAGAAAAATATCTGAAAACTGCAGAATTTCAAAAATCCTGACTTAAATTGCAGGCTTTTTCTGCTTACTGAAAAAAGCTTCAGCCAAAAGCAGATTTTACTGCATTATAAGATCTGAGAAAGCATAGTTGCCAATTGTGACTTTATATTTCCCACCTCCAAAAATCTTATTTTGGTCTTGTTCTCTTCAAGAGCTCATCCAACAACTGTCTTTCAGGAAAGTCTTAGAAGAGGGGGAAAATGCATTAATTTATTTTGATGTTTTAATTTATTAAATCCCGTGTAGATTTATATAATTTGATAGAAAAAAATAATTCCGGCAAGATCTGCCTCAAAAGCAGCCTAAATCCCATTTCTATAACCTTCCCTGAAAGATAAACCCCATATCAGATTTGATTATTTCTGTCAGACCAGGCAGGACAACAAGTTCCAAGGTGGACAGCTCTCCACTGAGAGTTGCCTGTTATTTGTTGTACCTATATGTTTAAATAATGATTGTTTAATATATATATTATATTTTTAAAATAAACTTACCTATATGTTTAAATATAGGTATGTTTGTACTCTCTTACATTTGTACTGTCTCATACTCTCCAGAGTATAAGTGAGGTATAGAAGACAGAACTACTGTGATGAGACATGGGGCAAGAGCTTGTCTCTTTGGTTTATATAATTCTTAATTATTTTCTTGGAAGTCATTTTTTACTACAAAGAAAAAAAAATCTAGATCAACTCCTATGATTTATTATTGCATCTATGTTTAAGCATGTTTATTTTTATTCTGTTTTTAATTACATAATTATGAAGTGCTTATAGCAAAAGGACTGACATTTCAAGAAGGCCAAATGAATAATTCTCCAGAGGACTCCAGTGGTACAGTATGCCATGTGTGACATGCTTAAGCTGCTCTCATTTGCAGTGATTTCCAAGGCCTTGTTAAAATGGACCACTGACATACCAGCCAGAAGAGACAGCTGTCTATAGCTTTCTGGACTCCATTTTCCAGTATATTCATCTTATGTGGAAACTATTAGGCTGCTTAGGAAAGCCAGGCTAATCAAAGAGAGATGAAATCATTAAAACTCATAATCACTAATGGGATAAGATTGATAACGTTGTTATACTTAAAATGCCAGCAATTTAGGCTAACTCTAGCTTTCTTATTTTAGGTAAAAAAAACCCAACCCCGCCAAACCCTGTTAACCATTACCCTAACAAGAAAAACAAATGAGATAACTTGAGAAGGAAAACAATGACAATGCTTCAAAAACGTGATGTGATAGAAAAAGGCTAATTAGAAGAGCCTTGTTCAAGGCCACTCCTGCAAAGATGAAAGGTTAGATATAACAAATGATACGCATACAAGTATAACACAGTCCTTATGAAAGTGCCTTGATACACAAAAAAACAGATTTAGGGGCAGAAGCCAGTTATCTGTTGTGCCAGTCCCTGAGATATCAGTTTTTTCTCTTGCTCTGGCAGATAACACCAACATCTTTAAACTGCAGTACAGCCTACTGCACATACATTTCATTTTGGTGTTGGTAAGAACCAGAGCTAAAGACGCATCTTTTTAGCAAATATATAATGCATTAATTACAAAAACAAACAAAAAAACAGAACAAAACTGCATGTATATTTCTTTGGGCTGAAATCTCATCTGAATGACTAAGGATGCAGACAGAGGCCTGGCTTGCGCTTGTACAGGAAAACTCTAAGGAAACTCCAATATTACAAGAAGTAGTGCTAGGGTCTGAACAAATGATACACCTACCATGTCAATACTGAACTAATAAACTGATGTGGTCTTCTGGGTCTCCTGTTCTGCTGGAAGTGCAGTTATTAAAAATCCTACGTTGTTTTTGGCAACAATAGCATCATAGGCTAAGGTGTTAGCTCAGAGCCCACAATTATATTCTGGTATTAACAATTAAGTTCTGCCTACTAAAACCCCCCTGCCATTTCAAATGGATACAATATATTTGAATATTTTATATTATAAAATACAAACACATACATATGTCATCAGGAATGAGAACAAATGGAAACTATATTAAAGTAGTGCTATAACAGGGCCAAAATTGAAAGTAGAAGAGAGAATACATTTTGTAAAATATCAACAATATCAACCTGCATGCTTGTATATATATTGTATTCTAAGGCATTTTAAATACGTCAGTTTAAATGGTGAACTCAACCCACACTATTCATGCCTGTGCTCTATGTGACACTAGCTTTTATCAAGTATTAGAAATTAAATGTACCACTTAACCATCTGTAATTTCTATAGCTAAGACCTGAACTCTTTATCCATATGCCATCTGAAACTGAAGTCATGAAGATAAAAAGGGTAGAGGAAATAGGTGTCAATAAGAAAGGAAAAAACTCAGATATTGATTTGGCAACTGCTTCTTTATGATCTTAAAAATAATGCTTTCTTGCTAATAATACTTCTAAGCAAAGACCTTACACTTTAGTAAAATAGTAATGAGGCAATCATCCTTCCCCCTGGGATGTAACTGTTATTTTTTTTTTTTTATAAATGGGGAAAATGAAGAACTGTGAGGCAAAAAGACCACCAAGGACATAGCCAATCACTAACAGAACTGTGAATAACACATACAAATAGCTGCTTTCATATGAAGACAGAACAGAAGCGAAGGACTTGACAGTACGGCGTACACCTTCTGAAAACAAGACTAGGCCATGATTGTATCAGATTTGGTGTTAACTGCACAGGACTGGTCCAGTATCGTGTTAACAACTTTGTCCAGTATTACTTGAGATGTGGGGACATGCTGCACCATCATCAGAGTGTCAAATATAAACAGCATCTCTATCGGCACCTCGGTATGCTGACTTGAACGTTGAGCAAGTGTACATATGTCCAGGCCTTCCTCCACTCCAAGTACTGTCAGATCTTGTTTATTTCCTGGTTTGTGCTGAACGTGTCAACAGAAATGAGAACAACTGGCAAATGTATTTAAGTAGTGCTAAACTTAGGGCTGATACAGAGAGATGCAGAGATATCAACAATAAAGATCAACAATAAAATATCAACAAAATAGGAGCATATGTTTTTTCAATTGAAGAGCATATTCTTCTTTAAATTAGCATTTAAGATGTAGAATATATGCGCCATTTTAACTTGGGGTCCAAATCACTTGGTACAGTGTCCAAGTAAAAACACAGAACACAGAGTTGAAAACTGCAGAACGCGTTTATGTTTAAAGCCACGTATACAAAAAACATCTAGGACTCCTCTGTATGAGCAGACAAAGGGGCTTTACTTTGCTATGATGCTCTAGGTAACTTGGAGGAAAGTAAGTGATGATGAGAGACTGTGACATATTATACACATTCCTTCAGGCAAACGCCTTGACTGCCTCATTAGAGCTTTTCTAAGCTTCACCATATACAGGAACTATTCAGCTTCTGGGGACACACACAAGCCATGCCATGAGATGTACAAATAGGGATGTATAAGGCTACTTGTGCCTCAGGTATCAAAGATTTAAAAACAGCTAGTTTGTTTTTAAACAGCAAGATTCTTGAAATAAAGAGCTAGCATCTAACACACCAAAATGGTGTATTTGTTGTATGGCAAACAAAGAAACTGCCTTAAAAAAGAAGGTAGGATGAAAGAAACATTAAAGAAATATGTTAGATGAGGAGAATGCACTGAAGCCCAAACGCACAGCATTAAACTGCTGAGTAGCATATTATCAGTTTCAAGAGCAGCGATATAGTACCTTTGAGATTGTCATAGCAGCTCTGCACACCTTTACTAAAAGAAAACTCTTCTCTCTGGAGTCATAAGAAGGAGGTATTTCTTTATAGGAGGGAGGTATTTTTTTTACCTTTGAATAATCTGTTAAAGTTCTAAGTGTCCAAAGGAAATGTCCAAAGGAAACCTCAAATTTCCTAGGGTTCTCTTAGCTCAGAGAAAATGTAACAAGACAACTTATCTCAGTACAGTGTGTTTTTATAAAGGTTGAAGCACTTGGCTTCGTCTCAGAATGTTAATTTAAATGTAGTGAATAGTTTCAAACCAACTTTTAAACTATTTGCAGGGGCATGGCCAGATGTACAGCTTCAGGCAAATTTATCCCAGTTCACAATCTGGCCAAGAGGAGTAACAGGGCAGCTCTGGGCCCTGGGCAGCTTTAGTGCATGGGGCAGAGCTGGCTGGCCCCTCTTGCCCACCACTGTGAGACAGTGCCTGGGGCTGCTGCTCTGGTCACTTACCTTCTCTACCTCACCCGCCACTATGGTACTGATCTGGCTGTAAGTCCAAAAAGATCAAAAATAAAACTAAATAAGGGAGACATGATATAAAAAATGCTGTCAGTTAACAGTGTACGGGTCTGCCACAAATTATTTTCTTTCTGCAATGTAGGTGCGATACCTTGAATCTTTCAACTCCTTTCACTCTAAAGGCAAGGTCTCACTAGAAACCTTTTTTGGCATAATGTCATTGAGAAGTGCAATTCTTCATGTGACTTTCATACTAGTGAAAGATTGAATATACATTGGTTTAGCTGATCTTGTTTGCAGATATTGGGATAATCAATATCTACAAATGGGCTCTTGGTAGCACAAAACAGCCTTTCTACTAGGGTGGTTTGTTGGTATAGCTAGTTTGGCAATCCTTTCTAGTATAGACTTGACCCACTTGAAATCTGTGCCTTTAAAGCACTTATAGCAGTGAATTGAACAAACCCACTGCCTCCAGTGTAAAGGAAAACAGTATTTGGCCCTTAGAATATTTAGTTTTCAGGAACAGTGTTGTAACAATGCCTAAATATTAGTTAAATGTAAGGGAATCACATGAGTGTTCCTTAGCATCTCTAGTGACAAATTAAGTCAACCAGTGGAAAATGTGCCCCAGGGAAATGAAGTTTTGGCCTGAAAGAGATTAAATTAGCTTGCTTCTCCCAGGTTTATCACAGCAGTCTTGCAACCAATAGCTTTAGCTCTAGCAGATGGAGCAGGACAGCAACAAAAAAACAATAGAATGGTTGCAAATGTTGCACAAAAATGTTAAATATTGTTTGGAAACAGACGGCCTTTTTACCCATTACAAAATAAATAAGGCAGCATCCTAGGAAAAAAAAATCAGGGAAACATGATTCTAGTTCTGTCTGACATACACAAATGCCTCCTTACTTTAGGGAAGTAGTGCAGCACTAATTTAGTCTGAAGGCATATTTGCATGCGGAAATATGGAGGGTCATGAAATATCCAGAACGCCACTCGACATAGCCTCTTAATGTTCATGATTAGTCTAAAAAGAATGCTTTATTCTCTCTTTATTAAGGGACCCCAAGTACTCTGATGTCCCTCAGTCAAGTCATGGTTATAGAAATTATTTGTCTGATCTGGTGCACAAGATTGTACATACTGTCTCTGGGATATGATTGGAATAAGTACTTAGCGGTAAGTTTGTGTTGTCCAAAAGCCCAATCCATTTTCCACTGAAATCATTACAATGCAGTTTCCAGTCTGCTTCTGCTCTGTGTTAAAAAGCCTTAGGTTTAAAACCAATTAATAGGTTAGGTCTCAGCAACATGAAAGACTATTTTCATTTACAAACTGCAGTTGTGTTCTTCTGGGATTACACAGTTTCCATAAAATGCAAGAACATATGCAAAAGGTTAAGAGAAAGCATTCTCTGTTGAGAGGATCCAGCTATACAGGAGACTTGACAGATCCTGCTGACTTACAGGAAAGAAACACTGAAAAGCTTGCTGTTTGACAGAGTTTCTAGCATCATGTGCCGGGATTATTTTCAGATTATAAAGCAAAAGTCTGAGATGCAAAAAATTACTGTACAACCCAGGACCTTATGAAATCATACTGTTGATTTAACTGACAACAGAATGATTCTGTGTTCCTATAAAAACATTTTTATATAATATTTCTATGCATGGTGTTTCAATTTATACTTTACTGGAGGACCCAAGTCAAACAACAGATTGTGATCATATACAGTTTAAAATGTTAGTGATGCTATGAATTTGAAAAGAAGAAGCTTTGTTTGATAAAATCATAGTATCTGATTATTAGAAATATAAGTAACTATGTATACTGGAATTCGAAAACAATATACAAGTGAATGTCTGAGTTTCTTGTTCTTATAGTCAAGATTATTAGTCAAGATTTCCCCCTTGCTATAAGATTACAAAAACAAGCATTTTATATGAGAACGGCTGTATTTCAGACACTTTTAGTTGGTGTGATCCCTTAATATATTCTGTGCAAAATCAATTTACTTATACAGTCTTGAATATAACAGCTGAATATTATGTGATGTATCTGGCTGCAATAAGGTGAATTTCTCAGACTTTGGAGACTATTTATAATAAGCATACACACGCACACACATAATATACTTATTTTTTATTGATACACATCACTTAACAGATGAAAGCGGGATATAGTTTATAAACACACATTAAAACAGTAATTGGAAGCAATATAAAGTGAAAGTAAATGATATTCAAATGAAGAGTTGTAGTTAGTATCACTAGCTTCAACAGTCCTATGGTGAACCATGCTCCTTTCATCACGGTCAATTCATTAACATCGGAGAAAAGCCAGAAACTAAGGGAAATGCAGACCATCTGCTCAATCCAGAAGCAACAGAACATGCTTCTTATATCCAAAGTTATTTACCATCAATGAACGGAAATGAGATCTGTTTAATCCTCTAAGCAAATATTGAACAAAGGTTTTTTGACATTCTTGCAACACAAATCAAAATTAAACTAAAATAATTAGAATTGAGAGAACTTTCCCACAGTATCTCACTGCTAGCACCTCCTCTCCCTGTATATGAATACTTTTAATTAATAGTGCCCCTATATACTGTAAGTAGTATCAAAACAAATACATGTAATTTAAGCATTCAACAGCTGACTTTACTGCTAATTTATGTTTCAGAATGTCTAATTGCCTTAACTAGCAAGATTTCAACTGGGATGCTTTTTTTTTTTTTTTAACTACTCACTTGCAATACTGAACCAATTTTAGGAGCAGTAAAACAGTTTCTGTAAATATAAATAGAAAGAAGTAGGCTTTTTTCCTTACCTTGAAATTGTGAACCTTCTCATATTTTGGAATATGTTCATTTTCTTTCAGAGTTGCTCTTCTGACAAGTGATGTCAACTGCGAATAAGCAAAGAGTTTAAGAGGTTGCCAAATTGTCACAGATGACTTTTGAGAACCCAGTTTCATTCCCAAGGCTGCTATCAATAAATCTTGTTGACGGCTCTCTTGTTTTGAGTTGTGAACTGCAGATCTATTAGCTTTTTGCCCTGACCAAGACTCTTTGGATGGCATTTTGAAACTGACAGAAAAGAGAAACAAAAACCTATATTGATTTGTGCTCTCTGTGGATCAAGCTAAATTCAAAAACCAAAAATGAACATTTCAGAAACCTAAAGTGATGCGGAAAAAAGACATGACCATAATGATGATGTTGCACTTATAAAAAGACTGACTTAACTAGACAGATTCTTCTTGTTTCTGGTTTTTAAAAGGGCTCTAATTTGAGCTTAAAAAACTTAAGGGTCTGGATAGAAATAAAACTGGAGTCAGTGTTAACATCAAAAAACCCAGAGCCTCTTCTTCCATTTAGAAAGCCACGTTATTTAGTCAAATCATGCATTTCTAAAAGCTCTCTTTCCTATTCAACATACTGATGTCCATTTTGAATGAAAGATGCTCACATACTGCATATAGTCAGTTTCTAGCAACAGACACACTGCTAACCTCAGTCTAGCAAGGGGGAGGTGAAGGGGTGGGCTTTAGCAGTCAGCAGTAGATTAGACTGGTTACATTAAGAAGACAGATAACCAATGAAAAAACAGCAATAGTATTTAAGTACTGTATTCCTCAACTCACTCGTTCTCCCTCCTCCCATGTAAGACTTTCTTGCTGGCTCAAGGAAAAATATCAGCAGGAAGATAATGAGCAATGAATGAGTCATGCATCATTACAAAATGGCATCTTTTTGCCATTTAAAAGCTGAGGAGATTGCAATACATTTTTGTGCTTAAAAATACTGTGAAAAGATAAACTAGGAGAGGCTAAGGAAAACAACTATGATTTTGTTAATTATTAAGTGAGGCTAGCAACTGAAATTAATGCTGAGCCTACTTCTGGTTCTCTTAATGTGATTATTAGAGCCACAGAGGTTTTTTGTTTAAAACAACATTTTTCTGTGCTTGTCAAATGAAAATATATTTATCAAACAAATACCACTGACTGCATGTATTAGCTTTTTCTTTCCCCTCAGCACTTTAAATGTATGCCACTAAGTCCATGCCTCTTTAAGCTGTCCTTTCTACCCAAAGGCCTAGGACTGGATTTATTGCTGCCTTGCCCCCTGTGTAGCTCTTTGCATCAGCACAAAATGAGGATAAAGTGGGTATAAAATGCTACCAAATCAGATGTTGCACTGGTGGAACAGATTACATAATGTTTAGGGTACAGGCAGTCCTCAACTTATGATGTTTCAAGCTGTGACAAACGTCACTTACAACGTTTATAAATTGACACCGTTTCGTTGTTCCAACGTGGGTTTCATCTTTACGACGGCAGATACAGCAGCCTGCAGCTGGTAAGTGTTCTCTGTTGTGTTGTGGTGGAAGTGGAGGGGGAAGGGGCGGGGAGGAGGGCAGATCAACACTACCAGCGGTGAGGGAAGGACTGGGGCATTGGCGATGTGTAGGGCTACATGTGGGTGCGTGTGCACCCCCTGAGCGTGGCGGTGCACCCCTTACGAAAAGGCACTGCCGACACTGCCAGCAGCATCTGCAGGTGGTCACCAACCACTGGTTGACGCTCGCTACCCACCAGCTGCCCACTGACAGTGCTGCCGCCACCTGCAGAAGCTCACTATGCCCCCCCAGCCTCCGGGGGCATGCGGTGTTCATGGACTGGTGCTGGAGCTGGGCAAGCATTGCCTAGCCAGAGCTGGGCAGGCACAGGGAGAAGGAGGGGAGGTGGAGGCTCCTGCTGCTGTGACCTGCTTGTGTGGCCGTTCGACAAGTGGTGCACGTGCCTCTGGATTTGCATGGAGTGGTGGGGTTGGGGCTACACTGTGGGCGGGCAGTGAATTTTTTGGTGGCTGCAGCCTCCCCATGGCTCCTGCTTCACTGCCTGCCTCCCCCTTGCCCGGATTCATGGGCACACAACCCCACCATGCCCTGCCACTGCCTGCCCAGCTGGGCAGTGATGGGCGTGGAGCAGAGCCCAAAAATTCGCTGTCTGCCCAGCGAAGCCCCTGCCGTCTGCCCGCAGTGCAGCCCCGGCCCGCCTGTCCCACCCTGTGCAGATCTGGAGGCACATGCCTTCCCATGCCCTCCTGGACCAGCAGTGAGGGCAGCGGTGCAAACCACTGGTCGAGTGGCCACACAAGCAGCTTGCAGTGACAGGAGCCTCCACCTCCGCCTCCCCTTCTCTGTGCCTGCTCAGCCCCAGCTGGGCAGTGCTTGCCCCAGCCCCAACCCCAACCCCAACCTCACTGCGCGCGCGGGGGGTGGGGGGGGGGGGGTTGATCTGATCCCCCATGTCTTTTCCCTTCCCCTTCCACTTCCACCACAACACAACAGAACTCACTTACCAGCTGCAGGCTGCTGTATCCACTGTCTTAAAGGAACCAATCCCACATTTGTAACACTGTTCCTGTGGGGGAATTGGCTCCGACTTATGATGCTTTGACTTAAGACGTGGTTTTCAGGAACCAATTGTGTCTTAAGTCTGAGGACTGCCTGTACTAGAGGATCCGACTCCTGCAGCTGTGGCTGACCACCACACTTAACACGGAGTCAGAGGACCCTATCCTGCAGATGGCTGCTAGACCAACTGGCTAAAATGCAATCCCTTATTTCCTTTAGCAGGGTTTCATTAAGGAACAATATTTAACCTTCACCAGCCTGAGCACAACAAAAAAGATGAGCCTAAGTGTGAAGACTGCTGTACTGAAGCTGCGTACACCTAGCAGACTGTGGTGGTCAGTCGTTTTCCCAAGGTGACTATCACATATAGGTTTGTGAGGGAAATGTTGCCAGTGGAACAGCCCGCTGATGTAAGCTTAGACAGCGAAGGTGCTCGAGTACAATTTTATGATTTTCCTTCTTGAGTAACATTCTTCAAAAGGTTTGTAAAATATACTGCACCTCAAACCTACTCATTTCAGGTGCATTTAGGTACAATATAGAAGCTTCACCCACGGCTACTGCTGGGGTTTAGCAGCTGAGTAGTCTGGATGTAGCTGTAATGCAGAGGGGGTTCCTAGGTTGGTCACATAAGTAGTTCAGTTCAAATCATGTGGTGATCAGTTAACCAGACTCTGAATACTGCTGCCAAAATGACTTGTGGGAATTTCTCTCTGCCATCACTCTATTTAAAAATAATTGCCTAACTGCTGACTTGATCTGTGAGTTTTTTTTCTTTCCTCTCTGCTGAGGTATCTGACCTTAGTTCTGACATACTTAAAATGAATAGTAAGTGCCCTTTTTTGTTCTCTCTCATTCCCCACATGGCTAATACAGCCTTAAGTACACAGGGCGAGGGAATGATTGCAGGCAAGTTGCAGGGGCTGGCAAAGGTTGCTGTAACATTCATCTGGAAGTAGGTGGAAATGGAAATGAATGCAGGATATATGAAAATTGGGTGGGCATACAACATGCATACGTCCTTAGGGTGTTGAAATTCTGGGCTTCACCTCTTCCCACATATTTTTGGCTAGGACACATATCCCTACAGTGTTGTATTTGGAAATAGTAAGTAGGAAATAATGTACAGCTGAACCTGACTCACAATAGCTGAGCATACCTATTCCAAAGAGCTGCGGATAACTATGGTTCAAGCAAATGGATAGCTCACGGGTGTATTAGATGATTTTCTAGAATACTAGGTTTCGTAACAAGCTTCTACATTCCTCTTCCCTTATCCACTAATAAAAACACAAAATCATAGAAACTTTATTAAAACTTCATTTACTGAAACTGCATTGAACTATCAAGAAAATAATATATTTTCTAGTTCAATACCTAGCCTTTAAAAGAAACCTGCATCCAGACAATACCTGGACACTATTAGAATACACCCGTTTAGTTCTTTGTAACTGTAAACAAAGAATATGCTTACTTAAGTATACAAGAACGTTGATTTTTCCTTTCCATCCTTTGGCAAAAGATACATTTATATTTTGACATATTTCTTAGTCATCAATTTCCTTTTCCCTAGTCCTAAAAGACGGATTTATTTTCAACTATAATTTAGAGTCACGCTAATGGAAATTAATAGAAAAAAAATTGAGTCCTGGAAAATTAAATCTTGAGAACACTAATAAATAGGTAAACAAAAAATATCCAACAGGGAAAGGTAACATTCTTGCTACGGATATTATGAAAAAGGTTTGAAATCTGAAAAGTAGTTTAAAATAATGAATCTTAATCTAAAACTAGCCCATGTAAGATAAATTTATATAAAGCTGGTTATTGGCCTTAGCTCTACACTGCTCAGGGTAAGGGATTTTCTGACTATTCCATGTAGAAATAGATAAGATAGAAATAGATAACAGGTATCCCTTATACTTGTTGGTATATCATTATTACATTGAAGCACAATCCTAAAAGAATGTTTAGGTTGCAAAATCAGGCAGATCTAAGTTAGAAAAACCAGTAAGTGGCTATATAATTAAAACCTGTATCACAATGTATATTAAATAGCATAGACACAAGTAGTTTTCAATTTGCCTTCTCTTAACTTTCACTGCAGTGCTTGCCTTCACAACCTTAAAGTTCTTCTATCATAGTTTTATTGATTGAACACTGTAATTTTTAAGAAAAAACAAAATTATAACAATAAAATAACAATAAAATTCTATCAATAAAACAATAAAAATTCTATTTTATGTAATCTAAGCTTGGCCACTGACAAGGTTCAGACCTTGAGATTTACTAAATAGATCCCTACCACAGAATATCTCTCTCCTCTACTGGAATAATTGGGGAGTGGGCTGTGATTGTCTCTGTATGGTAGCAATAAAGGAATGCAGAGACTGAGAACTTCTGAGGTCAATTCCAGGATCCACTGGGAAGTGTTTTCAAAGGATTATTCATCTCTCTGTCCCTGAGCCCCTGGACAGTCTCTAGTTCTATCTGCTTCTCACTTCTCCACTATCTCCATTTCTCCACTCTACCCTCATATTCTTACCCTGTGGCTTTTGGGGACCTCAGCTCCCATCTACCTCCATAACTCCTCCTCTTCTTTTCCCATTTCTTCCTATTGCTGTGCACACTTTGGATTCTGCCCTACTTTCTTCTCACCCTTAGTCTTCTGCAGGGTTACCAACTGTCTGTTAACTTACAGTCAGAAAAAAAAAAATTAGGCTAAAAAAGCCTGTCTATAAAATCTGTAAAAATCTGGAGCTGCCTGTAAAAACTTTTAGCAGTCAGTGCTGACGGAAGCTCTGTGGTTGGAAAAAAACAGGGTGTAATGCTGAAGCACAGACAGGCTAGGGACAGAAGTTACACATAAACTGATTGAAGTGATGAGCAACTGGTTTACACCTGTAACAGAACATAAGTTGAGTGCACATAAACCAGTTTCAAAATGGCCGAAACTGGTTTGAGATAAACCTGGTTGAATGTAGTATCAGACTTAACTGATTGAGCTCAAGCCAGTTTATGCAACTTCTGTCCTAGACCCCCTCCTGGGTTAAGGTAAACCAGAGTCCTCCAGCATCTCGTGATGCTCTCTGGGCTGGGCTGTGCTCTCTGTTCCAACAGAGCAGGGCTGCCCCACCCCTCTGCTCCCTAGCTGGAGTAGGGACAGGCAGAGGCAGGGGCCTGGCCAGACACTGGCCAGCATGTCCCTTGAGGTAAAGGCGGGAGGGAAGGAGGGAGGGAGGGTTATTTCCCTTTTTGCCTCCTCTTCCCCTAGGGGACTGCAGTTGGGGTCTGCCAGCCCCGGCTGCCACTACTGCTTGCTCCCCATTGGCAGTAAGGGGCAGGATAAGCACCCTCCCTGCTCTTTCTGCCAGATGCCAGAGGGAGGGAGGATTAAGCCCCTCCCTGCCTCCTTCCCTAAGGGGCCCTGCTGGCCAGCCTCTGGCAGCACCCCTGCCCCTGATGCTGGAGTACCAAGGGGGCAGGGACCACGACAAGAGCAGAACCCCTGTCATGGTGTCTGGGGAGTGGAAGCAGGGGGGCCATGCTGCAGGTGGGGGGTCAGAACTGCCGCACGCTGCGTGGCATGAGCGGTGGCACTGAGGCTTGGAGGGGTGGCCATAGCCTCCCAAAACCCCTAGTGCCACAGCTGCCACTTGCCCCACACAGTCTGTGGTAGCTTTCTTTGCCCTGCAGCATGGCCCCCTCTACCAGGAAGAGGCTCATGCTCCAGGAAACCATGACACAGGCTGCTGCCCATCATGGTCACTCCCCACTTGCCACTCCAGTGGCGGGGGTGGGGATGAGGCCAGAGGCCGGTCGGCAGGGTGAGGAGAGAGGAAGGGGGACTATTCCTCCCTGCCTCCGGCATCTGGCAGAGGGCGCAATCCTGCCCATCACCCCGTGTAGGGGACCAGTGGCAGCAGCAGCACTAGGGATGGGCAGACCCCAGCTGTGGTCCCCCAGGGGCAGAAGGGGGAATAACCTTCCTCTCTCCCCATCGCCTAAGGGGACATGCCAACTGGCCTCTGGCTGCACCCCCAGCCCTGCCACCGGAGTAGCAAGGGGGGAGTGACCGTGATAGGGACTGCAGCCCATCTCATGGTGTCCCAGAGCACGAGCCTCTTCCCGGTGCGGGGGCAGGGAGGGCACTGTGGGAGCAGGCAGGGAAGGGAAAGCTGCTACAGACTGTGTGGGGCAAGTGGTGGTCATGGCACTGGGGAGGGTTTGGGGGGGCTATGGCCACCCCTCCAAGCCCTGGTGCCATCACTCGCTCCATGCAGTCTGCAGCAGTTCTGACTCCCCATCTGCAGCCTCCCCGCACTGGAAAGAGACTCGCGCTCCCTGGACACCATGACAGGGGGTGCTGTCCCCATCAAAGGACCTGTCCCCTCACCACTCCAGTGGCAGGGGCAGGGGCAGGTGTAGAGCCAGAGGCTGGCTGGCATTGCCCCCTTAGGGGAGCCAACAAGAAGGGGGGTTATTTCCCCCTCCTTCCAGCATCTGGAAAAGGGGGCAGGAGGGGGCTTATTCCACCGCTCACCCTGCACAGGGAGTGAGTGGCAGCAGTTGGGGCTGGCAGACCCCAGCTTTAGTCCCCTGGGGGCAGAGGAGGTGCAGGAGGGAATAAGCCTCCTCCTTGCCCCCTCTGCCTCAGGGGGCCATGCTGGCTGGCCTCTAACCACACTCCCACCTCCAACACTGCAGCAGCAAGTGGGGAGTGCCAGGCAGGCTCCAGCTTGGGTCTGTGCTGGTGGGACAGGGAGGGGGGAATTAAATCTACTCCCTGGCCACTTCACTCCAGGCTATTGCCAGGGCTGGGCATGCCTGTATTCATTAACAGCGAATGTCTATTCACCTGGAAATTGGCTCAATCTAGGCAGGTTAGATTAACATGCAAAGACTGAATCAATTCAGGCTCCAGCTTTTTGAATGTCTGTCCCTAGCCACAGAGCACAGCAGTGCCACCTGGTGTCTGAGTGGGAGTGCAGAACTGTGCAAGGAGCTTTGTCTCCATCTCAGTGTTTTATAGCCCCTTCCTCTCCAGCCATATGCTTTTGCTGCTTTAGAGTCCTGTTGGCTGCCTGTAACACTGATGGATCACAGGTGAGCTTCTTTGGGGATCTGTGTTGGGACAGATGGAGCAGGGCTGGAGGGGTTTAGGCTGGTGAGGGGTGGCAGCATGGCCACATGAATCAAGGTGTGGGGATGCGTAGGGGACCCCAGGGAAGGGCAGCACAGGATAAAACTGAGGTAGCAAAACCAAATAATTGTGTTTTATTGCAAACGTTTTACTTACAACCAAATGTTTTCATGTTTTTATTACAGTTGGTGTCACATCCCTATGTCTGAACCCAGTCCTTTTGACAGGGATACGGCAGCAGGGCAGAGCCTGGCAGGTGAGTTACATTTACGTTATGTAAAACTTATTTCAGTAAAATATGTATCAGTAAAAAAGTTTGGTTATTAGTAAAAAGTTTGCATAAAAAAAAAGTTTTGGGTTGGCAACTCTGATCTTCTGCAACACAACTCCTCTGCCCATATCTAACTCCCAGCCCTGATTCCTTCCTTTTCCCATTTGATCCTGCCATTCCTTCCACTGGCAACCAGGTCAGGAGCAATAAAACCACGCGGTAGAGGATTCTTAGTTCTCAACTTTTGTGCCTGACATGATAGCAGCACCCAAGCTGTCAGAGGAAGAAACGTAGATAAGAGTCCTGATCATCCCTTGTACCTTCTATATGAAACATACTCAATTTCCCCCTGAAGACAGTTCATGTACAGTCCAGTGAGCAGGTAGGTGCTGGGAGGGGATGGAGCACATTCATTCCAGATGGAATCCTTGCAGAATCTAGATGCTAAATTAGAAACTTCTTGTATGTGCATATGCATATTGAGATTTTCAGAGGCTTATAACATCAGATTTGGGCCAATTTTCAAAGGATGACAAAAGGCAACCTGTAAGACATAAAGGCTAGGGACAGAAATTACTAGAAGTGCACTGATAAAGATTTTCTTGGCTGATACTGATGGCTAATTATTAACCAGCCATATTGGCTGATACTGAACTGATAGCCGATTTACGGGAATGCAGCCAGGCAGCTTGGAGAGCAGGCTTCTACCAGTAAGTCTATGGGGCAAGGGGTATGGGGGAGGGAAGGGGAATGTGGGGGGTTAATTAAGTTTCCCACAGTGAGGGAGGAAGTGGGGCAGGGGCAGGCACTGCCCAGCCAGGGTGGTGAATGTGACCCTGGGAGTAGGACAGAGCCACAGGAAGCTCATCCAGGGGCTGTGTGGGGATAGAAAGAGGGGCACTCTCTGCTGCTGTGTCCATCCCCGGGGGAGCCATGGGGGGCATGTGCCCCCCCTGGATTTGTGCGTAGGGCAAGAGTGGGCTACTTGCTGCAGGCTCAGGGCCAGGGGCTGTGCCAGCCTCTTCCCAGCAGAGGGGCTGGGCCAGGGCTGTGCTCAGGGCAGGTGGGGGCAGTGCTAGGGAATTCTGGAGTGACTATAGCCCACCCCATAGCCACCCCTCCTACTGCCGCTACTACCCGCCTTGCCCCTGCCCATTCAGAGCCCAGGCCCAACCCAACCTCCTTACCGGGAAGAGGCTAGTATAGCCCCTGGCTCCAAGTCCGCAGCAGGCAGCTCACCTCTGCCCCACACACAAATCTGTGCCACTCTCAGGGTCACATTCACCGCCTCGGCTGAGTAGTGCCTGTCCCTGCCTCACTCCTTCCCACTGTGGGAGTTAACTCACAGTCCTCCAGTATCCCAGGATGTTTTGCACCTCCTCTGCAAATACCCTCTTGAAGGGAGGACAGGTTAGCCTTGGCTCAATCTGTCTGCTTTAGCCGAGCTGGGAGGCATGCTTTAGCGCCTGTCCCCAGCTTCTGGCCTGGGCCACTGCAGGCATGTGGCTGTATTTCTGGAATCAAAAGTCAATGTCTGTTCACTTGCTTATTGGTTCAATCTACGCAGCTTGCCTTAGACTAACCTGTGAAGACTGAATTGATTCAGCCTTGGGTTTTTTGACTGTCTGTACTTAGCCAAAGGCTCCCTCCCTACCAAATTGTCTCTTTACGTTCCCAAGCATGAATGCATTAGAGCATCATAACAGAACTTATATAATCCTTTTTTTTTTTTTTTTTTTAAAGGAGTTACCAAAGTATTTTTCCCTAAACTCATTCTCTTGCCCTCTCCCCAAAACCTGGGGGATGCCCTTCTTTCCTGCAATCCATCTTTTCTTTGTGACTATACACTATGTTTCCACATACCTGGAACTTGCTATATTTAAAGCCTTATTAGTGTCCGGAGGTGATGTGACTCCACCAGATTGTTGTTTGAGGCGTTAAGTGACATGGCTACCTGCGAGTGACATTCTGTGATGCGGTGGCGGAGGAATGTGACCTAATATGCACCATCATGCGGACAGTGCGTGATCGCTTATAGCCTAACCAATCATGAGTTACCCCTAGAGCGTGACTGGCCAGACCAGCATGCTGAGGCCTCCAGAGTGTTCCATCAAGGGGGGACCCTGATTGGCTAGGGAGTCTATAAAGGGAACTGCGCGCCTCGGCGTAGGGTTCCCAGACGCTCCCAGACTCCGGTCCTTGGGATCAGATCTAAAAGACAGCCTGATCACCTGTCTTGCCGTCTGGACAGACCCCTAGGCTTCTAGCTAGATTTCTAGCATAGGCTGCTATAGCTTATAGTTAGACCACACGCAATCCGGAACGCCCTGTGTGTTGCCCAACTAGGCATCATACTTGTATTGTTATTACTTTCGGCTGCAGTCAACCTTCACGACTACACCTTACTTGTCACTCGCCACTACCCATCATTCGTTTGTTTTTCTACCTGCACCACGTCGTCTGTGTCCACCTGCTACTGTAAATAGTCATTGTAATTAGTTCCTGTATTCATCAAGTTACTGCAACTCGTTAATCATCTGGTTGGCTTGTAAGTAAATTTATAAATACCATTTGTCTCAGTATCGCGCTCTTTCTCCCTCTCTTACACCTGGCATCCCCGAGCGTGTCTGGGTTGGTGTCACTACCCAGTGCCCCACTCGACACGCAACTGCGGCCGTTTCCCAAGCACTATCCGGGAATCGTGGCCCACAATTAGTAAGAGCAAATAATAGATACTAGATACCATATATTAGTGGAATATAAAATAGGAATTTGGGGAGAAGAAGCTCTTTTCCCTTTCTCTTTTTAAATAAGGAAGATTCTTCTTCTTTATAATGGTTTGTGATTCCAATTTACAAAGCACTAGATTACTTGGGAGCAATCCTTTGTATGTCACTTAGGTCCCAAGAGGGAGAGGACTGGAGCAGGTTTTTTTTGTTTGTCAAAGGTATTTGAGGCTATGGTTTCACAAGATTAAGGCTGACTATAAATGAAGAAGTGGCTTTGCAAACGGCTGATAATACTAGCCAAACAAATACTAGCCTTGATGCTCAAATCCAGCAAATCATCTATAGGTCTGTACATTTAAGTAACTTAACTGAGTATCAAATGCATAAAAAAGATTAAATTCTAAGACATCTGTCCAATGGTTGCACCTAAGGTCTTTAGTAGAAAAAATAACTACACTGTCCTTTTTTAAATGTTTCGGTTCATGACAAAACCTCATAAGGCTGTATCTACTGATACCATTATACAAACATCTATAACCACTACCTACTATTACTATGTTTCCTCTTTGTTTTTTAATTTGTGAAGCATTTGCACTGTTGCAGATTTTGTCATTCTAGAGCATGGCGATTTGCAACTTGTTCTTTGTATGTAAGATTTATTTAGGCTATATATACACATTTTCTTTTACTAATCTCACAAACTGTGAGCCTAACTTTATGCTGACCCATCTACAGAAATGATTTGTATAGTCTTCCATGCCTCACAATGAATTCTAATTAGTCACTCTCTGACTATGAATAGCCAACGTTATAAAGCTTAATTTAGTCAGAACATTCAATAGGTATCACACATTATATCTTTCTAAAAAAAGGGAAAGTCAATTTATTGCTCATTTGCTAAATGATACATTAAAACTTTCATAAAAGATAAAAAAAATAGAAGGTTCAGAATAAAAGAATAAGCTGTCTGTATGTATGGACCATCTTAACTCCTTGTGCATATTCATTATAAGGCAGAGTTAAGTTTCAGGACCAGCTGGCTCCTCTCTCAAACTCAGTACAGTATAATATTTTTTTCAACTTTAGATATACATATGCAATATCTTGCAATTTTTCCATCCTAATATGGTATTTACATTGTTGTAATGATTCAATATATTTTCATTGATTTAGACTTTAATATAATAAATTCTCTTCCCTCCAAGGAATTCATTTTAATAATATTATTCAGCAGTTATACAGTATACAATTTCTTCGCAATCAACAGCACAACCTTACTTATGCACACTTTGGGGAACAAAACATTTAAAACAAACCTGATTTTATATGCACATAGCTATAGTACATCCAATAACATTCTTTTTCCCCCAAGTGTAGCTAAATTTGCCATGCACATATACTCAGAAAATCCATATTTGCCTACACATTTTATGAGCACGTTTTACGGGCTCAGTACATAATTTTCAAAGGCTAATAAATTGGTCAGATTGTGAAAACAAGCCCAATTTCCTCCAGTATAATACTAGTCATTTTTCTCACTGAAGGCTAGTTCAATGCCAAATCTCATTTTTCCTGTCATTTCAGCTAAAGGGTTGTTCCAAAAAGATGACAAAATTTCCTACCCTCTTTAGAATTTGTGACAAGAATATTGTTATTACACTTTGTCTTAACTTGAAAATGGACTTTCTTATTCAGGATTTTCAGGCACAGTAAGTCCACACAAAACCTATGCCTGGAATGTTAAATTTTTAGAAAGCTTAGAATAGAAACTATCATGCAGCCTTAAATTACTAGGATAATGGTTGCTGCTGCTTCAGCAATGATATTCAAAAAGGTTCTACTTGTCCAAATACAAGTCCAATTACATTGTATCCAAAAAAAGACATCTTCAAGAAAAATATATTTCCAGTTATGTTGGACAATGGCTTCATAATGTTTATATAACACTGTGAACATACTAAGACATGCATAACTTCTGCATGTAACTCTGAGTTAAAAATTTACCCAGACATGAGTTTGTTTTTTGATCTGGTTAAGAAATGAAAACCTGCTCTTTTGCAAAAATCTGATAATATAGAACTTATTTTTATTCCAAAGTATTAAAAATGGATCCAATGTTAGATCTGCAAACAACTGACGAAAAATTTGTTTTCAATGGAACCTTTAACAAAAAAATTAATAAAATGGCCATAACACTTTTCATGTAAAAATGTGAATAAACATTTAAATAATGTTTAATGTTATTGGTAAAATGTAGATAAAGTCCAAAAAGCATGCAACTTTTGACTAGAAAAAATTGAAAATGTCAACAGTTTAAAAAATGTCTTTAAAAAGACATTTTGATGAATATATAAACATTTAAAATCAGCTCTATCAGCTGTAAAACAAAATCTTAAATTCGAAGCATTTCACATGAAATCCTTAATTGTAAGACTAAATCTGAACCCAATTAGAAGCATAAAAATCATCTAATATATCTTAGTTTTATAATAGTACTGCATAAAAAATGAATTATTTATATATTTATATTTTACATATGCAGAAAATAAACATTCTGATTGTTTAAGGAAGAATATTAGGTTCACAATAATATTAAAAAAAAAAATCAAGATTTAGAAGTATCCTGAATTATGATAACACGTACAAGTGTCTTCAGACGCAAGTGAACATATAAAACTAAAATAATCTTTATGCAGGCAACTTAAAAAATTGCTTTTCAGCAGTTGTAGTTTTACATCCCACCAATGGCTGTAGTTCAGGACAGTCTGGCAATGATTTAAAAAAAAATCAGCATCATCTATTACAGATACTTTTAGATACAAGTTATCAAAATTGGACTTTTGGAAATGACAAGTAGAAATTTCAAACTGGCAAGAACATCTACTATGACCATTTATTTCTCCCTCTAATTAAATTTAAGGCAGAAATAGTTAACATTGGCTGTTCTGGTTAAGGATGCAAATGCATTATTAAAACAAGATACTTTTTAAATTGCAAAAAAAACCCCAACACATTTATTTCTTAGTTCATTTTGATCTAGATGCACAGGCCCAACAATGGTCTAAGACAAGGGACAGGGAAAAGTGGAGTGTGACGGATATGATTTCTTTTTCTTTATGAAATCACATAGTTAGGGCTGGAGAATGTACCCTCCTGGTAGGGGAGAAAATCTGGGGAGTATCAAGATGGAATTATCCATAATAAAACTGTTGGATCTTCCAGAAAAACACCCTCAGAATTAATGTTGCGCTTACAGTACTGATTTTTAATTCATACCTTCTACCCCATTCCCCCATCAGAAGCCACACTTTGTGCTATCTCTCCTCCAGAGATCAACGTCCAACTGGTGGTCTGTGGGCCTGCAGGGTAATATGCAGTTCCTGGGCTCCCACCTGGCTGCTGCTGCCCCTTTTGCTTCCTCTCCTTCTCCTAGCTTCCACTGCATGCCCCTGACCCAGAGGGTAAGGCAATGTAAGGCACAGCCTACAGTGCCAGGGGAGCCAGTCTGGATCGCTCATGTAGCACCATGCCACAGGGGATCCTGCACAGATCTAAAGGTGCCGCACCGAATGCCCACCACAAGAGGCTGCATTGGGCCACCCCAGGTTGCATGCCCATGGCCGCTACTAGTGTTGCCTTCATGGTGTGTGGCCTCCACTGGTGCAACCTATAGGGCATGTGGCCCCTGGCTGTTTGGCACTGGAGAGCACTGTTCTAGATCTTCTTTCTCTTCTTGTACCTTTTTCCAAGACCTAGTATGATTTAGAATTTTCTCAATTTCCTCATTCTTTAAACAGAAACCTACAAAAAAGTACTCTCTGAAACCAATTCATAAATCTGTAAGACCAGAAACGACAATCGTCAAGTGAAGTGGCACTCAATATTTTGGCCCTACAGCCCAGATGAATAGCGTGTGCCTGGTCTGCAGGCCAGACTGGACCCCATATGCCATAATCAGGTCCAAACACCCAGATTGGATGCCAGGGCTCCACGCCATTGCTGCCTGCCCCCACATGCCAGGATCAGGTCCTGGGGCCCTGTGCTGCTTTGTGTGCTGGGATCAGGTCCTGGCATCCACATCTAGAGCTGAGTGCCCAATCTAGTGCACCAAGCCATTGCCTAACAGGCTTCCCCATGGAAGGCCTGAGGGCTTGATGACATGGTACCAGGAGCCAGATTTGGCTCTGTGGACTGGGGATTGAGCACCCCTCATCTAGTGTGACCTCTGCATAGGACTTTCCTCAATTAATTCTTGCTTCAAGTCCAGTAGCTGTGGCTAACCTAGTTTACAGAAAACTATCCAATCTTGAGTTTACAAATTCTAGCAGTAAAAAATCCAAAACCTCCCTTGATATGCTGTTCCAATGGTTAATTATCCTCATGGTAAAAATACTTCACTTTATTCCCTGTCTCATGGTTTTAACTTCCAGACATTAGATCTTGTTCTATCTTTGTCCGACAGACTGAAGAATCCTTTATTACTAATTTCTTTTCCCCCCTTAAGAATGCATCAAATCAGAGATTAACCTGTAACCTTTTATTTGAGAAACAAAATAGATTGAGGTCCTTCTATAAAGTATGGGGCTCTTTTCTCAACTTCTTCTATTTTTCCAAAATCTATCTTAAAGTGTGGTTGCCAGAACAAGATGTAGTATTTTGGCAGCAGCCACACTAGTGTCAAACACAGATGGGTAGCTCTCTACCTCCTGATGTTTCCATTTCTACATCCAAAGATTGCATCAGTCCTCTTAGTCTCATTATTGCATTGTAAGCTCATACTCAACTGATCTTTCACAAGCCCTCAAGTCCATTGCAAGTTACGGTGTTTTTGATATTTTTAGAAGGATGAGGGTTGGTCATGCAGTTTTGAGAACAGGTTAGACAAACACTTCTTTCAGGTGGTTTAGGTAAGATCCTGCCTTGAGCAGGGGTTGGACTAGATCAGTGGCGTCCAACTTTTATAGCAGGTGTGTCACATGTCAAGTTCTGCCCTTTCCCAAAATGCCCCTCTGATTCCTGTCCCCTAGAGGCATACCTGCCAGAGTCTGTGCCTCGGGGTGCTGGAATGGAGGCAGGGGGCCTTGAGATTTCAGCTGCAAAGAGAAGACAGAGGCAGGATGTTGCTGCAAGAGAGGTGTCGCCACCAAGAGCCAGATTAACACTTCCCTGCAGCCACAACCACCACAGTTTTATATAGCAAGTGAAGATCCAAAGTCTTGAATTCAGTGATGGGTGAAGAACCAGGGAAGGGTTTAACTGTCTCTTGGCAGTGGCACTTGACAACTCACAGCAGTATCCTGACCACACTTCATCCATGTGGTCACAGGCTCAAAGCCTCCCTACCTCCATTCTGGCACCTCCCTTTACTGAGAACCCAGGGCTCGCAGGCCAGATACAGTAGCTGCCTATCACTGTCGTGTGCATGCCTTGGGTTGGCTATTCCTGTATTGGATGACCTCCTGAGGTCCCTTCCAGACCTACTTTTCCTGGAACAGAAACCTCTACCCTGTATGTATGAGCTGCATTCTTCATGGGATCTTACATCTGGCCATTCATTTGAGACCATATCACCAGCCTCTAAGGGAAGAGAGTATTCACTATTTCTATGAGGCTGAAGAGGATCTTAATTTGCTATCATTTGCACTCAGTGCTGAAGTTTGAGAGATCAGCCATTTAAATAACTAGTAATTAGGTAGCCTCTACAAACAAGAAGCTTTGTCTTAAAAACCACGCAAACATTGTGCCAGATCCTGTTCCAACCCTTAGACATGTAAGTGTGATCTTCCACTCTGCTCAAGTTCTTGAAGAAACATTAATGTGCTTATCCTGCAGGTCTAAAATAGTCTTTCAATAATGATAATGGGAGCAAAAAACTAATTAGCTTCAGGCTGGAGCCAGATAAGTTTATGAAAAGGACTACATAGCATGGCTGCCTGTAACAACTAAGCCTGGACTTAGTGGCCCAGAAGGTCACTTTGTTGTCAACCTTGACTATTTTAAGGGGCCTAGACTAAGTTACAGAAGTGTTGTTAAGCAGAAAACCCAAAGCCTGTTTCTGAGTGACTGTAGTGTGAACCTTTGCAGCTGTGACAACCAACTTGGTCAACAAGTAAAGGAAGCCATCAAACACAATTAAAGAAACCACAAGGCCTGAAAGGCGATAAGGGAAGACCATACATTAAATAATCCATATATACTCTATCATAGCTTTATCTTAAAATAGTAGTAGTGATAGCTGTTACCAAATGTATTAGATGTTATTTTACTATAATAGACACCTTTTTGTTAAAAGGCTTAGCTACTTTGTAAAAACAAATACAGATTTGTCAGAGAAGACTATAATGAAAGGTAAAGAAGCAGCAGGAACAGCATTCCACAATGGGGAAGGAAAGGAGATAAGAAACCCTCCCTCTTTCCCAAGGATATAAATTCCAACTAATTGACACCTTTCAAGTCCACAAGAGATCTGGTTCAGTCCAGTTTCAAAAGTGTTAGTGAAACAAATAAATTTAAGTAGAACCAGTCAGGGATCATTTACTAGAATATGAATACCAGCCATGTATAAGTATTGGCTATAGGAGGGAGGGAAATTTGGAGCATTCGGCAAATTCAGGAAGACCTGCTGCCAATCTGTGTGCCACCCTCCTCCCACCTCTCGAGTCTCAGAGCAGTCAGATAGAAAATACGGCATTAGGAACATCAGAAATAGGACTGGAATGTGTTATTCAGATTAGAGGTAATGTTATGGGTAGGCTACTGATAAAAGAGGCAGAAACAGGTCTATAGCCCAAACTTTGATTTGCTTGCGTCTTAAAACATGAAAACAAACATTTATCCCAAAATCTGTCTGACTACCCACGACATTACCTCTAATCTGAATAACACATTCCAGTTCTATTTCTGATGTTCCTAATGCTGTATTTCCTATCTGATTGCATCTTGCACTCCAGGGTCCTAGACTAGTATATAACATGTATACAATCATATTATACTTATCACCATAGCACCCCACTATTTTCCTGATACATGTTAAGTAGTGGGACAAACATTTGTCACATTTTTGCTTTCTCATCTTCCCTGCAAGGGTAGACCTGTGCACAATGCAGTGTTTTGCTTGAATTTTTTTTTAAACATGCACACATGCACAGAGCTTGAAAAAGCAAAATGTGCCTTTCGCTTACAGCAGTAGCTGGTACAGCTTGCAGTGGTGCTTAGTTCTTTTAGGAGTTAATGCATAACCCTGAGCCTGTTTCTAGTCTTAAGTTGGCTTCACTCACAAAAGAACATGGCTAGATAAGTATGGAGGCAGAATCATTGCTTCCTGTGCAAATACAGTCCTTTCACTATTACCTTTATCTTTCCCATTCCCACCAAAACGTGTGCACTTTGTTTGCCTCATCACAAACCAAGACCATAAAGTGTTTGGGTCAGGGATTGTCTTTTTTAGTTCATGTCTGTTCAATGCCTAGCACAATGTGGCTTTGGTAAATGGCTACGCTTTGTGAGTTCTAGCATAATGCAAAGAAATAAATATTACCTACAACATCCAGAAACTATTCTGGATAGTCCCTGACTGAGACAATTTTGCCCTTAAAGGGCAACTATCCAGCTATCACCCTAGTTTGGCTGCCCTGCCTTTACTCCCCATTTTGATTTTTTTTCCAGTTAATAGCATCACATTTTCTTTTACTTTTGTTGTCATTCTGCCTTATCCTACCAGTAGAGATTTGTGCCACTTGTAGTGCTAATTTCAGGAGTGTGCCCCTTTTGGGTTCTAGTTTTACATGGCAACTTTTATCTCAGCAAGAACTTTTAAGTTGGTTATAAACCTCATGACATAACATGGTCTATAGTACAGAGAACAATCAAAATATAATGAACAGCAGCACCTGCATAAACTGTACTATTTCTGCAAATGGCTTTATCAGTAACATATTGCATTTGATATTTTATTTGTGTGATAAAGCTGACATTCAAAATTTCACATTAGTTACATTTAGTGCTAGAAGCCTTAGGTGACAATGATGATTTATTTCTGGCTCTAGCCACAATGTGCTCAGCATTTCCCCAGAATACAGAAGAGTACAATATGTGCATCTTGAAGAGTTTATGTAGTGCCTTTTATTAAGAACCTCAATTATTTTCAAGAAATGAAATTTCTGATGGTGCCAAAATTTTATGGAAAATAATTACTTTACAATTACTCTTGTATCAGACCTACTCAAGAGCCTTGCTCGTACAAGCAGTGATCTCACTGATCCTCTATACCATTTTTGTAATTAAAAATATAAATTTGGAGCTGATGATAATTATTTGGTTTGCAAAGCTTTCTTTTTACTTGATTTTAATGTGTACCATTCATGGAATAGGAAGTTGAGTCTTGGATATAATGTGAGTAGGCATTATGTAAGTTCTTTATCTTTCACTAATATTTTCTTACCTCATGCAAAATATTTCACTTCCATATCAATCTTCTCATTGCAGTCTGCATTATGCCCCCAGTATTAGCTTTTTTCTGTCTAGTAATTCAATTAAAAATTATTCAATACACTTTATAATTGAAAACAGCAGCTCATTAATTTCTAAACATTCTTTGTATTTCAAGCTACACCTGTTCTTTTGGCACATCCTGCATTCTGAATTCATCCACATCCTCCCAAGTAAGCCATGTTGCTAAGATACATGTGTTGTCAGAGTTTCTCTCTCCAGCATACTTTCAGTTCATAATCGTACTTGTTTAGCATAAATATAATTGAAAAGTGCTGAGGCCCCTAATGCCTCTTAAAATAATACTCGATTTAACCCAAGTAATCTTGGTAAATTCACACCTTAAAAATATATTACAAAAGAAAAAAAAGAACCCAAAAACAAAACAAAAAACTCCAAGTGATAATTTGAAAATAACATGCTTATAGATCTCAGTGTAATTTCATCATTATTATGGAGTACTTTGTTGCTCACCCAACAGTGAAAAATGTTTGAAAGTGGGATGTCAGAAATGTCTGCTAGACCATACCTCAGAGCTCTTCCTGCAATTTACTACATGCAGGATTCTACATAGGCACAGCTGTGCTTGTGCTCAGTGAACTACAGAATGATGTTCAACTTTGATCTTATACAAGGGAAGTGTAGAATCAGAAAAATGAATCGGCTTCTGATCAAGTTCCAAATTCTGTTTGCCTTAATGCATACATTCTTAGTTATATCTGTGTAAATCTGATGTAACTCTAACAATGGCAACAGTGACACCTGATTGAAAACTTAAGTAAATGAGGTCATTTTGATCTCACATCTCCAGCAACTGAAATATTATATTTTCTCACATACAACACACACTTTCACCTCAAAACCAACTGCTGAAAATTTCAGAGCACAGTATATGCAAGAAATATGGTAAGAACAGTCTCTCTCAATTACTGGCAATGGTAAAAGTAAAATCTGCATATGACTCGGGGAGTAGAACGATGAGCACGCTCTGTTCCCTAGCTCCAGCTACTCAGTTATTTAATAAAGAGAGATCTTTTTTACTATATCCTGCCTTTCAAAAAAGAAGTGGGCATTATATTCTGGGGTATGTTGCATGTGAGAAAATATAGTATATTCTAAAGAAATCCCAGGAACTGGTTAGTTAGATTTCTGCCATCTGCAACTGATGCAGCAAGGTCTGTAAACTTGTGCCCAACTCAAACTCAGTGCACTGAGCATTACTGATGTACATACGTTCTTTGCTGAATTAGGGTCAAAGGCAAAGAACTAAGATAAGAGAAGAGGAAGAATCAGAAGTAATATCAATTGCTGGAGGCTGTTAAACCTTGCCATTAAATGTAATATTATTGTATTCTTTAAAATTTTCAAGTATATGACTTCGTGAGTCAGGTATTCAAGGGATCAGGAAACCACTGTCTTCTGGTGAAACTGTGGTAAAACACAGCAGTGTTTGGCTTTAAAAAAAAAAAAAGCAGCCAGACTAACTTCTATCTCAATTGAGGTTTCTTGGTTTATTTTTTTTAGAATAACTGGAACTGTAACTCATAAAACATAAATTTCAGCTGAAGCCAAAAAACCTATCTTCCTTAGGCCCCATTGCCAATACAAAGTTCTGACCTTTCTTTTGGAATTTCAGAGATGCAAGATCTTTGAATAGAACATCTTTTTGCAACTATCAGGCTAAATAAATGTAAAAAAATGTTACAATGGTTTAAAGAGCCATTGATTTTTTTCCCCCAATTCCTTATTTATTAGGGTTAAACTCAATCCTCTGTCAACAGAAAAACTTTAGGTTGATTATTTAGCTATAATATTTCTCTTTTGTTTTACCTGTTTTCTTTTTTCATTTACTTTTTTCCTCCCTAAAATTTTTAAATAAAAAAAGAAGAAAAGAAAAAAGAGAAACCAACACAGACCCCTCCCCCCCGCCCAACAGAGTTTATTTTTTTATTTTAGTACTACCAGTATCATTATATCAGTATAAATCATATAGAAACCTATTTGGATATTTGGATCCTCAGCTACAAAAATAGTTCAGGAAAATTTAATCAGAGCCTCATCCCAAGTTATTTGGTAGACTGCTAATATATTAACTTGCTGAACAAGGCTTTTAAACATTTTGCTTATGACAAAGATGGTTGTTAGTTCAGAGTTCTTTTGTCAGTTTCAAAGCATCAAGCTGCAGCATTGACACTGAAATGTTAACAAGCATTTGGAGTCTGAAGTAAATATAAATCTGCCATTTAGAATTTGAACACTTTAAAATCTGAAAGATACAAATACTTATGATGCTACTTGCAATTTTCATGCATGTGTATTAAACATACTGTTTCTGTAATCTGCATCTGAATCATAACATTGCTTGAATGAAAATAAACCAAAGCTAACACGGCAGTGAGGTAATTGGTTTACAATGACTTTTTTTGCTTTGTAAAAATCATTCAAAAATCTTCCCTAGCCAATAAAACATCGGATACATAATATAATACATAATACTTTTAAACATTTCACTAAAATGTTTACTAGAGAAACAGGCAATTAATTAAGTTTTCCTTAGTACTCTAGGAAAGGGCAAAGCTGCTTGCTTTCATATGCTATTATTCCAAAAACTAAAACTAAGAAAAAGTATGGGAAAAAGTCACATGCATTCAAGAAGCTGAAGATGGTTTCTTAGGGTGTGGATAGATGTAAAAATTGTAACATTTTGAATACTTTTGAAACATTTCAAAGGGACAGCTAGACACTAGCCTTTTGGAATATTTCAAAAGTGGCTGAAATGCTCAAAAATATTACCTCTTTAAATGAAGTGCTATTTTGAAACATTTCACTTTTTGTTATGTCTGCATGGAGATCTATAGATTGTCCAGAATCCCACAATGCTCAGTGCTCTGCCCCACTTCCTTTACCCCAACACAAAAGAAAACGAGGGAAGGACAGCTAGGTGAACAGCTTGACAGATTTCCAGCCACTCGGTCCTGCTCTTATGGCTCCACACCAGTGCCAGGCACTACAGCCCCAATCCCCTCCACCTCTACGCTTGAGGAAGAGGAGGAGAGGAGAGATTCTGGGTATTTGGGGACGGAATCCTGTGGTGGGAGCCCTGCACTACTTCTGAGACCTTCCCCCACTTCCCACTAGACTCCTCCTGGGCACTCTCCACCTGGGGAGCACCCTGGGCACTTGGAACACTCCTGGTACTTGAATGACCTCCCTGCTGTGCCCTCCCCTCTCCCCCCTGCCCCCACCAGACCCTGAGTCCACACTGGTACCAGGCTCTCTACTTCTGATCCTGGGATAGAAAAGAGGTTGAGGGGACTATGGCCTAGAGCAGAGCTTTCCAAACTGTGTGTCGGCGGCAGTGTGTAGGTGTGTTGCGCGAAATGCAGAAAATTTTGCGGAAGGGCACCGCGGAGCTCCCTTACTCGTGTCTGCTTTCCTTGGCCCCTCCCCCAGAACTGAATTACTGTGTCGCGAAATGATGCATGTCTAAAAAGTGTGTCACCAACATGAAAAGTTTGGAAAGCTCTGGCCTAGAGAGTAGGGTATTCTGCCACTGGATACCACCACTACGTAACCCCCATGCCTTCCCTTGTGCTCCAGGCCCAATAAATCCTTTGTCCTTCCTCACTACACCCCTGTGCCCCTACCATTGACCCTGACAAACTCCAAGCCCTCACTGCTGCCCCTCCCCTGTCTCCTGCTTCCCCATACTCTTCGTCCCCGCAGTCTCCCCCTGGCTGGAGAGAAATAGATGCAGTGATTTTGAAGGGTTTTAAGCAGGGGGTTCAATAGGGACTGTAGACATCTCCAGCTGAAACACGACCATTGTGTATCTTGGAGCAACATGCATCTCCTAATGGCTTGCGCTAACATCCGAAGGGAAAAGATGAACTGGGAAGAGTCTATTCCAACCAAACTGCTATAATGTTGTTATTGACTGAATGCAATAAACAAGTATAATTTGATCATTTGGGCCTCATTCTGAAAACACTTCAACCTGCTGTTAACCTTTTGCATGCGAGTAGCCCCTTTGAAAGCCAATAATATTAAGGTTAAGATGACAAATCAGTGCTAAAATGGGAATCTGATTTGTTTTTGAGCAGTGAAAGAACTACAACAAACATTAGGAGATGCCTGTTACTGATCATTAAAAGCTGAAAAGCTCAAAGTAATTGGTGCTGATATCAAAGAAAAAAAAAGAAGATTTTTACAGATTTGCCTAACTGCTAAAGTCATGGTCCTTGCTGAGGACAAAGTGCAACTAGGTTGGAGTAATAAAAAGCAACTCCACCTATTGAGGTAACAACATAGTAGTGTTCTCCCTGCTTTGTTCAAACTTCACAGAAAACATGTCAACTATAAGCTTAGACTAAGCATGAGAAATTCAATCTGAAAAAAATTTGGGGACCTTTTAGTTTAAAGGAGGTTTTAAACTAACAATAAGGTGAACAGCTTTAATCAAAGGGGCCCCATTTTATTTTATTTCCCAATAAATTGACAAATCTCCTGTTGGCTTCTCTATTCAGTTGCTAATTGATGTTTAGGTTTCTTTTCTTTCTGCTATCACTTCAGCCCAAGCATTTCAGTCTTCATTGGTCTCTGAGGTTTGGGTGATCGCTTGTGAGTGGGCAATTATAGATGCACCAGATGTGTCTGCCTAGCATGGATTATCTAACTAAAAAGGGAAGGATTCCAGGCCCCTATGCTGCATACCGTTTTGATTTCTGCATAGAACCTTATGATGTGGACTTCTGTTTGGGGTGATTTAAAGGGTGATTTGTATAAAACTTGTTTTCCCATCTAAATGAACAACATCTCTATACCTTAAAGGAGAAGGAGAAAATGGGTAAGAGATTTATTAAAAGAGGCATAGTACACTAACATGGTAAAAAAATCTCTTATTATAGAGCTGTAGAGTGTAGAAGATCTAATGTTAACCTTTTAAAACATAAGGTCACTGTGTTGGAAGGAAACTTGGTCACTGTGAAAAATTGTGTCTGAGTGAAAAGAGCCACTAACAAGATTTCTTAAAGCCTCTGAATCGTCATTAAAAATCTTATATCCGCATACTTATTCATACTTATATGAAGTGCGTATATACTTATACGCACTTGATTCAGGAGGTGCACAGTCCCACCAGAGGAGATGCCCTGCTGGACCTGGTCCTGGCCGCAGGCGACGACCTGGTAAGAGGCCTCCAGGTTCTTGACCACCTGGGCAATAGTGATCATCGCGTGTTGGAATTCACCATCCAGCGTAGAGTGTCAAGGGCCCGCAGCAAGGTGGTAGCCCTAGACTTCAGGAGGGCCAACTTCAGTGAGATGAGGAGATTAGTGGGAGAGGAACTGGGGTCCTTGAGGGCAGAGGAACTCAGCGTCCAAGAGGAGTGGTCGTTCCTTAAGGAAACGATACTCGGGGCCCAAGGGGTGTCCATCCCGACAAGAAGCAAGGGGGGCAGGAGTGTCCAAAAGCCCCGCTGGCTCACCAAGGGTGTCCGGGAATGCCTGCTTGCCAAAAAGGCGGCGTACGCCTGGTGGAAGGGGGGTGTAATCTCCAAAGAGGAGTATACCTCCTCTGCTCGGGCCTGCAGGCGGGCTGTTAGGAAGGCCAAGGCGGATATAGAGCTCGGATTAGCATCCAGGATTAAGGATAACAAAAAGTCCTTTTTCAAATATATTGGGAGGATGAAGAAGGCGCCAGGTAATGTGGGGCCCCTGCAGGATATGCTGGGCAATCTGGTGGTTGCGTCAGAGGATAAAGCGGACCTCTTTAACCAATTCTTCACCTCCGTTTTCTTGTGCAGGGACCGGGACTTCCCTGCGGTGATAGAAGCC
>NW_005841969.1:2053951-2062875 GCF_000455745.1 Alligator sinensis
GCTGTTTCCCCTAGCCCCTGCTGGCATAACAAGGAATAATGGGCACAAGTTGATGGAGAGGAGGTACAGATTGGACATCCGAAAAAACTACTTCACAGTTAGGGCGGCTAGGAGCTGGAACCAACTTCCAAGGGAGGTGGTGCTGGCCCCTACCCTGGGGATCTTTAAGAAGAGGCTGGATACCTACCTGGCTGGACTCATTTGAGTCCCGTTTCTTGTTTTTAGGGTTCTTTTGTTGTTCTCCTGCCCTGGCGGGGGGGCGGGCTAGAAGATCTATTAGGTCCCTTCCGACCCTAAAACTATGAAACTATGAAATACTGACCAACTGTGACCCAGCACAGTTTATGACATAAGACACAATTATAGCCCACTGTGGTTATCACCAGCTATACTGTGTCACGTTATCAAGTCAAAGCAAGGTAAGAAACCTGTAAATAACAAAAATATGCCTTTATAGTTCTCCTAACTCAGCAATCCAGCCTGTTTCCTGTAGAAGTGATTAGTAATAGAAAATAATTAGGAGAAGCCAGATGGAAGAAGGAGAGCTAAACGAAAACAACTTCTACAGCTCAGGAAACAGCCTAACAAATGATGGAATTGACAGTGAGCAAACCAACAACCATACATCAGAGCTTGGGGATGTTTCTTAAGTAGCCCCATTGTTCAAATGAAAATGATCATCAAATACCAAGTTTAGAAATACTGAACAAGTCACCTACCTTTCCTTAGCCATGACCACTGGTAGGACAAGGCAGCTATGACAGTTTGGCAAAAATCAGTATACACTGCACTATTTCTTCTAATAATCACGCAGTCTTCTGCAATTCGTTTTCCTGACAAAACGTTTGGTTTAAAATGGAAAATTACCCTGATGAACTGTACAAAGAGCTGGTACAGCCCTGTATAATGGAATGATTCGCCTTCTGTGCCTCACCGTGGGATTTTTCTCCCTGCAGATCTGAGGCAAGTAATAGGATGATCTGATCTCTTAACCCAATTCTCGCCTAGACCCCAACATCTCTGTAACTCACTTTAATTTGTTTGCAGCAGTGAAAATTCCCACTCACAAGCTACAATACATTTGGCAAAGAAGTCACGGAAGAGAAACCAGATTACCCCTCTAAGACATGCTTGACCTACAGGAAGTTAGATGCTCCAGCAAATGTTGGAGGACACATCACTCCACAGCAGACATCTGTAAGATGAACTGTGAAGAGATCTTCTGCAAAGGCTGTGATTTGGACATAATGTATTCTTTTTCTTTTTCTTCCAAAGATGCGTAAGTGGAGTTGCTCCCTTTTCCCACTCTCTCAGTTTTAAAGCTACTACAGGTTGTTGGAAGCCCACAGACTTAAGGCCTGTGGGGCCATGACAAGTCCTAACAAGTCTTCAAAGGCCTCCCAGGGGTTAACACTCCCTGCACTCTTCCCTGGGTGTTTGCCTAAGTTCTGCAGACATGAGTGCTTTGCCTGAGGATGTTAGGAGGTGCCCATTGATGATTCCAGACTTTAGGAAGACAGGAAATAAGGGAGTTGCCCCATATCATGCTTCCTGCAGTGGTCTGAACTGGATATAATCCTTCAAAAGCATTACAAGTTAACGAATGAACCAAAGCAAAAAACTTCAGATATTAGAAGTAATGGAAAGAGCTGCACTTCAGCAAGAAGGCATTCAAACTACCTTTGCTCTAAGCCTGAATAGGAATGTTCTGAGAAACATAAAAAAATTATTCTGATTTCTTATTCATCCCATAGCAGTTTCATTTTATCAGCAATAAAAAAAAAATTCTTAACTGCACAACAATTGGGCTGTTTTACAGACTTCCTAAGGGTCACATATAGTACTCGTATAGAAATTTCTAAACTCTTGAATACACAAAGGACACACCGAAAGCAATCATGCCTCGGTCTGCTGATGAGTCTGACTTGGTGAATGCAGCAGAACATTCAGCTCCTTTACAGGACTGGATCCTGTGAAACCACATTGTAATCAATTACCCATATACCCACAGAGCTAACAGGTCTTCACATATAAACCTTATTTTCTTAGGTTATGCTACCCAAGTATCAGTGCGATAACAGCAAAAAGACATTTCCCTAAACATCAACATATCTGTAAAAATAGCTGAATCACTTCTCTGTAACGTATATTTTCAATAGCATACCTGCAAAGAAGGGATGATAACAGGCCAGCATCTTTACAGGAGCAAAGGGGGGTATCTTGTGCTAGAAACTAAATCTGAATTATGCAATTCCTAGAGTTCTAATGAGCATGTTTATGCATTTACTTATTTTTAGCTCCTATGTTTTGGTGAGACAATATACACTTGACCCATGAACATGGACCTGCAACTTTAGCTTCACCTTAATGACATAATTTCATGGATATTAAGCTAACATTCCTTGGACATGGATTCTATCAGTAGTTACTGGCTGGTCATGTAAGATCCTAAAGAGTTATCTGGAATTAGCTGTATCCTTAAGCACACATCCTATTAAATAAAGAGAAGAAATTAACAGAGGAGAGCTAAGTGTCTGATTTGAGTTAGCAAACATAAAAGAGAAGAAAGATTTGGAAAAGATGAAGGGCTGTGAAAGGAAGCTTGGTACTGGAGGCTATGTAGTCCAGTTTAAGACTGGTTAATTTTTTCTTTGTGAAGAAGAAACAGAGGGATTTGAAAGAAGAAATATTCCAGTTTATGGGGATTATTTTAAGAAAAATCTCTTTATGCTTCATTTAGAAGCTTCGACTCTTAAAATTGGCATACTCTGTATAGTTCTTTTTTTTATGGATCAGTTTTGTTAAGGCCACTGAATAAAAGCTTATGTTATTTTAACTTACTATAAATGGAAAATACACTTCTTTCAGTAATTTCAGAAAGGATACCTTAGATTAGTGGTCTCCAACCTTTTTATGGTGAAGATCACTTCCGGTAAGTAAAAGTCACCCCAGGATTAACCACCCTGCCTCCCCAGGGCTCTGACCCACCTCACCCAGCCTGTCCCAGGAAGCAGGGGGCATGGCTCAGGCCAGCCACATGCATCCTGCTGCTCCTGATTGTGGAGCCTCTGACAGATTGAGATTCACTGTCAGAGGGTTCATGCCTCAGATATTACTTTACATGTTGACAGATACCACCAATAATTTGACCCACCCATCTTCTCCAAGTCTTAACTATAATAAACATTTAGTAAAATTAAAGGCTGCTACTAGGGTTAAATAATTATTAACAGGGATCCTGGTTTTCTCTGATAAAAAATTTTCAAATCCATAATTAAAATGAAACGCTGCTATAAGTACCAGTTGAACACAATATTTTATTGATATATTTACAATTTTAAAGCAATTTGGAAGCCTACCAGTGCCTCAGTCACTATAATAAAATAAATTCTAAACACCTATCAATTTTGGTATTCAACTTTGGCTTTTTTATCATGGAAAAATCAGAGTTTCCCTTGCCCCCATTGCTCACCAGGATCTAGGTCCAGGCCCTTCACTCCCATGCGACAGCCCCCCAGCCCTGCCCCCCCCCCCCCCCCCCCCCCCCCCCACAGCAGCACCTGAGTCCCGGCTGCCACCTGCAGGTGACTGCTAATGTGAAGCAGAGCATGGGGCCCACCTTCTCCTCCCCTGTGGGTGCACAGGTGGAGTGGAGCTGTGGGGGTGGGAGGCACACGTGGGCTGCCTGCTGTGGGCTCAGGCTGGGGGGCAGGCTGGCTCCCCATCACTACATGCACTCCCAGGGGGGGCCCCCAGATCTGTGTGCAGGGTGGGGGTGGGCTTTCCACTGCAGGCTTGGGCCCCCTGCCCTGCTGCCCTCCCTTGGGGCCTCCATGGTGCAACGGGCAGGACCCAGCACAGCAGGGCACAGCAGGGCTGGGTGGGGAAGCTCCTTGCCGCTGCGAGCCCCACATCACCCTGGCAAGGTGTCCCTTGTGTGCCTGGCAGCAGTGGGGGCAGCAGCAAGGGGTTGTGTGAAAAATCTGTGTTGTCTTGGGTGAAAGGGGAAATCCATGTTTGTTTCCATTTTTCCTTGGGAAACAGAAAAACCTGGATTATCAGTGATGTTTTTTCTGAATGAGTGAGTGCTATTGCCTTTATAAGGAATCCACCTCTCTGCATGCAAAGCAGCAGAAAGGGAAAAGATGCAAGAAAGTGATGAAATGGCAGCCAAAGTGAAGTGTGAAGTGGACATGTGTGAGTAGCTACATAAAAAGTAGTCCCCTTCCATGGTGTGAGGAGTTTTCTTGATAAGACCATGGGAAAACTTAATAATAGGGGAAACTATGTAATTATAGGACAAACTCCCCTGATACAGACTCAGTGACAAATGCTATAAAGTAAGGGAAGGACACAGATATTTTTTGGATGAGATTTTCTGGATGAGATCAAATGTTCACTGAACCAACAAAAGGCAATGCAACTTTAGATTTGCTTTTAGTAAACAGAAAATATTATTTCCTAAAATTAGGTCAATTATAATCTCAGATCAAGTGATCGGGGGGGATGGGGATGGGCAGAGGGGGACTTGGGGGACAGACAGGGGGTCATCGGGGGCCCCCCCATAGTCCCCTTCCCCCTCTTCCAGCCCCATTGACTTCTTATTTACGGGCACCAGGGCAAGAGGCCAACCATAGAGACGATCTGGCAGCCAGAGCGTCTCCGTGGAGGACCCAGACTCTGGTTGCCTCGGGGCACAGTCCGGGACCGTGCCCTGCCCTGCTTTTTTAAACTTTGTTTTTTTTAGACCCTTGGATATCCAGGGGTCTAATTTTATCCCCATGCTGCAGACTTGCAGCGCAAGGAGCATTTTTTCATTCCCACACATGCCTCTTGCCCCGTCTCAAAGGGGTTTGAGACGGGGCAAGAGGCATGCACGCACTTGTCTGGACACACCCCAGGAGGGCAAACTTTGAGAAACAAAGGAAATTAGTTCTGAAGTTCAACTGTATTTGGAAATATTTGCAGAAGCAGCATGGAATTAATTTAAGGTAAAGTTCAAATGCTACTTGGAGCTCGTATCACAAGAGGAAGCATTAGTATGGAAGGGCTAAAGACCTATTTGGATTAACAAGGATCCTATTGAAAGTATGTAAGAAATCAGAGGATCTACAAGAAAATAATGAGGATATCTTGTGCAACTCAAAAAGTGCAGAAAATAAACTGAAAATAGCCAGAGACTTTGTTGAGTTGTTTTGGTTGTTTTCATGCTAGAAAATGAAATTAGATGGCAAAAGACTTCTCACTCATATAACTGGAAAGAAAATGGGGCAGGAAGAAGTGGGACCTCTATACACTGAAGATAAATGGAAAATCAAGACTATTCTAAGTATGGCGCCATTACTGAACAAATAATTAAACTTGGTTTTCAATAAGGTGAAGTTGTAAATGAGAAGAATGATAGGCCAAATAGGAATGTGGATGCAGTAACAGAAACAACCACATCTAAAATGGAAGTTAAATGCAGATTACTTATTCTGGCAAAATTGGGGGCCTAAATAAACTGCATCCTATAATACTGAAAAAACTTGTACATGAAAAAGCAGCTCCTGTAGCAAGGATCTTCAATGAATCTATTGATTTGGGGACAGTAGTCAATGGTTGGAGAACAGCAAAAGAAATGCTTTTATTTACAAAAAGGGGGAAAAGTGATGGAAGGCCTTAATTCCAAAGAGGGGGAAAAGGGTATGGAAGGGAACAGAAATGGAACAAAATGGAAATTTATTGAAAGAAGCCTATGCAGACCAATGTAATATCCTTTTATGGTCAGTAGGGCTGTGCAAAGCTTTGGTCCCTGATTTGATTTGGCAGAGATTTGGTGGCCAAATCTCCAAATCCAAATCGAATCAGAGCACCCTTTAATCTCTCCAAGCCGAGTCGGAACCCTCCGAATCAATTCGGAAAGATTCAGCGATTCAGACATAGACATAGCTTTAAATGTTTTTTTATACATACCTCTAGGTAGCAGGTGGCTCATGAATGCTGTGATGCTGGGGGGCACATGGAGCGTCCCACAGAAGTGTGGGGGATCCCCAGTGTGCTCAGCAGCAGACCTGTAAGTGGACCAGAAGCACTTCCGGTCCACTTCTGGGTCTGCTGGGGACAGCACAGGGGGGGCCCCCCAGCTTGGAGACTGGTGCCTCTGGGGGGGCATCTGGGGTCCCACCATGGCCGAGCCAGGGGGTGTGGGGGTGGACCCCGTGCGCTCCCCGGCAGACCCAGAAGTGGACTGAAAGTACTTCTGGGTTCGGCGCTGAGCACTCCTGTTGGATGCTCCCTGCACCCCAGCATCACAGCGTTCATAAGCCGCTCTGGTACCTTGAGGTAAGTAGAGAAAATATTTAAAGCTGTGTCTATGTCCGAATTGCTGATTCTCCGAATCAGCATCGAATCTTCAAATTCGGATTCAGCCAAATCGAATCAGGGACAGTGATCTGAATCAACTAATTGAATCACTGTCCCTGATTTGGGCTGAATCTGAATCAAATAGGGCCCACTTCGCACACCCCTAATGGTCAAGTAATTGACTTGCTAGATAAGTGAAATGCAGTGGATCTAATCTATCCAAATGTAAGCAACACCTCATGGGATTTTATTAGCTAAACTGGAGAAAAAGAATTAGGCAACTTTGTGGAGTGGATCAGTAGAAATGTTCTGGAGTTCAACAGTGCCAAGGGCTCACAGAATAGAGGCAATGGAGAGAGAGAGAGAGGGAATAGTTGATTGTAGGATAACCATGAGCCACCAGTGTGATAAGGCTAATACAATTCTAGGAATAATTAGTAGTGATATGTTTAATAGAGATATGGAAGAAGTAATCGTTGTCGCCATTTAGAAGATTGTTTACAGATCTGGTCACCTAGTAAAAAAAAAAAGGGAATTTAACTGGAATATATATAAAGGAGGGATAATAGGATGGTTAAGCGAAGAGGAAATCTGTTTTACATGAGACCAAAAGAGTTGTTTTTCTCTCTTCTATTCATCTTGCCTCTCCCAGCAGTGGACCTTACGTCCCCCTTGTCCTCCCACCTTGCCCCTTCCCCACCTTACCCTTTTTATTCTAATCAATGTTTTCTATTCAGCAGCTCTGCTTCCTGCAGTCCCTTTATAGCATCTGATAAAGTAAGCTGCTGCTTATGAAAGTTTATGCATCTCTGATTTAGTTAGGCTATAATGTGCATATCTACCCTGCTTTCTGCCCTTATTTAGCTTAGCAAAGCAAAGACTGACTGGGGATATAATTTCTTGTCATAAATACATTTATAGGATGACTATAAGGGTGCATACAGACATTCAGGGAGTTTTGGGGAAGATTAGATTGCATTAAAAATGGCCACCTGATCTAACTTAGCTTGCCCAGGTGTGGACCTTACACTTAGATCCCTAGTTAGGTAGATCCAAGTGTGGACTCTACAGAAGTTCCAGGAAGGTTAGCCTGGACTAAAAATGGCCACCCCAGTGTAAGATAAACCTACCTGTGATGTAGCCTAATATCAGATTGGCCATTTTTAGAATAATCTAACTGTCCAAAATTTCTATACAATTCCCAGGGAAACCCCAGGGGAAGGAAAGCCCAGCTGCTGTCCCCACTCCTGGGGCTGCACATTTCCTACCTGCCCCCCTGACATCAGGCTATTTTTTAGCCCTCTGGCCCTTCACCCCATCCCCAGATGGAGAAGTCTCTGCCCTGCAGACCAGCCATCCCCCCCCCCCCCCCCCCCCATCTCACAAGCTTCTCCTGTTGCCGGTTTGATCATGTTCAGGGGCTAAACTAGGCCCTTGTCCCAGGGAGTGGGGGAGAGAGTCCCCCATCTATCCAGGGCCCCCTATGGACCCCACAAGCCCCCCTGATCTCACCAAACTCTCCTGGACCCCAGAAACTCCCCCATGGACCCCACCTGCCTCCCTGATCTCCCACAGACCCTGTCAGCTCCCTGATCCCTCCTGCAGATGATGCCTGCTTGAATTCTACCAATCCACCCCTGCAGATACTCTCTGCTCCCAGATCCCTCCATCAGACTCTGCTAGCCCCCACAATCTCCCCACATACCCCACCTGTGCCCCCCAAATCCTCCTGCAGACCCCCTCATACTGCCCTGGAGCCTGTTTCCCACCAGGCTAGCCCCACCCCCATCCTGACTTACCTTAAATTGGGTGGCCATTTTTAACTTGATTTAACCTCCCCCTAACCTCCCTGGAATGTCTATACTCAGCCTTAGAGAAGGAGAAGAGCTATTTAAGTAAAAAAAAAAAAAAGCAAGAGTGGTACATAAAGGTGGGGACAGGGTGGGGAAGAAAGGGGGAGGGGTTACGCTCTATGTCAATGAGCAATATACTTCGACCCTCATCAAGACAGAATTGAAGGAGGAGAAAGTAGAAGGATTGTGGGTTAAGTTACATGGGGGGCAAGGAGAAAGGGATTTGGTGGTAGAGGTCTGCTACAGACCCCCACACCAAGGGGAAGAACTAGATTCCGGGCTCCTGAGGCAGCTCTCAGAGACCATAAAAACTAAGGAGGTGGTAGTCATGGGGGACCTAAACTACCCAGACATCTGCTGGGAGATGCAGACAGCAAAGTCCCACCGTTCACGCACGTTCCTGTCCTGCGTACAGGACCTCCGCCTGACGCAGGAGGTACACGGTCCCACTAGGGGGAATGCCTTACTGGACCTGGTACTGGCAACGGGGGATGATATGGTAGGGGACCTACAGATTGGTAGTCACCTGGGGGACAGTGATCACCAAATAATAGAATTCATCATAAGACGTCGAGTGGGTAAGGTAACTAGTAGGGTGAAAGTGCTAGACTTTAGGAAAGCTGATTTCAATGAACTCAGGCGATTAGTCAAGGATGCACTGCAGGGTAGGAGTTTTGAAGAGATGGGAGTCCAGGAAGGGTGGCTGTGCCTTAAGGAAATGATCCT
>NW_005841969.1:2064678-2088326 GCF_000455745.1 Alligator sinensis
TCTTTCCTGCCTATGCAGGGGGTCGGACTTGATGATCTATTGAGGTCCCTTCCGACCCTAGCATCTATGAATCTATAATCAAATTGATACCCAATTGTGTTCATGGAGTAATGCTCAGTTCATATGATATATGGATTCAAGGGTTTCCCTGCTGGAGTTGAAAGAAAACTCGATCTTATTCCTTTGCAGTATTATGTATTGCTTACAGATACAGAAGAGAATTTGGCTGGGATGCCCTGGTGCTCCTAACAACACTTAAAAACCTTTCAGGTGTCTGCTGGGAGGGTCTTGTTCATGCAGTCAGAGTTAAACTGACTCTAGGTTTGTGGGCAGGAAAGATTTTTCCCCCAGGTCAGCTTGGTAAAGATTCTGGGTTTTGACTCTATCTGTAGGATGCAGCCCTCTTCCTAAGATCTGAACATGGCTTAACTAATTCCCTGTCACTGAAGTAGAAAGGCATTGCCAATACTTTGGTCTCACCTACTCTTTACCTCTGAGATACTGAATTCCACCCCCAAGGCACTATGTCACTGTGTTGTGCAAGAGGGGTCAGAGTGATTGCCTGCAAATGCAAGGGATTGAACTTGATGGCCTGCATGGACCTTTCTAGTTTCATGTTCCTGTTGGCAAAGCTGTAAACATTTGGAAGTCTCTGAGGATGAGACTAGAGAAACAAACAAAAGTTTCTGCCTTCCACTGATTTGTTTTATTTATAAAGTAAATTAAATGAGGAGTGATTGTCATGGACATCCACCCAGAGACTTGAGATGGAAAATCTGTGAGAAAAGGATTGACAATCTCAGGGAATTAACCCATGGAATAATTTATGGCCCAGTAGCTTTATACAAAGCTAAAGGGTAAACACTGTAGGATACATTTTTTTGTTAGCAAGTGTGGAAAGAGTCATATACATCACATCTGCTTTCCCATATTTTTCCACATAGTACCGACTAGATTGATTATTGTCCCTAGATACCCAAAGACAAAAGTGCCCAAAGCTACTTAAGGGCTGAAGAGCAGAAACGGCTGTAGTTCTGTGGTACTGGATACTTTTGCCACCACTGGTTCAGGTTGTACAAACAAACCTCCAGTGGAGCACACTTTCAAAAGTTTCTAGTCAGAGGCTTACATACTGGCTGCAAAAGCTTGATTTCTGAACCAGTCTGCAGCCTATTTTGGGATCTATCATTATCACAGCAGCTATATACGCAGGGTATTCAACCATATCAAGTCCTTTCCCTATTCCAGTCTCAAACCCTCCAGTCTCTCTTTGACTGTTTCTTAATTTTATCACAAGCCATGAAAGTCATCTATCAGTAAACCAAGAAATCTTTTCTTTTTCTATTTGCACTTGCATACAGCAAACAGTTAAATTCCTTTTAGTGATCAGCGAAGCATATGCCAAGTAGTGGATTATATTCTCATTCTTTTACCATTAAAATCTTTATCTTAAATCACACCACAGCTTGGTTGCATGTCTCTTACAGGACTCAGTACTTCTACCCAGGATGATTTACGTCTTGCAATCCTCATGTAACAATAGAATTATTTTTGCCTTTCAAGTCCAACTATTATAGCTGCTTTTCAATACCCTGCTCGCAAGGAGTTTTTAAAATTAACTCAAGATGTGCCAGTTTGTTCTGCTCTAAATTACCTATATTTGGGAGGTGGGAGAAGACCCAATGTTACATGACAGAAAATACTACACAAGACTGATTCCCAGCTGTTGCCTTTTACCAAATTAACTGCTAGGTCTAGAGCTCTTTAATATTTTATTTGAAAGTTTGAGGTGTGTTTTGTGTTTGCCCTGTTTCCTTTACTCACTTTTATGACAGAATGTGAAATTGCAGCCCCAGCAGCTGTTCTCCAGCCATGTGTCCTTACTGTATGTTCTTCTCCAGAAGATATATTTTTACACCTCACATGCTTAGCTTCTGATTTAGAAGAGTCACAAAATTCAGATCTGGATCTGAATGATCACAGAATAGACCATCTCTGTTCAAGATACAGAGTCTTGTTCCTCCCTTGTGCTTTGGAGAGAACATAAGAATTTATAGCTTTAGAAAAGAAAAATCAGGGAGTAACTACATAGCCTCAGGTTAAGGCTGGTAAAGAAGCCTGCGTACCAAATACCGAACCCTGCAGAAATTATTTTCTCTTCCATCTGTTGGAATAATTCTCCTTATTGAAAGCTATTACAAGAACCATTTACTCTTCAGATCATAAGACGTTTCCTATTTTGTTCAACTTTCTATGAACCCTTTGTTAGAATTGCCTAATTTCAATTTGATGATACACTTCATGTTGGGCAACAGGGATTTAGTACTCCTCTTGCTATCATGGAGGAGAAAGACAAACTTTCCATTTATAAAACACATTCTCTGAGCAGTACTAGTTCCTCTATACTATGGTTAAATCATTCTAATCATCATTAATGCTAACGTAAATGATAGACTAACATCAATAAATTATAAGTATACCCTGTTAAAGCAACACTGGGAAGTATTAAAAAAAACACAAAAGAACAAAATCTAACTTTTGGGAAAGCATATCAACTTTTTTCAACACATATTTCTAAGATTTCTTGGACATTTCCATTGCAGAAAATAAATTATTAGTTTAGCAAAGATAGTTGGAGTCTGGAGCTTAATTGTGAATACAACTAATCCCTTGTGTGCTATTAACACCCATACATTACATTAACGGGCAGTTAAAAAAGAAAAGAGAAAAAAAAGATTTCCGATTATCAAGTGTTTTGAGTCCCTCTCCATTAAGCATTTTCAAAATTAAACTTCACAGAAGTATCATGTCATGTCAGTAAAAATATGCATTACGCCTATCATAACTTATGTTCTTTTATAAGACACAGTTGAAAGTGGTACATTCTCAAAAAATATGTTGCATTAGGCCAGTGGTGCTGTCTTTAAGTAACCTTATCACATTCACTACATGTGAAGTAGAAACTTAAATGCTCACCCCAGTAGCCAGACTACAGCTTTGATGGGGCTTGGAACAGCAGCACACCCTGGAGAGTGGAGCTCAACCAGGAGCAGCTAGGGTAGTTCCCCATGTGCTTCCTCTGCTTCCCTCTCTCCCCTTCACTTGCCTTCAACATGTACGTGAAAGCATACACATGCATAGAGGTGTGGGTATGTATCAGGAAGGATTACAACTGATTCTTCTTCTCCTTCTCCCATTTTGGACTCTGTTTTAGCTTTCAGGGTCTAGGTAAGCTTGATGGTGTTACCCTCATCCTTAGCTTGGTACCATCTGGCAACAGAGAAGGTCCACACATGAACAACTCTGCTATTTAAGTTTGGTGTAGTTATCCAAATGCCCAGTTTTAAATAAAGAAGTTGCCTCTGCATGTAACTGTACCATAGCATGTGTCTCATTGTTTCTCTGTCCACTTCAATAAGGTTCCAAGACGCAAAAGAAAACAGACTCTTAAAAGCTGGGCTTCAGGCCAATCCAGGCACAACTGTGCCATTCTGGATATGAAACAACTTTAAGTGTGTATAATTTCTAAATAAAGGTGCGGGATGCTGCAATTACATGACTAACCTATGAGTTTTTCCATCTAAAATTTCAATTTGAAAAAATGACTTAATTATTCTGTAGCATTTTTTTGGAGAAAATAAGCACATTTTTGTTGATGGAAGTTTGACTTAACAGCATTCTTTCTAAGAAAAAAATCTCTTTCGATAACGATCTCCTAAGCAATCCTTACACTGTACAAACCTTTCCATCAGTGTAGAGTATCACGACACTACACAGCAGAAGTCTACTACCTCCTCACAAAAATTACTGTGATAACTATACTTGTTTTGAACAGTAGTGGCACCTAAGTCTGATAAAGGTAGCAGGACTTAAATGTGCCAAACCAATCAACCAACCAACCAAAGAAATAACTCCCCACAAAACTCAAACCTATCTGGTTATCTCTAGAACTTTTGTTCAAGGTTCGTATTCAGGGTTTGCATTATAATGAACCTTAGTAGGATGATATCCACACCAATGAAAAAAGCCCACAAGACCCTCTATTATTAAGTCTTTTCCATGGATTTTCATTGGAATAGATAGCCCTGCCTAAGCTCTTTGCCTTATGCTGGACTTTACCCATAAATAATAAGTTGCTTTTTCTTGTAATAGCACCTCCTAGTATTAGAATTTGTTAAATTCAGAACAAACAGCATGATATACTGTAAGGTGCTGCTGAACATACTCTATTTCCAGTGAGTTTAATGGAAATAAGGAGCCTCATAGGTGATGAAACAATGAAGAAAAAGTCTATGAAGATATTTAGCCAGTCTGCACCACTCAGAAGGTACCTTACTTATACCTGTCATCTAGAAGGTCAGAATTGATACTTCAAACTTCCATCAGTGCTGTCATTTGAACCTGGATTTCCTGTTCCTACTGAATGAAATGTGTAAAAGCAACCTATTTACAGTGGAAGAGGCTACATTTGAAAGCTAAGGTTAATATTTGGGGATGGCTGTAATGGTACCACCTGAAGAGATTTTCAGGCTGGGCACAATTTCTTAAGTAAAGCCCCTCTCTATACCTGATACCCACACACTTCATTGTGGCCACTGAAGGGAAGGCCTGGTTTTTTACGTTTACGTATTACTAAGCTGTATTATTCTGTAGTATTAAAACTACTGTAGCCCTATCATGCTTTTAACTTAAAAAGAAAAGAAGAGCTTTATGCAAGAAGCCATATGTGACCCCTTTAAAAAAAAGGATAATTTAGGCCTCCTGAAATAACTAAGTTTGTGACAAAAGACCTGATGGTCCCCATGTGTGGGCAGCACTGATGGATTTTGTTTTGGGGACAAACTATCAAATAAAAGCAGCCAAGAGATGGCCATATATGGCTACATATATCAGGTCTTTCAGCACTCTACAGAAGTGTGTAAGTATTATCATCTTTATTTTAGGGAAGGAAGCTGAGGCACAGAATGGTAAAGTGACCTCCCCAACATTACCAGCAAGTCAATGACGTTATCAGCAAGTTACTTTACGGTTAGGGCTGCCAGACTCTGGAATGGGCTCCCAAGGGAGGTGGTGCTCTCCCCTACCTTGGGGGTCTTCAAGAGAAGGTTGGATAGATAACTGATGGGTATTATGATCCCAGCACTCATTCCTGCCCAGGGCAGGGGGTTGGATTTGATGGTCTGTTTATGTCCCTAGAAATTATGAAACTATGAATGATGCTGGGTAAATCATACCAATGTCATTGTTAGTTTGCAGGCAAGAAATCCAGGGGATTAAATGGTTAGTTAAAAGCAATAGGCATACCAATAACCTCTTAATTAAAAAAAACCCTTCTGTTTGTAGCAATACAGATACAGAATATTAAGATAAGAAAGGATTATAGAGATGCATTTCTGAAATCTGATTGGAAAGAGGAATATTTAATTAAATCTCCGTTTTGTATTTCTTGTGTGTATTACAGATATTCCTAGCAACATTACTACTTGAGAGCCAAATACCAATATAAGAGGAAAGCATACACAATATAGTATAGAAGCACTTATTAAACACACTGAGATTTAAAGTGATTCTTTAAAAACACATTTTTAAAGACTTCAATTTATGGGCTTTTAAATCATTAGGAAGACGCCATTTTTCTCAAGTGATTTAATTTAACATTATTAACTTTTATAGGAATTTAAAAAGAGAAGTTATCAAACTTATAAAGCTACAAGCAACTGCTTCTGGGAGAGTTTTCTGCATTACCATTCAAGAAGTTCCGTGGCAGTATATACTCTTAAATTTATCTTGCATTGCTTCTATTTTTTTTAAAATCCACAATGCAGTTAGTTTTCAGTTGATAACGCAACTCTCTGAAGAGAGAAATCCTTCTTCATAAGTCTCACTGAGGCCAAAAATAGTTCTGTCAGTTTCTGACAGGCTGAACTTAGTCATGTGAAATGTTTTAACATTTTATCATGTTAATGAACAGACTTATTTATAAAATGGACAACTTCACTGTCATTGTTTGGAGAAAGCTGAATAAATTGTAGAATGCATTTTTTGTACTAAAGGGCAATTGTTCTTCTACATTATAAATAATTTTAAGATGAAAAATTCCTTTCCTTTTGAAAGATCAAGGGGGCAACTTAACATCTGTAATTAACTAGTTTTAAAAAAATGAGGTAAAAGATAACTAAGTTTATGTATCAGAGAAATTTGCAATAAGCAAACATCAGCATTAAAACCTGAAAACATTATTAAAACATCTTAACATACTATTATTAATAAAATATTTGATGCAACTATTATATTAAATATTTCTAGACATAATTAATCTTTTTCAAAGCCATTGAGTTAAAAGTATAATATTAAAGCCTAACAGAAAAAAGTGTGTGGGTTAAAAATTGCTTACCCTCTTTTCTGCTACCTCATCCTCTCCTGTAGACTCTTTGCCATCATGTGCATCTCTCAGGGTTGGCATATGTTTTTTGTGTGCTGGTTCTCTGTTTAAAGTTGTATATCCTATGTGTTCATAAATTGGGTTTATTGTCATCTTGGCAATATATTCAGCTGCCTTGGTTTCAATATAAAGAGTAATCAATCCATCTGTCACCAGGTCATGGATGGACTCAAAACGTTTCTCCCCAACAAAGTGTTTTCCATCATAGTAGAGTCTGAAGTTTCTGGTTTGACTTCCAAATCTGCCTCAATGAAATGGGAAAGTATTTTTTTAAAGAAAAGTAAGCAAGTGAAGCCTTTGCAAACAATAAAAATACCTTATCGTTAAAAGCTGTGACCAAGCTCTCTGCACATGGTCTGGATGAGGAACATAAAATTCAACTCCTAAGTACAAATAGGAAGGGTAGACTAACAACAACTGTGGATAGATAGCCAAACTAATGTCTGCCCTAGAAGGAGCTATTTGTTCTCTTATCCTTTTAGTTCTTCATTATCCCATGGAAAAAACTGAAAAATACTTCACACGAAGTTTGTTTAGTTTTCTAGGGCTGCTTCTCTATGTTCAATTGCTTGGCTCTCTGATATGAAGGGCTCTCATATACAGTCCTCTATTACAGTTGATCAATACAGAGATTTGATGCCGTGTTAGACCTCTGCACCCCTGCCTTTTTGTAGGAAGAGGCCATTCAGGGTACAGTTCAGCTTTAGTGCCAACAATTACACTGAAGTAGAACTGCTGCCAAAATCTGAACACTGTAGGACAAAATGACACAAGGGCAAGCATTCTTTATTTCTGGCCAAAGGCCAAGGACTAACTCTTCAAGCTTTGTACAAAAGTCCCTCTGTGTTATGCTTGTTAAGTCCTGAGCTTCAAGTAAATCCTTGTAATATATGGGCTATATAACCTATAAGCTATCCAACATTAGTAATTCTGCAGCCTGGTTTGAATAGTATTTTGCTATAACCTTTCCATAACCATAAATGAGTATGTTGGCTTTACCCAAAAAAGCACCTTTTCAAAAATCTTATACCCTTGAACAAATTGCTTTATGAAGCAATCTGCACACATTCATGAACACATCAACATTTGTCCTTGGCAACTACCAACACTTTTCCTGCAGGCAGGATGGAGGAAAGACGCTGCTTTCACAGCTGACTTCAATGTCACTCCTTGGCCAGACAGCAGCAGGTGCTGCTGTTTAGGATATTAGATTCTCCAAGAATATCAAGCCAAATATTAAAAACAAAAATTTGAAAGCATGATGCTCTTCTCATTTCAGAAAGAAAGCTGTTGGAAAATACAGGAAACATACAGGCTCTACTGAGTCCTTTTTAATGAAGATTATCTAAACAGATGAAAACACAACTTACATGGATTAGCACTTAGACTAAATAATGTGTATTCCTCAAACATCACTAGCTTTCTTGAAAAATTATGAACTTTAATATTATAATATAGTCAAAATAGTTGATTCTCAGGAGGTGTGTCTACACGAGACTCTTTACTGCACAGTAGACTAATCAACTGGTTGGGACCTGCCCCTCCCCCTCAGCTCTTCCCAGCCCCATTCCTCGATTGCCTGATTGGGGCATTGGGCTGGGAAAGAGCTGCAGGGGAGTTGCAGGTCCCAACAAGCTCTGGGCAGCGTAGAGCACTCACTGCACAGTAAGCCTACTTCATATCAATAACATGTGTATATGCACCCAGTTAAATTAAAATATTCTGATTTGTTTATTTAGAAAAAAAGATAAATTAGAAAAGACTGTAACTTCAAGTACCATTCTTCAAAAATAATACTCAGAAAAGTTTCTGAAAAGGCTTTTATTGTAATTCACTTCCTGCTCACTAATAACATGGAACATGAGAATGATGTATGGAAGATATGGCAGTTGCTTCTATTTATGTTTTAATATAACAAAAAGAAAAGATAGAACAGTGAATTAAAAATAACAGAAAGAAACACAAACATATACATTAGCCCACAGAATTTATTTACATGACATTGTTGATACTGCTGAAACCAAGTAAGCAGTATTGATTTCATTGGGTAGTGAAAACATCCAGTTACATAAGAATGTGTTAAAAACATATTAAAAGTATATGAAGCATCCAATCAATATCTGGCACAGCTTAGGAAATATTTCTTTCTAAGGCTGTTAGTTCACGAGTTTCTTTTGGAGCATCTGATGCAGGTCACTCTCAGAGTTTGCATATCGAAATAGAGAAAACATTCTTTTTTTCTGACATGACAACTCCTATATTCCTTTTATTATTATGGAGTAGAGTACAGAGGCATCATCTAAGGATTAGCACCCCACTCCAAAAAGCACTTGATAGACTTATTTACAAAGATATCCCTACTCCCGAGAATTTATAAGATCCAATGGGTAAGAGAGTCAAATGATTAAACAAGAGAATGAAGTAACAGTACATTAAATTTCAATGAACAGTAGCATCATCTCACCATATACCTGGCAAATGACAAGTGTAAATTTGTCTTGTAGTGTATAAAGTTTACTTAGGATGACAAAAGGCCATTGTAACAGCATGTCTATTTCTGTGCCAATAACATACCATGAAAAATTTTAAGACGTCACACTGAAGATACAGGCAGATTCCTGAACTGAATAAAGGATGTGGGTGAGTGAGTATTGGGGGTTTGTGGGGATGTGCAGGCAGGGGCAATGCGTAGGGAGTGCATGTGGGTGCACGTGCACCCCGAGTTTGGTGGTGCACCCCCTGCAAAAAGGTGCTGAGCCCTTGGTTGGCGCTTGCAACTCCTCCCTCCCCCCCGCCCCTGCTGTGCCCCTCCAGCTGCTGGAGGCATGTGCCGTTCATGTGTGTGGGTGAGTATGGGTTTGTGGGGTGTGTTGACAGGGAGCGTGGCTGGGTGTGTGGGTGCATGTGTGTGGTGGGATATGTGCATGTAGGAGGGAGCAGTGCTCCTCTCTAAAGGTACATGGGTGTGTTTGGAGGGGGTGGGGGGTTTGTGGAGTGGGGGAAGGTGTGGTTGTGGACAGGGCCATCCTTAGGAGGGAGCAAATCAGGGAAACTGCCCCGAGTCCCATGCTTTGGGGGGCCCTGCAGAGCTGAGTGGAGTGGCCATGGTGACTCAGTGCCACCACTACTGTTGGCTTCGCATTCGGCCGCTCAGCACCCCACCTCCCCCTGCCAAGTCCGCTGCTGGCTTCTTCACATCTGGGGTGCACAGGGGTGGGGCCCCACACAGGCTGATTTGGCCTGGGTCCCGCAGTCTGCTCAAGTCATCTCTGGTTGTGAGTTTTGTGGGGTTTAGGGTATGGTGGGGTGGGTTTTGTGGGTTTGAGGGTATGCTGGGGTTTCATAGATTTCATAGACATCAGGGCTGGAAGGGACCTCGGAAGATCATCGAGTCCAGCCCCCCGCCCAAAGGGCAGGAAGTCAGCTGGGGTCATAGGATCCCAGCAAGATAAGCATCCAGTTTCATCTTGAAGGTGTTCAATGAAGGTGCTTGAACCACCTCCGATGGCAGGCTCTTCCAGACCTTGGGGGCTCGGACAGTAAAGAAATTCTTCCTTATGTCCAGCCTGAAACGATCTTGAAGTAGTTTGTGACCATTTGACCTCGTCATCCCTTGGGGCGCTCTGGTGAACAAACGTTCCCCCAGATGCTGGTGGTCACCCCTGATAAACTTGTAGGTGGCCATCAGATCACCCCTGAGCCTGCGCTTTTTCAGGCTAAAGAGCCCCAGGGCTCTCAGCCTGTCATCGTAGGGTCTGTTTCCCTGACCTCTGATCATGCGCGTGGCTCTTCTCTGGACTCTCTCAAGCTTCTCCACATCCTTTTTGAATTGTGGAGCCCAAAACTGGACACAGTACTCCAGCTGCGGCCTCACTAAGGCCGAGTACAGGGGGAGAATGACGTCCCGGGATTTGCTTGAGAAGCATCTATGGATGCAAGCCAGCGTTTTGGTCGCATATGGTTGCAGTATAGACAAGCCTTTAAGTTGTCAAATTTCGTTTTAAAGATAGCCCCAACTCTCCATACGCAGGAATGGCGGGGGAACCACAACAACACTTTAATATATGGTTGTTAGTAATACTTCTGACATTACTCAAGAATTTTGAGGAATCACCACTCTTCTCATTTACTGGGTAAAAAACCCCCCAAAAACAAAGTTGTAAATGGCATATGGAAGAAGTCTTGTATTTCCCATCCCCCAATTTCAAATTGGCTTTATCCATCATTCGCTGCACCCCAGGCATGCAGCGGGTCTGGGGCAGCTCCTTCCACTTGCTGCCACTGTTGGCCCCAGCCCTGCAGTACTGGCAGGGACCTGCAAGCACAGCCCTGACCCGCCATGCCCTATGCCTGCTCCAGACTTGCCCGTCCAAACTCAGCAGCAGCAGCATGGCACAGGATCCGGGCAGCTGCACCAAGAACTGCACGACAGCAACGAGAGGGAGAGGCCACTTTTCCTCCATGTTGAGCAACAGTTTCTGCCCAGCAGTCACTGCTGCTAAGCCTGGATGGGCAAATCCAGAGCAGGCATGGGGCGTGCCAGGTTGGGGATTTGTGTGTGGGTCCCTGCCAGTACTGTGGGGCTGGGGCCAGCAGAGCCAGCAGCCAGAAGGAGCCACTGCTGACTGGACTGCCTAGAAAGGCAGTCCAGCCATGGAGCCATCCCAGCCCTGCTGTGTGCCCAGGGGGCAAGAGGACACATCACGACTAGGTGGCGCCTGGGCCTTGAGACTGAGAGCCTTGGTGGGCTTTATTTTGCCCACCCCGGGCTATGATAAAACAGGTGCTCCCAATTGCTATTGTCATACAAGTAATATTTCTGCTAAACACGGTGACAGAAACTCTTAGACTTCAGAGTGCAGTATATATGACCTGTTAGGGATGAATCTTTCAGGGATGATCCTGAGTGCTAAGCCATGCACTTAAGTTTCTAATATAGTCAATGTGACATAGGGGGGCTTGACACCAGGTGGCACTAGATTCCACTTGCACAACCCTAACCAGCTGCCACCAAATTCAACAAATGTAGCACGCAAAAAGCATGCACGGACTTTACATGTCCAGGGTTTTAGGATCTGAAAGGAAAGGAGATCAGAATGTAGCAAGTCTGAAATATAATTAAAATGTTCGAATAAAGAGTCTTATAAGTAAAGAAACAAAATACATGTTTATTAAGAGATGTGGTCAAGCAAATGCTGTTCAAATCTGTGACATACACTTGTATGCTACTGAAGAACTGATACATGGATAGCAAAGTTTTAGACAAGTTGATGGTCACTTATAAATCTGCTAGCCTTTCTAGGAAAGAAACTATTACGTTAATATAATCCAGAGAAAATAAAGCCACATCATCTGTCACATGATGTCTTGATTTTGTATTAATATCTGAAGAATGTTGTCAAAATTTGGAAAAACCAGAAGCCAGGTACAGAAGAAAGATAAAAGGAGTTAAACTTTAAGAGACTGATTTTCTTATCAAAAGCAAAACAAAACAAAACGAAACAGTGAAAGCAGGATCATGCCCCAAGGAAATATTTGAACACAAATGTGAGTGCTATACTGAGTACCTGCTGAGGTTGCTGCACTCATCTCAAAAACAAAGAAATTCCAACAGTATATACATTCTACTCCTCCCCTCAGAGACCAATACCACATCACTGGATCTCATAGACAATGCCCCACAGTCTTAATACTAGATCAGCTTCCCAGCATCCACTTCCCCAGATGCACTTGCTTCCCATACATATGACAAACTGATCCCATTATTTCTTTTGCATGGATGTGGGGAATCACATACATTCCTTTCTTTCTGTTCAAGAATCTTCTCAAGATAACTAATCAGTTTATAGTGCTTTTTTGTAATTTGATAGCTATCTCCTGAAGCAAGGTATTCAGATAAGCAGATCTAGTGTGCATTTCTAAAATAGAATCAGTACCACAATAATAAGAAAAAGGTGACTGAATGAACCCCTCTGCATTTTCTGTCAGACTTGAAAAGTAAGGTTTAGCCTCATCTACTTCCCCAGAATATTTCCTGGTGAGCAGGTGGAGATGCATTTTTTGAAAGTAATATAGTACTAGCAAAGAGAAAAGAAAAACTACACTAAATCATGAAAATACATCTGCTTCTTTATATAGTTACTATTGTCCATAAAGCATTTCTACCTCTTCACCATTTCCAGGTTTTGCTTCACCCCTATTCACTTATATTTTCCAGTCCATAATTACTGTTCTAACAAAATATAACCTATTTCTTGTTAGTCCAGGAGCAAGCTCTCTCAATTAAAATTTCTTTTAAATCCTTACAGTATTGTTTTTTATTGAGACTTCAATTTTTTTCAGTATTTTGGTATTTTATCTTATCCATAATGTTACTTTACTACATCCTTGCTATTTACACATCACTTCCACATTAAGTAGGTCACCAAGTTGGTGCTTCCACTTCCTGACACACTCCTAAACAGTTCTCTCCCAACTTTAATAAACAGAAAACAGGATGCATACAATGTATGCCCTCTTTTTGTTTGACAGTGGAACATTAGAAGCTTTTCAAGGAAAAAATACATTCATGTCATTGAACAGTCTTATTGCATCTATCATGCATTTATTAGGAAACAGCAGAACCGAGGCTAATGGACTTATTTTAGTTAAAGTTGTCTGAAAGACAATTGCTCTGCCTTGCTCTTTCAGCTACCAGGGGGGTAGAAAGGATAACAGTTTTAGAGACTGGATTAAATTGCAGAGGCAATGGTAGCTAGACACAAAGGAAGGAAGAGAACACTTAGGTCTCAGCACCAGAAAGATGTTGAAATGAAGATGTGAAATAAAGGGAACATTTTAGTGACCACAAATCTACCCACATTTTCAAAGGAATTCTTACTAAGGCAGAAATGCATGAATATACCCTCTACAACATGCCCATTAGCCATCACCATGCTTCATTATACCTAGTTTGTGGTGTGAAAAAATACAGAATCACAGAATCATAGAATAAAAGGTCTGGAAGGGACCTATAAGCTCATCAAGTCTGGTCCCCTGCCATGGGCAGGAAGTGATTGGGCTCAGAGGAGTCTCCTCTTGAACACTTCCTTGGATGGCAACTGCACTACCTCTGCTGGGAGCGTGTTCTAGATACCCTTACAGAAAAAAAGTTTTTCCTTATGTCCAGCCTAAATTCTTCTCCAACTAGCTTGTGTCCATTGGACCTCATCCTCCCAAGGAGTGCCTTTCTAAAGAGTTTCTCCCCTAAATCTTGGTGTTTGCCCCTGATATACTTGTAGGTGGCTATCAGGTCACCTTTCAGTCTTCTCTTACTCAGGCTGAACAAACCCAGTTCCTGGAGTCTCTGTTCATAGGGCCTATCCCCCAGGCCCTTGATCATGTGGGTGGCCCTTCTCTGTACCCTTTTGAACTTATTCACATCCTTCTTGAAGTGCGGTGCCCAGAACTGGACACAGTACTCCAGCTGTGGCCTTACCAATGCCGATGAGAGGGGGAGGAGCACCTCTGGATCTATAGGCAACACATTGGCTGATACACGCCAGAGTTCTATTTGCCCTGTTGGCGACTTCATTGCACTGGCTCATATTCATCCTCTGGTTGTCACCCCCAGGTCTCTTTCAGATGTGGTGTCAGCCAGTGGACCACCCCCTGTAGTGTAGGTATGGTGAAGGTTCTTCCTACTCAGATGAAGGACCCAGCACTTATCCCTAATGAACCTCATCTGATTGCGTTCAGCCCATAAGACCAAGCTGTCAAGGTCATCCTGGATCATTGCTCTGTCCTCAGATGTGCCTGTATTTCCACACAGCTTGGTGTCATCCACAAACGTAATCATTAAACTTTCCATGCCCTCATCCAGGCCATTGATAAAGATGTTAAAGAGTACGGGCCCAAGCACTAATCTCTGGGGACACCACTGGAGACGGTCCTCTAGGATGAGGCCATCGATTATGACTCGCTGGGATTGACCTCTGAGCCAGTTATTAACCCATCTCACTGTCGACTGGCCCAGGCCAGTACTCTCCAACTTAACTGAGAGGATCGCATGGGATACAGTATCAAAGGCCTTGCTATAGTCTAGGTAGATGACATCCACCTCATGTTCCATGTCCAGCCGATTAGTTACCTGGTCGTAAAAAGACACTAGGTTTGTTAGGCATGACCTCCCCTTGACAAAGCCATCTCAGATGGATGCAGGTCATCTGGCCCAATTGACTTGAAAGTGTCCAGATGGTCTAAGAGTACCTTTACCTGTTCGGGACTGTACCTTAACCTGTGGACTGCTGTTGTCGCTGTATTTTCTGGGCCTCTGGATAGGTGATGAGTTCCCATCTTGTTTTAAGAATAGTGATGTGAAGCAAGTATTAAGGAGCTCTGCCTTTTTGCGGGGATCAACTGTGTGCTTTGCCTCCGTATTCAGTACGGGTCCCACAGCGGGGCTTGATTTCTTCTTGCTCCCAATGTACTTATAGACAGACTTTTTTGTTGTCTTTTATTTTGGATGCCATCTTGATCTCCATGCATGGCTTGGCTTTCCTGGTCTCATACCTGCAGACCCTGGCCATATGAGTATACTCCTCTCTGGATGTTTAGCCATTTTTCCATTGCATGTATGCTTTTTTTTTCTTCTTGAGATATTCCCTAATGTCCCTGCTGAGCCAAGCGGGTCTCTTGGCCCCTTTCCTGCTTTTTGACTGCGTGGGGATGGCCTCTTTCTGAGCAGTGAGAATTGCCTCCTTAAGCAAGTGCCACCATTCCTGAACTCCCAGATTGTCCAGTTGCTGGTTGCTAGGGGCCGTTCTAACTAGACTCCTGAGTTTACCTAAATCTGTCCACTGGAGTCTTACCAAAGTATCCACTGGAGCCTCTCTAGTTCCTTTTCCCTTCCCACTGTACCAAGCACTGCTATTGCATATCTTGGCCCCTGCCTTCCTGTAATGACTGCTCAGTGCTCACCCTGAAGACATACAGTGCCGTGCAGTACCAGCCCCAGAAAGAGGGAGATGGTGCAGCTGGGATAGAGCTGCAGGATGGTGGGTAGAGAGGCAGCAGGTTGGAGTCCATTCCAGGATGAGGGCAGTAAGACTGGCAGGGGTCAGGTTGCGGGTTGGGTTGGGGGAAAGCTGTACGGCACAGGGTGCAGTCAGGCAGGGCATCCATGTTTGAGGTAAGTAGGGGACCACTTGGGGGCAGCAAGGGGTAAAACCATTGCTTGAGTCAAGCAGAACTGCCATGCAAGAAAAGTTTTTTACTGCAAACTTTTTATTGCAATGAAACTCTTACTTTCTTTACTATGATGGCTGTTTAACCCCGAAATTTGAACCCAGGCCTACTAACCGGGGCCTGGCAGCAGGGCAGAGCATGGCAGAAGTGTTACATTTACACTATGTAAAATTTATATCAGTAAAAACAGGTTAGGTTAAAAAAAACCCTCCTTGTCAGGAAAGTTTGTCAGCAAAAAACCCCCCCAAAACCCCCAAATCTTAGGTTGGCAACCCTGCAAGGGGAACAGGCATGAGCCTCATCCCCTCACTGTGCTGGGGCCCATGACGTAAGAAGCAAGACCCCAGCAAACATCCTGTGCTTTGCACAGAACCACCAGCTGAAAAACATAATGATGGGCATGTGTACTCTGCAGGTAGGTCCCAGAATTAAGCTTAGAAGTGATCACAAATTTAGGTTTAAAAAAATAACTCCTAAGAAGATGGACTCCTATGACGGTCTCTTTAGGGGCATCTCTGATGAGGTATGTTCCTGCCAGTATGGTGACAGCTGCTCCCCAGCCAAGGGAGGCAAGCTGGACTGTGTCACAGATTGTCTTACAGAGCTGTGCTGTGCGCTTCCACGGCTGCACACAAGTAGTACAGGAAGATCTGATCTGAAGATAGGCCAAGAAGAGGCAGAGCTCTTCCCAGGCTCACTTGCACAATTCATTTTAAAAGCAGCTTTTATGTAATAATACTTTTTAAAAAATTATATTTTAAAGTTTTTTTTTCCTTGAGAGATAATTAACTTGAAATCTAGACTACTATAAAAGCTATATGGCTTCATATTCCTCTATCAAAGTTGTTCTTAACTGAGGTGCTGCTGAATTCAGAAAAGTTTTTAAGGGGTGCCTTCAAAACTACCGATCTAAGCACTACAGTAAAAGTGATGCTACATCAGTTCATATACAGCTCTTTTTATTCATACATCTCAAAAACGCTTTTCCTCCATTTTACAAAGGATGAGTATTTAAGTGATTTGCCCATCGTGACATAAAACTCTGGTTTCTAACACAGGAGGAGCAAGCACCAGCGCTCTCGCCTTCCATGCACTGCCCTGCCCTGTGTCCACCGAATAACTAGGTTTCTCTACTGTTCTCAGAATTACCTTGGAATAGTGGTGGTAATGTGGTATTATTCTGTAGTCTTTAAGAAATTTAAAGCCTAAGCATTTGCAGTCATTACAACTACTATGATATTACTCACAAGAAATGCAATGCTTGCTTTAATATCCTGGTTAAAGTCTATTCCTAAGTTCCAAAACTGTCCTGTAGTCTTAACTTGAAGAGGAAATTGCATTTTTCTTTCCTTATTATTGTTTAATATTGGTGTATTCCATTTGAAAGCTGCTGCACTTGCACCCAAAGATGATTGCATTTAATGCTTCATGAACTAAACTCTATGCATAGGTTGGATATTTTGTTGAGAACTTTGGATGTAAGGTGGCTTGCTTGCTTTGCACACTTCAGCTATTAGTTACTATAAAATTACTGTTCAAGAGAGCCTGAATTCTTTCCTGTTGTTCTCTTGGAATTTTGCTTTGTAGCACAAAATAAAAAGTCTTTTGGAGGAAGTTTCAATTTAATGTATTAAACTAAGGATAGTAATTAAGATACTCAGGGTAATGTATAGGAGGCTTTAGTCCTATCAAAATAGGTGCTATGTTGATAATAAACCAGATTAATTGCTCTATCTGTGCACTCCCCTTTACTTGTCTTGATTGCAGTTACATAAATAAACTGCATAGGAACAGTTTAATTACTGTTCTCTGATATTTCACTGTCTATGAAAAAATTAACTATTTTGGGGTGATGCCTGATCTGCCATTTAAATGCTTTCTGCATTAGCAACTGGGAGAGAACAGATGATAAACACTCATTGTAAAGTAATAGGCCTATTAAAATTACCTACTGTACCAGCAATTTTTCATTTTAATAGGATTCAGTGAAACTGAATAAATTTGAAAGATTCTGTCCAGCTGGACCCTAGATGTGTGTACAGCTTATGTAGCACATACACATACAAGGTACGTAGATATCTAAGCATTGTTTGACCAAATGATATACATTTTTTGCTGCTCTGAAAAGTTCAGCAGTAAAGACTGCAATGTTTCTATTATTATATTTCTCTTTTTTGGGTGGCTGTTACTCGCTAGTAAAAACTCACTCCATACATGAGGGTGGTATATAAATATCCTGGTGATTGGGACAAATCTTTATATTTGGTGAGAATTATTAAAGTCTATTTGCTGGTTTCAAGTTATAAAGGTTAAAAAAAATTGATTCTCCTCCCCTAGCTCTGGCAAAGAAAGGAGTGATACACTGACTGTAAACAGTTATAAGTAAAAGGATAATCTGGTCCAAATAAATTTACTATTTACAGAGCTTTTTCTGCTCAAATGTTCAAAAGGGTTTTTGATATGAAGTTATGAGATCAAAAAACAATACATGGAGCCACTGTTTGGCCAGTTCGAAGCTATTTTTTTCAAAATAGCAAAGTGTTAATATTTCAAATCTTTCTTTTTATGCAATCAGGGATAATGGTAGAGATTATATCTTTTATTAGACCAACAAGGTTTTTGCAAAAAAAATCCTTAATTGCAAGCTTTCAGGCATGAACACCCTTCATCAGGTATCGGAGAAAAGATTGTAAAAGTTCTCCTGGATAGAAACGAAAGTTAATATTTCATAGGATTTCACAGAGGAAGCAACAGATGGAAAACTCCTCTGGGCAGGCATGAGCTTTCTTTATTTTAAAACAGTTTCTGAAATGCTTTTTATAAAACTTCCTGTTTGCAAAAGTAGACAATAGAAGAGGACAACTACAGGACTGGCTGGAAGACGGAATTCTAAGCCATAGGCTTTGTAGTGCAAGAGAAAACAGTGCTACTAATGGAAGTCATAGAGGAAATAGGGCAGAGGCCACCGTTAGAAAAATGAGAGAGAGAGAGAGAGCGCACAAGCAGGTGTGTGCATGCAAAAGATCACAACATAGAATCTGGGGTGACACACTTCATCTACTGGACATTTATTTAATAGTTTAGTTATTTTAAAATTTATTTTGATTGTGATAGTGTTTAGAATCCTCCAGAAGAGGGTTGGTTCTGTAAGAAAACAGTAAAACTACACCTTCATCAAAAGTTGTCATTTTAAAAAGGATCCAAAGGAGTCAGGTGATTAAGATGCATTGAATATTAATGAGCACAGACCATCCAACTTAACTCCTTTTCTAAAGTCCCAGCCTTATATGGTCCAGGTACATTACCTTCCCTGACTGGAAGTAGTATAGCCTCATCTGCATGGCACCAAAAGAAAGCTCCTTTGCACTGAGAGCACACTGTTACATGGCTTCCAATCAGGGGTGTAATGTGGACAGAGCAGTGCATCTTTGAGGGCACTAGTTTAAGACACAGCAAGTTTGCAGTCTAGACGTGGCCTACGTGACACAGGAGGTGTGTCAGATCCAAGAAGTGAATATAGATCCATTGGCTTAATCAGAAGTCTATCTGCCCTTGCTGTGGAAAGAGTTAGAGAAGATATTCATGGTGTGGAAATATCTGCAGTCAAACAAGAGCTATATGTACAGCAAGAAACTATGACTTAAGCTGCAAGAGCTGAACACAGCTTTGGATGTTAGTTACCAAGAAATCAAAACCTTACCAAAGCAGAGAATGCTTCTACAGGAAGTGCTGAAGTTCTACTAGTAGAAAAGTGCCTGCAAATTATAGAACTGCCACAGATAAATGAGAAAATCTAGCCAAAAGAAAACAGTACTGACAACAACAACAGATGGGAAGAGGAGGGAAGGAGAACAGGAACACAGCAAGAAGACATAAACCATAAGGAAAAAAGCATTCTAGTCTGTGGGAGGGCTCAAGTAGCCAGTTAATTACCCATTAAGGTTAGGAGAGGATTATCATCGTTCCACACGCTTATGAGCCCATGTCAATCATACGAAAGGTGCTCTTACATAAGGTAGATCATGTACAAGACAAGCACATGCCCTGTGCCTGGAATATATGCATCAAAACTATATATAGTACTAAAATTACTTCTGCGGCCGTGCTAGAGGCAGGGAAATCTAAATATCATCAAGGGATTCCAAAGCTGTACATAATGGCAACTTGGAATAAAGCAAAGAGCCCTACAGAACAAACACTGTAGTGCAGTCATTCTTACGCACAGATACATTTCCATGAGGAGCAAGTTCTGAAGGACAGAATCCATCCCTGACACCACCCTGCTGCAGCTCCTTTGCATTCACCCTTGAGACAGTAACCCAAAGCATTCCTGCCCATCAGTACAAGTAGCACAGGAAATGGCATAGGGCAGAGAAAGGCATTTTCTATGAACCCCAAACAAAGAAATGCTTTGAAGGAAGCACTAATTTTTTTCTGGTAGCAAAGTGTAACTTAAGTGTAAAGAGCAAAGCAGAGGTGCAAAACAGGCTCAGCAATTTGCCCTATCTAAAAGGCAGTTGTACCTTGAATCAGTGGAGCTTCTAAGTAATGTCTGAGGCTCTAAGCTGAGCACACTGAAGCATCACCTCTCTATGATGAGAAACATGCCTGGTAACACTTCACCCGAGAGGTAATGACATAGTTATGTGGACTGAAGAAGACAGAATTCCTGGCTGCTGCTGGAATCAGTGAATCCAAACTCTGCCAAAGCCTGCATTTATTTAGATTTATACAGAAACCTAGCCCTGGATCGATACATCCTTGATAAGCATGTAAACCACAAACCTAATTTTATTATTCCTGTGATTTCACTTCAACCCACATAACAAGAAAGGAGAAAATATTAACTCCTGGACTAACTTAACCAAAAAGATGTAAAATATGCCATAACAGAACTACAAGAGCCTTTTAGCAAACTGGACATCAAAGGAATAAGCAGCAAGGGATGACCATAGAAATGGCCCACAGAAAGCAGCAGAAAAAAACAAGCATCACAGACAGGAAGTAAGTTTTAGACTACAAGGGAAGAGAACCCACTATTTAGAGGGCCTTAGCATGCTACTGGCCACTCAAAGAAGGCCAAGAACAGCAAGATGCAATAGGGCTTTCCTAGGCTACAGACAGGCTTTCATTTCTACCAGTAAGAATTTCAGACACCAGGAAGATCTCTCCCCCTGGAGGGGGCATGATTTCTCTAGGAGGAACTGAATTAACATTTGTTATCTTCAGTGTCTACCAGAAGAGTGGCGATTTACATGGTCATAGTTGAGTGCAGATGTGTCAAGACAAAGAGAAACCCCCTCCTCAATCATACATCTTCTGTAACACCTACAAGAAACCAGCCAATAAGAGCTTAGTAGACTTGAGGACAGGTTGTTTGTATGCAACTAGTATTTGTTAAAAAGCCTGCAACAGAACTATCAAATCAATTGCCATTTTGACCACTTTCTCACTTTTTTGTCTTTCTTCCCCTTCTTTTTTTACCTCTTTTTCCTATTATGGGATAAGCATTTCCAGGCAGAGATTGTGCCTTCCACCATATCTGTACAGTGCTCAGCCTCTCTGGAAGACTCAGGATGCACCTCTGGATTGCTCCATTTTAACAATACAAGAACTCCTCTGGAATCCAGGGAGTTACACTGCGGGTGCATTTACACGTGCCATTAAGACAATGTGATAAACTCTGCCGAAGTTGGCTGCTCTCGGGTGCAGCATCTCCACATGCACCTAGGACAGCAGCAGTCTGAGCCCTGTGGATCAGCCCTGGGCTGGCAGCAGGCTTGGGGCAGGCTCTGGGCTCTGGTTGGAGGCATTGGGACTGGCTGAGGCATGAGAGTACTAGAATACAGGGCTAGACAGCAGGCACCCCCCGCACCTTAGAACCCTCATGCCCCAGACAGCCTGTCACCGTCTACACGTGTTTCAGCACAGTACTATACTATGATGGATTTAGTTAATTTACTGCGCCCTAATACCACTGCATGTGTAGATGTGATGCTTTACTACAGCGCTAATCAATCAACTACACAGTGAAGCACACATGTAGATGCACCTGGGATGTAGTGGTTAATCAGGCTTAGAGTAGTCTATATAACGTGTACTAACACTTTCTCATTTAATACACTGTACACTAAAATAGGCCAAGTAAATTTCTGATCATTAGGAAATGTGCCGTCTTCTACCATGATTAATACAACTGGGATTAATTAATTACAACCCAGAATAGTAGGAATACTGTACAATTGTACATTGAAAGCATTTAAAGCACCCTAACTGGGTTTTTAATCTATTATGGCTAAGGGATGTTCTCAGAGGTTATTTTATTATAGTCCATAGCTGGTTTATTGTAATAGTGCAATGAAACAGAAGAAGGAATATCCCTGCTTTTCTTTCATACATAAACAAATACATACATACCTACATACAGATGCTTAGTTCACGATGCACAGAGAATTCCTAAGGGGAGTTCTAAACAGACATGGAGTAGGCAAAGAAGTTCTACTTATGAATCTCTTTCAGATTTAAAGTGCTCAAATTCTTGTCTTGAAGAAAACTTTGAGCTTCAGTATTTGCAAATCAAAGAATCTTTTTAAACATTCCTCTCAGACTGTTAAGAGATGACCTAACCTTTAAGATCACATTATCTATACTGCCAACTTAACATTTAGCCCTTTCATCCAGCTGACCTGGGTGATAGAGCAGACATTATTTAATTATTTACATGTAAATGATTTAATTTGTAATTCTATTCATAGAAATAAATTATCTTTATAGGACAACAACTTAAATAGACATCCAGTTGTTTTTAAGATTGCTGATAAATTTTAAACGCTTTGGTGTGATGTCCGACCCAGCCAGCATGGCTTATTTATATGACCCTAAGGAAAGATTAATTTTTTGCAGAACTCAAGTCTTTTTAAAAAAATATTTTGGTTCTTATGTAAAAATAACCTCCAGAAAACCAGTGTATGCTATTGCATTAGCTTAAAACGTAAGCAAGCAATATGAACCATCTCTGTTAATCTAAATGGAGCCTCTGAATAATGATGTTGAGGGTCAGATTTTCAAACACGGACACCCAGCTGTGTGCCTATACTGTACATGTAATTATGCACACCATTGGCAGACACACCAATAACCTTAAGAGTGTTCTGAATCATTTTTCCTGTGTGAGGCAGAAGATGGATCAAGGTGTAATATCTACTTTAATTTTGTTGCTATAGTTCATAATTAAAAATATAATTCATCCATCTTCACAAAATAAGTTGCTCTACAAGTAAGAAACACTTATTCTTTTCTTCCCTTGATTCAGCCTCTTTTCTCCATCTCGTCTGTGCAATTACTGTGCTAAGCAATGTGACGTTTGCAGTCCTGGGCCTTGAACCTTCAAAGACATGCTTAATTTTATCCTGAGGTGTACAAATCTAATGAAGATATTGTAATTGAAACCTTTGCAGGATCGCAACTTGGGGTGTGTACAGAAGTTACATATTTTGCACAATAAGGCCCCTGAAAGCACTCTGTAGACATCACACAACAAACGTTCATGGCTGCAAAGCACTTCTAAAATGGCCAATTGCATAAAAATTTAACTCTCATCTCATGACAGGGGCACTCTGGGGCAGAGTGCCTTAAGAAACCCGTGTACAGGTTCCCTGAGAGGTTCAATTTGGGGTGATTCTGCCCACATCCCATGTGACTTTGCAGATCTGGACTGGTGCTCACATGGGGGAGAGCATCAGCCCATCTCCGTCCTGGGGCCATCACAGAGGGGACAGAAAACCTGTCTCCTCCCTATGCAGCCAGGTGGGGGGAGAGGTTGAGGAAAGCGAGGCCCCCCCCCTGCCACACATGGCCCCCCCTCCAGCTACCCCTGCTGGGATTTTGGGGGGGGGGGGGAGCTGGGCTGGGCTCACATGGCAGGGAGTCTCCATTTCCCCTGCCCCCTGCACCAGCATCTTGACAGTAGCAGAGGCTGCCG